>NW_012107375.1:86386-113283 GCF_000951045.1 Mandrillus leucophaeus | reverse complement strand
GTCTCAAAAAAAAAAAAAAAAAAAAAGAATATATAATAAAAGATGCCATTTAATAAAAACAATAAAATACCTTGAAATAAATTTAACAAGGAATGTGCAAGATCTATGTAAAGAAATTTTAAAATGTTCCTCAGGGCCGTCAAAAAAGGCTTCAATGAATGGAATGGCCTATTATGTTCTCAGATAGAAAAAGTCAACTTCATAAAGAAGCAAAATTTCCCTACATCAGTCTCTAAATTAAAGATGATTCCAAACACACAACCACAGAAAATTTTGGAATTCATCAAGATGATTCTAACATTGGTGTAGAAAACTAAAGGAGTAAAATTAGCCAGAAGTATTCCGAAAAGGAAGACTAATGAGAGGGGCACTAGTTCTATCAATATAATACTTATTATAACATAATAAGTATGTTTGATGTAATATGTTTGATGTAATATTTAATATAATATTTATTATAACATGTTTGATGTAATATTTAATATAATACTTGTATGTTTGATGTAGTATTTCATGTAATACTTATAACATAATAATATATGTTTGATGAAATATTTAATATAATACTTATAACACATGTGTGATGTAATGTTTAATATAATACTTATAATATGTATGATGTAATATTTAATATAATGCTTATTATATTAAAACATAAATTGAGAGTAATTTAAAAGAACAATGTAGTACTAATATATGAATAGAAGACAGAACAATAGAAAAAACAGAAAGTCTAAAATACATCTAAATACAAACGAGGATTTAGAATATGATCGAAATGTTATTTCAGTTTCTTGGAGAAAGATGGGTTATTCAATCAATGGTGTAGGGACAAGTAGGTGGCCATCTGGGAAAAATGTGAAGTTGAATCCCACCTCATAAGCAACCAACTAAATTCTGGATGGATCAGATTTAAAGATTAAAAAAAAAACTATAAAAATATTGGAAGAAAATATGGGACATTTAAAATATGTTGGAAGAGAGAAGGCCTTTTAAAGTTATGACAGAAGCCAAAACAGAGAAGTTTGATTAATTCAGCAGATAAAAACAAAAAGTTACTTCAATACAAAACTTCCTGCCAGCAAAGTCCAGGGCAAATGTTAAACCGGGAAAATTATTTGCAATTCCTGTTGGAGACAAGGAGGCTAATTTTCCTATTATTTAATAGCTCCTACAAAATAGTAAGAAAAATGGCAACAACACAATAGCAAAACAGGCATAAACTAGGAATATGGTTAATGGGAGAGAAATACAAATGACTTCCAAATAAGAGAAATCCAAATCAAAACCACCTGCTTTCATTTATCAGACTGGCAAAAGTAGAAAAGTTTGATAGCACCCAATGTTAGCAAGAGTGTGGGCAAATAGGCACTGTCCTATGTTGCTTATGGGAGTTGGACCTGGTATAACTTCTGTGGGGGTAATGTGGCAACATCTATCAAAATTACATTTTGGGACCCAGCAATTGCACATGCAGGAATTGATTCTGCAGATATATTTTTGTGAAAAGATAAAAGAATACTAGATGAACATTAAAGAGAATGAAGAAATTAGGTGCTGATATAAACCATCTCCAACACACAATGTTAATTTAAGAAAGAAAAGTAAAGCACAGCGTGAGTAGTATGCTAGCATTTGTATAAAACAGGAATGTGTGTGTGTGTGTGTGTGTGTGTGTGTGCATGTACATGCATAGAATGTCAATGGATAATTGTTGAAGTTGGGTGGTGGGTATGTGGAGGTTCATTATACCATTTGCTATTTATTGTGTATGTTTGAAATTGCCCATTATAAAAAGTTGAAAAATATACTTAAATGATGACAGTAAAAAGAACATCTCTAGAAGAATAAACAAAAACTGGGGAATACTGGTTGCCTCCACAGGCAATGTATTAATTAGGAACTGTATTCAATGGAGTAACAGACAACCAGCAATGGGGATTTAAACACAAAAGAGTTTATTTTTTCCATGTATGGAGATGTGTGGAAGTAGGCAGTTGCTGGCTTTGGTTAGTTGCTCAAGGATGTCAAGAGAGATCTTTACTATTTTCTTGGCTTTTTTTTTTTTTTTTCCATACGCACCAACACAGTTGCTGAAGCTCCAGCCATTAAATATGTGTTCTAGGTTAGGAGGAAGAGAAAGTGTGGGGACCAAATGGGGCAGCTCCTGGTAATTCAGCCCATTGTCAGGAACTTTCCAGAAGCTCCACCCAATGACTTCCACTCTCATTTTACTGGCCACCCCTATCTGCAAAGGTGAATGGGAAATGTAGATTTGAAACTTGCAACACTACTACTCCCAACAAACTTTTTACAAAACAAATAATGAGAAGGGTCAAAATAAATGGATTTTAAAAAGGCCAGGAAAATACTAACAGAGAGAAAGCAAGTAGAACAATACTACTATCATGTAAAATGGAGCTCAAAGCAAAAAGCTTTCTCAGGGACAAATATGACTATTCCTATACGTAAAAGACACAAGCTTAAAGGGTTGGTGCCCAATATAGATTCATAATATGTGAAACAAAAACCTGATAGAAGTTCAGAAAAAATTGACAAGTTCATAGTCAGAGTGAAAGAGATTTGCTATACTTCTCTCAGGAACTGATAGACCAAGGAAACAACAAAATAAACAATAATATAGAAGCTCTGAATAACGCAAGTTAGGAGCTTGACCTAAGAGGTGCACAGTGTGCATAACTGCATCTGACAATCAGATAACACAGATTTTCTTCTCAAATGTATATGAAACAGTACCCAAGACTGACTATATATTTGGTCGCAAAGAAAATCTCAAGTTCAAAGGCAGAAACCATATTTATTGAATACAAAGCACTAAAATAAGACATTAGTAACTAAAGGAAAGCCCCCAATACTGAAAATAATGATTAATAAAATAAATTGCAAAAAGCCCAGAATAGTTGAAAATATCAATATTTAAAAATGCACAAATTCATGGAGATATTGGTCAGGAGAAAAGAAGGTGAAAAAACAAATAAATATAATAAGAAACAGGACAGGGTGTAAACTTCAGATGCAGAGTCTGTTTTTCTAAAACATGTAAGAGAATACTATGTATAGGCCGGGCGCAGCAGAGGCTGAGGCGGGCGGATCACTTAAGGTCAGGAGTTAGAGGCCAGCCTGGCCAACATGGAGAAACCCTATCTCTACTAAAAATACAAAAATTAGCCAGGCATGGTGGCACATGCCTGTAATCCCAGCTACTCAGGAGGCTGAGACAGAAGAATCACTTGAACCCAGGAGGCGGAGGTTGCAGTGAGCCGAGATTGTGCTACTGCACTCCAGCGTGGGCGACAGAGCAAGACTCTGTCTCACACACACAAAAAGAATACTATATATAGTTTTATGTGAATAAATTAGAAAATACAGATAAAATAGAAAATTTTCTAGAAAAATACAAATTATAATAATTGGTCAAGAAGTAGAAAATCAGAATAAACCAATATCCGTAGAAGAAATGTAAAGATAGTCAAAGATTTATGCTTCAATATTGCATCAGGCCCAGGTGGTTATATGGTTAAATTCTGCTAAATCTGAATTGAAATAGGTAATTCTCATATTGTAGAAACCCTTCTCTGCATTGGAAAAGATGGAAAGCATCCAAACCCATTTTACGAGGCTACTATAACTCTGATACCAAAATTGGAATAAGATTGCACAGTAAAAGCACTGTGTAGATCAATTTTCCTCCTGAACAAAAACACAAAGACACCTCATATTCATGAGGGCATTACAAGGATCCTTTATCATGTCAAAGTACAGGTTCCCTCCAAGAATGCAAAGATAAATCAATATTAACAGTTATTAATGTAATTCACTTCATTACTGGTTAAAGGGGAAACATAATATATTATCTCAACTGATGTAGGAAAAGCATTTGATAAAATTCAGCATCTATTCTCAGCATCCTTGCCAACTTTCTGTAATGGACTCAGCCTGATCAATGCAAGACAAGAAAGAAATACAGAGTATAAATGTTGGACGAGAAAAGACTATAATTATTCAGATATGTTGTGCTCATTTTCTAAAGAATCTAAAAGAAGGACCTGACAAATCTTTAATGTTCATATGAGATGTTTTCACAAGCTCTACCTTTCCAGCAATGACCAATTAACCAATATACTATTTTTAAAAACCTTGTAATCCTCAGAGCAACACAAACTATAAAATCATTTGAACTTAAAAGGCATAAAAATGCATAAGACTGATATAAAGAAAAATATAAAAACTCACTACAGGACATAAAAGTAGTCTGAATAAATGATAAGATATATCATGTTCTTGGATAGAAAGACTCAACTTTGAAAGACGTGTGTTCTTCTGAAAGTAATCTATAACTTTAATGCAATCCCAATAATAATCCCCAAAGGATTTCAATAGAACCTGGGAGGCAAATCTTAAATCAATTTGGAAGAGAAATGTACAAGATTGGCAAAAAATCTGAAAAGAAAGAAACTACTAGATATCAAAACTTATAAAGCAATAGTTAAAACAGTAGAGTATTGAAGCAAGAATCAACATATTAATTGATAGCACAACAGAAATTCCAGAAACACACCCATGAAAATTTGGCTACTTAGAATTCATTCATCCATCCATTCAGTTGACAAATCATCATGTGCCAGACATTATTTTAGGGGTGAGGAAAACAAAGCCTCTGCCCTCACGGAAGCATGGAGCTTACTTTCTACGTGATGAACTTGGCATTTCAAATAATCAGGGGAAGGATGGTATTGGGACAATTGGCTATTCATGTAAGGAAAACAAAATAATAGATCCTAACTATATATCATAGAAAAGACATATTCCTGAGTGAATAATAAAAAGTTTAAACATAAAAAACAAAACTGTAAAAAGAAAAGTATACAAGCAAATTTACAAAAACAAGACTAGAGGATAAAGAAGATGTTATTAAGTAAGGCACAAAATGTACACACCATAAAAGAAAAGCCTGATACATTTGAGGACATAACTGTGAAAAATATAACTTCTGTAGGACAATAAACGTGCCATTAACTAAGTTAAAAATACGACTGTGGGGCCGGGCACGGTGGCTCACGCCTGTAATCCCAACACTTTGGGAGGCCGAGGTGGGTGGATCACGAGGTCAGGAGATCGAGACCATCCTGGCTAACACGGTGAAATCCCGTCTCTACTAAAAATAAAAAAAATTAGCCGGGTGTGGTGGCGGGCACCTGTAGTCCTAGCTACTCGGGAGGCTGAGGCAGGAGAATGGTGTGAACTCAGGAGGCGGAGCTTGCAGTGAGCCAAGATCGCACCACTGTACTCAAGCCTGGGCGACAGAGTAAGACTCCATCTCAAAAACAAAACAAAACAAAACAAAAACAAACAAAAAAGCACAAAACACAGTGGAAGAAGCATCTACAACATACATAACAGACAAAGGGTTACTATCAAGCATATAAAAAGAACTGCATGTCCATAGGGAAATCAGCAAAGGGTATGAAAGAGCAGTTTACAGAAGAGGCCATTGAATGGTCTGTAATAGTAAAAAGATGTTCAACCTGACAGCACTAGTAATCAGGGAAGTGCAAATGATAAGGAAGTATCTGCCATTTTTGCCCATTTGTTTTGGCTAGGGTGGGGGGACATGGGAACTCTTGCCACTTGGTACAGGCTTTTTTGGAGGGAAAGTTGCCAGAATCTACTTTTAAAATGCCTGTACCCTTTGAACCCAGTAAATGCCACTTCTGGGGATCTCTGGGCAAGACTGCTCATTGTCTCCCGGGCCCAAGGGCTATTATTCCTGGGTGCTAGGCTGCTCAGCTAGACAAGATTATCCCAGCATCCCTTGGGGTGAGTGTGGTGCCCACTCCCCACTTGAGCTCCTCCTCAAGTGGAGCTGCTGTAGCAGGGTCCCTGAACCACTGTGCACCCACAAATTGTTTGTTAGTGGTGGGTCCATGACCAGCGTTAACTTTTAAACAAATCTATAAATTTGGAAAGGAGAAAGGAGACTTTACTTCTTTTTAAGGGTTACAGCTTGCAAGGTGGTCATCCCACAGGCTGGGAAGTGTGCCTCTGGTCAAGACAAGAGACAGGCACTTCGAAGGAGGAGGGGTTGGGCTAGGATCTTAGTGCTGGACAGGTTAGCTAAAGATACATATTCAACAGGTTACAGGAATAGCTATGAATATTCATAAAGGGGGTCCTGACACACGTGTACTGAACAAACATGCATGTAACATATGACCCATGTTCCCTTTGGGGTGGAGACTTAACATTTAAATGTATTACAGTTAGGTCTTATACATCCAAAGGCCTTTTCAGGACATGAAGTCACTCAAGCATGAAATCTCTGTAAACTGGCAAGAATCAGCATGTGGCTGCTGGTCTTATCAGGAGAAACTTACTGAAATCAATCTCTTGTCCCATCAAAGCTGTAGTTACGTCTGGTGGAACAGGGGTTCAGTCAGTCCATGTCTGAAGCTGGCTGAGCGGCAATTATTTATAATCTTGCTTATTTCAAGGCCAGTGCTTGTTTAGCTGCTAGAGAAAAAGAAAAAGCTTGTGGCAGTGAGAGCACAGTTCATTCTGTAAGTGTAGGGGTGTGGGACTTAACCCTTGCATGGCATGGCCTTAGGTCGTGTTTATAATTTCACATCTAATTGTCATCAAGAGTCTGTTCTGTCAGTCTTATGATCTCTATTTTAACACCAATGCAGGTTAGTTGTTGTGCTTAATCTCCAAAAGGGAGGGAGTACAATGAGGCATGTCTGACCTCCTGTCTCATCATGGCTGTGAACTCAGTTTTAAGGTTTTCTAATGTCTCCCTGGCCAAGAGGGGGTTTGTTCAGTCAGCTGGGGACTTAGGACTTTATTTTTAGTTTACATTGGGTTAGTACAGATATTAAGGCTTTTATAGTAACAGAATATCACCATGGCATATTTATTGTAAGTTAAAAAAATTTCACTCTACAATTGAATGACATAAACTGGCCTTTCACCATAGAGTTTGAGAAGTGCTGTCCTAGAGAAGAGAGGAAAAAGGCAACGTGAGGAGCTGGGGTTTCTGAGTGACTGTGTGGAGCAGAGCTGCCCCATCAACCAGGACTACATGGCTCAGACTTCTATGAGAAATGGTCCTCAATTTTCTCTAAGCTACTGCTTTATTGCAGGTCTCTTTGTTGAAGCAATCTAGTGTCACTCTACCTAACTCAGCATCTGTTGTACAGCTCACACCTGTGCACAAGAGCTCTGAGCAAGGCTCTTTCAGCATTGTTTCTATTAGCAAAACCCTGGAAAATACCTGAATGTTTACCAAGAAGGGGAAGGGTCAAATAAACCTCACTATGCTCATGCTATGAAATACTGAGCTGTAGTTAACAACACTCTCCCAACATTCTCCCATGCTTAGTTATGTGAAGAAAGTAAGTTGCATGACAAGCAGATGGCATGATAAACTGTCTATTGTGTGTGTACATATATGCAGGTAAATAGGCAGAAAAACATCAGGACAGATCCTTTCAGAAAGGGGAGTGTGACTGGGAGGGGCCAGATAGTGACTAAATGGGGTTTTTATTTTATTCATATTTGTTTAATATTTTAAAATGAGATTATGTTCACGTTTTGTTTGTGTAATTAAAAATGAATATAAAATAGACAATATTCATATTTTTTTTTCGAGACACAGTCTCATTCTATCACTCGGGATGGAGTGCAGTGGTGCAATCACAGCTCACTGCAACCTCTGCCTCTCAGGCTCAAGAGATCCTCCCACCTCAGCCTCCTGAGTAGCTGGGACTATGGGTGCGTGCCATCACACCCAGCTATTTTTTTTTTTTGTATTTTTGGTAGAGATGGGGTTTTGTCATGTTGCCCAGGCTGGTCTCAAACTTCTGCGCTCAACTGATCTGCCCACCTCAGCCTCCCAAAGTGTTAGTGTTATAGGAGTGAGCCCCTGTGCCTGACCTGTTCATACGTTTTTAATAACAACACAGAACAGAATAAAAAATCTCACTTGATGATTTGGCACACCAGCGTTTGTAGCATTGAATAAAGGAACTTTAAGAATGGAATTTAGTTTTTACTTGTTTGACTCCATTTAAGTCATAAGTGTCTTCAGAAAGAGCACCATGGGGAATTCTCATCTTGCAAGAAAAAAAAAGGAGAACCTCCAGGAGGAAAAACTCCAAAGCTGTGTACAATTGTGTTTTTGATAAATTGTCTCTAATCCCCTCAAAATAAAGAATATAAAAATATAAAGAAAAAAATAAAGCACTGGAGAAAAATGTGGTTCTCAAACACGTTTTAAAAAACTTATTTATTTATTTATTTACTTATTTATTTTTGAGACAGTATGTCACTCTGTCTCTCAGGCTGGAGTGCAGTCAAACACATTTTTATCTCAACTACACAAACTTCAAGCCAGACTTTACAGAATGCTTTAGGAAAACACTTGCTGAAAAGTTAAAGGAAATCTTGTGACTATGACCGCTATAGATGCTGGCAGTTTTCTGTAGTTAAGGGCAAAGAATTTTTGAGATTTGACCCAACTGTTAATCCTAGGAGCCAGGTTCCTTCTGGAAAACATGTCACTGAAGCCTTTCTTCTGGAATCCAGTTGGCTGCTCCAGGAGCATCAGGTGTCATCCTGTGGCCAGCAGGAAGTGGGTAAGAGCCCAATACAGGGACCCCAGGAGTCTGCTTTGGGCACCAGAGGGCCAGCTCTGAAAGTGAGGATGAAGATGGATCATTGCATTATAGTAACAGTTAGGTTTGGAGATTTTAATACTCTGTTTTCACGCTGCTGATAAAGACATACCCAAGACTGGGCAATTTACAAAGGGAGGAGGTTTAATGGACTTATAGTTCCACCTGGCTAGGGAGGCCTCACAACCATGGTGCAAGGTGAAAGGCATGTCTCACATGGCAGCAGACAAGAGAAGAGAGCTTGTGCAGGGAAACATCCCTTTAAAAACTATCAGATCTTGTGAGACTTATTCACTATCATGAGAACAGCACAGGAAAGACCTGCCCCTATGGTAATTGAATAATTACCTCCTGCTGAGTCCCTGCCACAACATGTGGGAATTCAAGATGAGATTTGGGTGGGAACACAGCCAAACCATAGCATTCTGCCCTGTCACCTCCCAAATCTCATGCCCTCACATTTCAAAAAAAATCACGCCTTCCCAACAGTCCCCCAAAGTCTTAACTCATTTCAGCATTAACTCAAAAGTCCACAGGCCAAAGTCTCATTTGAGACAAGGCAATTGCCTTCCACTTATAAGCCTGTAAAATCAAAAGCAAATTAGTTGCTTGCTAGATACAATAGGGGTACAGGCATTAAGTAAATACAGCTGTTCCAAATGAAAGAAATTGGCCCAAACAAAGGGGCTACAGGCCCCATGCAAGCCTGAAATCCAGCAGGGCAGTCAAATCTTAAAACTCCAAAATGATCTCCTTTGACTCCATGTCTCATGTCCAGGTCATGCTGATGCAAGAGCTGGGCTCCCACGGACTTGGGCAGCTCCACTCCTGTGGCTTTGCAGGATACAGTTTCTCTCCTGGCTGCTTTCACAGGCTGGTGTTGAGTGTCTGCAGCTTTTCCAGGTGCACAGTGCAAGCCATCAGTGGATCTACCATTCTGGGGTCTGGAG
Organism: Mandrillus leucophaeus; assembly: GCF_000951045.1. NCBI lineage: Eukaryota > Metazoa > Chordata > Mammalia > Primates > Cercopithecidae > Mandrillus > Mandrillus leucophaeus. The sequence goes on along the minus strand of NW_012107375.1, from coordinate 103,640 downwards.
GATGGTGGCCCTCTTCTCACAGCTCCACTAGGTGGTGCCCCAGTAGGGACTCTGTATGGGGGCTCTGACCCCACATTTCCCTTCCATACTGCCTAGCAGAGTTCTCCATGAGGGCCCCACCCATGCAGTAAACTTCCGTCTGGGTATCCAGGCATTTCCATACATCCTCTGAAATCTAGGTGGAGGTTCCCAAACCTCAACTTTTTTTTTTTTTTAGATAGTGTCTTGCTCTGTCACCCAGCCTGGAGTGCAGTGACATTATCTTGGCTCATTGCAACCTCCACCTTCTGGGTTCAAGTGATTCTCCAACCTCAGCCTCCTGAGTAGCTGGGATTACAAGCGTGCACCACCACGTCCAGCTAATTTTTATAGTTTTAGTAGAAACAGGGTTTCTCCATGTTGGCCAGGTTGGTCTCGAACTCCTGACCTCAAGTGATCTGCCCACCTTAGCCTTCCAAAGTGTTGGGATTACAGGTGTGAGCCACCATGCCTGGCCCCAAACCTCAATTCTTGACTTCTGTGCACTTGCAGGCTCAACACCACATGGAAGCTCTCAGGGCTTGGGGCTTCCACCCTCTGAAGCAATAGCCCGAGCTGTACTTTGGCCCCTTTTAGTCACAGCTGGAGTGGTTGGGGCACAGAGCACCAAGTCCCCAGGATGCACACAGCAGAGGGACCCAGGGCCTGGCCCACAAAACTATTTTTTCCTCCCAGCCCTCCAGGCCTGTGATGGGAAGGGCTGCCACAAAGGTCTCTGAAACACCCTAGAAGAATTTTCCCCATTGTCTTGGTGATTAACATTTGACTTACTCTTACTTATGCAAATTTCTGCAGCTGGCTTGAATTTCTCCTCAGAAAAGGGAATTTTCTTTTCTATCACATTGATAGGCTGCAAATTTTTCTAACTTTTATGCTCTGTTTCCCTTTTAAAACTGAATGCCTTTAAAAGCACCCAAGTCATATCTTGAATGCTTTGCTGCTTAGAAATTTCTTCCACCAGATACCCTAAATAATCTCTCTCAAATTCAAAGTTCCACAAATCTCTAGGGCATGGGAAAATGCTGCCAGTCTCTTTGCTAAAACATAACAAGAGTCACCTTTGCTCCAGTTTCCAACAAGCTCCTCATCTCCATCTGAGACCACCTCAGTCTGGATTTCATTGTCCATATAATTACCAGCATTTTGATCAAAGAAATTCAACAAGTCTCTAGGGAGTTTCAAACTTTCCCACATTTTCCTGTCTTCTTCTGAGTCCTTCAAAATTTGGAATCCAACCTCTGCCTGTTACCCAGTTCCAGTCACTTCCACATTGTTCTGTGCAGGAAATGCATGAGGGGAGAAAAAAGACACACACACAATACTTTTAAGGGTAAACAAACTTTATCCCATGTAAATGGCAAGGCAGATATAATAAGCAAATGATATAATAATAAGCAAATGATATAATAAACAGATTGATACAATAAGCAAATTGCAATGGGAAGGGGAGAAGGGAATATATATATATATTTACACTCACCAGATTATGGAGGATTCACCACCAGACTGGGAAGCAACAGTCTGGGCTCCAGAGTCAGAAGCAACAGCCTGGGCTCCAGAGTCAGACACTTCACTCACCAGACCATGGAGGATTCACCATCAGACTGGGAAGCAACAGCCTGGGCTCCAGAGTTGGCCACTCATCTGCGGCACAGAATAGGAGAGGTCTCATGAAGGTTTGGTGCAGTCTGGGACCCTAGCTCTTTTTGTAACGAGTTGTTTGGCATCAGGCCCAGTCACGAGGGCCCTTCACGACTGGGCCCAAGGAATATAAAAAGGTCAACTTGTTTTTGCAATTGTCTATCGTTTTTCAATGTATAGGAATAGATTGAAATGGAGATTTCTCTGAAACAGCAGTGGATGAACGTCTCAAGGGGCTCACACAACCTGTTCCGGGACTTGGTGACCACTGTTTGTGTCCATGTTCAATTGAGTTCAAATTTAACATTTAACTTTTCCTCCACACACATTTTCGGGTATCTTTTCAGCAGTACCCCACTCTACTGGTGCCAATTTACTGTTTTAGTCTGTTTTCATGCTGCTGATAAAGACATTCCCAAGACTGGGTGATTTACAAAAGAAGGAGGTTTAATGGACTTACAGTTCCACGTGGCTGGGGAGGCCTCACAATCATGGCAGAAGGTGAAAGGCACATCTCACATGGCAGCAAACAAGAGAAAAGAGCTTGTGCAGGGAAATGTGCCTTTTAAAAACCATCAGATCTTGTGAGACTTATTCACTATCCTGAGAACAGCATGGGAAAGACCTGCTCCCATGGTAATTGGATAATTACCTCTCACTGGGTCCCTCCCACAATATGTGGGAATTCAAGATGAGATTTGGGTGGGGACACAGCCAAACCATACCAGAGATAAATTTCAGAATTACTATTGAATCTTGGAAGTTCATTCCCCAATGGTGAAATTTGGGCTTTGGCTTTGGTCATTGGCATTTGTTGCCCTTCCAAAGTGGGCTTGGTGCCCTGAGGCTTCTTGAGGTTCAGGGGCAACACACCCATCCTCCACCATTTGGCCCCTCCCATTTGGCAGCTCCTGGCCTTGGGGACCTTCTGAGCCATGGTGGAGGCTTCATCCATCCCCATTCTCCAGGCACCTGCCACCCACCTGCCACCTCCAACCAGGAGGTCAGCACCTTTGTGCAGTGGCCACCCAGAGGCCTGGGAGGGACTTGGATCTGGAGGGTCTCCTGCTGTCAGACCTTGCCTAAGGCTCTGCACCCTCCCCCCAGCCCTCCAGCCCTCCACCTTCCTCAGGTGGGGACCTCCCCATGTCTCTCTCTCCAGGTGTGTAAAGCCTGAGGACACCCTGGGGAGTTGGAGAGTAGAGGGCCCCCTGTTGCCCAGGTCCCCAGGCCCCCCCACCTGCATGCGCTGCAGAATCCTCCAAGTGCACCAGTTCCCCAGCTCTGCATATTTGCCCGCCAGTTCCTTGTCTGCCTCCCTGAGCTGCTCTGCCAGGTTCAGCAGCATCATGGGTAATGCCATGGGCTCTGTGGCTGGGGACCCATGGAGCTGGGGCCAGCCCAGTCCTGATGAGTCCTTCCACACCCAGTGGACGATCTGATCCATCATCTCCACCACTTCCATCTGGGGGTGCAGGAGATGAGGTGAGGCCCAGGCTGAGGCTACATTCTGTCCCACCTGTCCCATCCCCAAGGACATGGCCCTGGGTGGGAGAACCAATTTCTCTCATGAATTCCAAAGACATCTTCATCCAGGGCCCCGGTGTCCAGTGAGGTCAGGAAGATGTGCCCCACTAGGGGGCTCCCAGTCTGGGGGTGCAACCCCTCCCAGGCTGTGGGGTCAGGGTCTGGCAGCACAGGGAGCCCAGGGAGGAGGGAGGGGCCTCTTCCCGGTTGGGGGCAGGGTGTAGTTAGTACCCTCTCTGTCTGGGCCTCTGTGGCATCCAGCAGGGGGGTGTTCAAAGGTGAAGGAGACTTCTGTGGGGAAGGGAGACACCTGTAGACACCAATGACAAACAGCTCAATAAGGGGTGGAGGTGCCAGAAGTCCTTGGACTGTAGAGGCCCAGAGGAAACACCTCAGGACTGCAGAATTTGCAATAGGGAAGAAAGGGATGAACAGACTTAAACTTGTGGGAGAAGCTGGCTTGTTGGAGAAGATGTGGCAGAGGACTGGGATGGACAGAGAACTAGCAGTACAGCATCCCGGGAGTGACGTAGACCAGCCAGCTCACAGCACCCTGAGGTGCCGGCCCCACCCACCTTTGAAAGTGCTGAGGTGACAGGCTGACCTTTCAGTAAAGAACTCTCTGTAGCACGGTGGGGCCTGCTGGGCTTGGGTGAGGACCACCCCACTGGAGCTGCCTTTCTTCCCCAGAGGTCGACAGGTGCAGAGTGGAACATGGACTGGGCCCAGAAAGGCAAGGCAAGGCAAGGCAAGGCAAGGCAAAGAGGCAGGGATGTCAGTGAGGCTGATGGAGCAGGGCTGGGGCAGGGATGGAGAGGTGCCAGAGAGTAATGTATTAATAAAATCCCATAGCATCTGAGGAGGGAGTGGGGGGATTTATCCACTAATGTTGTATATGCATTTGGCTTGGTAGTTGTTGTGTAACCCAGCTCCACTCAAGTGCACAAATCCTACCTAGGAGCACAGCTTGGTGAACATTTACATAGGCCCCACTTGTGGTGACATTTTGGCTGCAAGTCTGTTTTTCTCTCTGGCACTCTGTCCTTGAGGACAGGGACCTTGTCACTTGCTTTTACATCTCTGGGGCCCAGCACAGAGCAGGTGCTCAATAAATACTTGTTGAATAAAGGTCAGAAAAGGGATGACAGAGCATAGAGTTTTTCTGACACATCTTGCCCGAAAAAAATTTGAGGCCATGTTTGTTTATTGTGCAGTGAGCTTTTGAATGAAATGCATTTCAGCCCAGAAGGTGCATCACGTCTACTGGAGACTAATGAGGGTGGACAAAGACACAGCTCTGGAAGCTTCAGGAAAATAGGCTGGGAGAGTGTTGGGGAGGGGAAGCTAAAATGCAGTAGGCATGAAAGCAGAAGCCCCCATTTCTACCTGCTGGCCTGTCCTTCCTGCAATGAGAGGTAGGCTGGGGCTGAGGGCTGTGATGGGGAATCTGGGCTAGAGGAATCAGGGCTGCAGACACTGGCCCAGAGATTAGGGGCTGGGGACTGTGAACTCTCAGGCCAGCAAGAGACTTCTAGGGTGTAGCACGTGATCTTTCCAATAATCTTGGATTTTTTAATGTTCCACCAGGGAGGAGAGCCAAAAGGCACATCCCATTTCCTCAGATGCCTTCTTGTTTGTTCTACAGAGGGTGGTGTTGGAAGAGCTACAGTGCTCAGGCAGGCAGGGGCACTAGGAGAGGGGCAGGAGATAATATTCTCAATCCTCTACTAGGATTGAGATAATATTCTCAATCCACCCATCTTAGAGAACAGAGAACACACATTTAAACAGGTGTTCACGCAGTCAGGTGCGACTTGGCCTACTAGGGGCCCATAGGACCCCCAGAGGAAACCCCATGCTGTCCCCTCCTGCCTTGGGTGCAGTGTCAGCTGTGCAAATGGACCCATGCACATCTGAGGCTTACCAGAACAGCTTGCACACGTTTTAAGAAAAAACAAACAGGTGGAATTCTCAGTAACAAGTGCCATAATGATGCTTTTCCAGCAACTAAGTGACTTGCAAGTGGCGAGGGCTGGGCCACGCCAGGGCAGGCACTGGCTAGGGGTAGACGCACTGGGAGGTGGCTGCCTTGCCAAGTAGGAAGCAACCCTCAAGGGGGGGCAGTATCGCTCCACCCACCCAGAGCTGCACCTGGGGTAGAAGAATTGACAGTGGTGATGAGCATGGGCCCCTGCCAGAAGCCAGGGAGACTGGGGCAGTGGAGAGAGTCATGTTGTCTCCTCCTGTTGGCTCCCATCGGGATGTGCACCCCGGAGCCCAAGGGATAGGATGTCCTTCTGCAATTGGGCTGCTGGCTCCACAGCTGAGCCATTGGCATTTAGAAGGGTCAGGAAACTGGGGCCTGCTCCTGCCCCTGACTTCTCTGAGGCAGTGGTCACCAGGCAGACGGCCAGCCACAGACCACCAAGAGGAATGAACTCCTGCTCCCACACCTATGCAGCCTAGAGAGGTGGGATGATTCTCAAGTCCCAAAGCCATGTTAATCCCATTCCCAGTCCCTGAGGGAGGAGCTGAGGATCTGGCCTTGTCTTCTGCTCCCACCTGGAATTACAACTTGGGGAGCCCTCGCTGCAATGAGGGGAGGCTGAATGAAAGACCCCTTTCTGCCGAGGGAGAGCTCAGAGCTCCAGGCAAACCAGCTTCCCCATCAGGGTGCTTCCTCTTCCCTCCAAGTGCCCGGCAAGCACTGGAATAACCATTCCCAGCAGGGGCCACAACAGCACCTGGACCCTAGGAGGGGGCAGTTTCCAAGTGCAAGGACAAGTATAGAACCCTATGGCATGGAGAAAGGAGCAAGGGAAGTGGCAAACGAAGCTGTGACAAAAGACGTCAAGGAAGACCAATGCCATTTAACATATATTTATTGAAATCTACTTGATGCAAGGCACTGTGCTAGATTTGGTAGGGGATCAGACACGAAAGGCCACCCCTGTCTTCTAAGAGCTCACAATTAAACGGGTGGGGGAGGGCTGAGGAGGAGGGGGTGAAGCCAAGTCCACAAACAGCTCTAGTGCAAGGCTGATTATAGTGAGTGCCAGAAAACAGACAAGGTAATGAGATGGGGGGAATGAGAAAAGAGTGCCAACCCAACAGAAAAATACAGAGATACGCAAATGACACTGAGGGCCAAGTTTAAAGAGACAGTTTCTGCTTTGCAAAGTAAACACCCAAAGTGATGCAATGAGAACCACAGAATGCAAGCACATTAGTAAGAGAAGTTAGCAATCCCCCCATCTGATGGACATGCTGGAAATCGTGAAACACTTCAAAAATAAGAGAACAGGGTGAGCTGTGACTTCACTCATTTTATGGCCTGCACGTGGTGGGTTCAGTAAAGGAACAAAACCTAGACATAAAATCACAGGTTAAATTCACTGAGACTAGAAGGCATCAACTTTCACCCATCTTAGAGAACAGAGAACACACATTTAAACAGGTGTTCACGCAGTCAGGTGCGACTTGGCCGGAAAGCAGTCAAGTGGCAAAATGCAATAGAAAACAGCAGAGACCCACTCAAGCTGACTCAAGTCAAGGAGTCTGTAGTGGGGACACACGTGGACCAATGAGGGCTGCTGCCAGAAATCCAAGAACATACCATGGCCAGGCCTTCCTCCCAGCAGGTGCCACACTCCTCACTCCTCTGAGTACTGTGCTGCCCCCCACACCTTCTGATGCCTAGAAGGTTCTGTTTCCTTGTTTGCATTGCCGATCTGGAAGGCCTGGTGGTGTCCATGGTCCGTCGTGTTCTGCCAGCTCTATGCTCTGAAGATTGCCTGCTGCCCTTGGGTCAGGTGTTCAGTTCTGGCTGAATTAATGTGGCCTAGAAGGGGGGTGGCAAATCACATGGTATGCAACAGGGCCACAACCCAGGGCTGCAGGTAGGGCAGGCGCTGTGCCAGTTCTAGCACAAAATCAAGCACATGGAATGCAACACCACTGGAGAAAGATGCCTGCTGCAATCGGGTGGGGACTATTCTGGAAATGCAAGAGTGGGGTGACACAGCTAATGGACACAGCTCATTGTAATAAGCAGCAGAAATGGTAAACAATTAGTTTCTTTTGAAAATTTTCACAAGTATTCAAAACTCTAATAAAAGTAATGGAGGATTTCTTTTTTCAAATGGTAGGAAAAGAACATATTTCTTTTTTTTTTTTTCTTTTTCCATGTCAGGCGGGTAATGTGCCAACATAGTAACAAGGTTTGAAGGAGGCACATCTCACACATGTGCATGAAAACCCAATTGTCACGTGTATGAACTACAAAAGGATCAGGAAAAGAACACATTCCCTCGCAATAGGAATACATGAGAGTAGAAAGAAAACTGGAACGAGGTAGATGCATGAATGCACAGACAAGGATATGTGACAGGAAGCTGGGTGATATTTTGCATCTGACATAGTAGTAAACCTAGAGAGCCCAAGGAAATCCACCCCAAGTTACCAGAGGCGAGAAATGAACTCGGCGAAATTAAATGACACACGTTAAAGCCACAGACTGCGTTGAAAGAGAACACGGGTTTTACCGCAAACACTACGAACAGCTGTTCCATCAACCTTGACAGCAAAGACCAGATCTTTAGTGTTAACTCTAAAAGAGCATTTGTTTGAGAGAAAATTATTGAACCGAAGATGGGAAAGAGTCAAGGAGGACAGGAAGGGATGCCAAGACGCCACGTCCCAGTTGGGAGCAGTGATAACTTTATGCTACGTTCTGAGTTAATGCTGCATTCAATGGGATCCCTTCATAAAAGGGATCTACTTCAGTGGGATCCCTCATGAAACGCAACAAACGATGAACGAACGGGCAAGACATGGCAGAGTACTTCTAGGTAAAGGTGCCAGACTTGCCCTGGTCGAGGTCAACCTTCTTTATCAAATGACAGCTGTACAAAACACATCCTAACAACTCGAAAAGAGAAAACGGATCCGAGAAGAAAGTAGTGATTTCAGACACAGATTCACAACTACTCCAAGAACTGAGGCCCACAGGGCAAAAGGAATCACTATGTAACAAGTGTTTTTGGCTCCTCTCCAGCCTAGGGGTCAGGGTGGAGATGTCGCATAATGCCACTGTGGTGGCCTGGGTCCATTTGAGAGGACCTTCTGGCCAAGCTCACAGGGGTCATTGTAGGACCTTGCTTCCCAGGATGGGAGCCTGAGAAGCCCTTCCAAGTTGTGTCTGCTAGGAAGCTCTGCCTCAGCCTTGGTGGGCCCACAAGGGCACACTTTCTTGCCAGGCCCTCCTAGTGTCCCTGTCCCCAGCCACAGCTGCTGGGAAGTCACACCACAGCCCTGGTGGGGCTGGCTTCTATCTGTGGCTTCTGTGGACCACTGGAGGGGCAGGTTCCTCGCCAGACCTTGCTGCTGTTCCTCTTGGTGGAGCCCGCTAGAAATGGCAGCTCGGACCCAGGAGGACCAGCTTCTACCTGTATGCCACACAGACTGTCAGAAGGGTTCCACTGCCCTCCAAACCTTTGCTTTAGTGCTCCTCCTGGTCATGACTGTTGCAAGTCATAGCCCAGGGCAGTGCTGCCAGCTTCCATCCACATAACACGCAAGCCATCGGAGGGGCAGGGTTCCTCTCCAAGCCTCTGCTCTGTTGCCCTCGCTTAGGTGTGGCTGCAGGAAGTGATGCCAGAACACATGGGTGAATTTTCCCCTAGCTGCCCAAAGCAGAAGCCTATGAACCAATCTCTTTCTAGTTCTAGAGTCACTGGCTGAAAGGAGGATGTGGTCCAGGCGAGTCTTCTTGTGTCCAAGGAGATGTCTCGTGGGTGAATCTGCTGTTCAGTCACTGAATCCACTCCGAGCACTGCCAAAGCTCCCAGGAGCTCAAAGGATGGCTGGGCTGCTTGCTCCCAGATCAAGTTTGGACCACCCCATTGATCTAGGTGAGGCCAAGCCCTGCTGCTGCTGGCGGGGTCTATATTGATGAACAGTCACAGAGTTCTGGCTAACCTATGATGGGAGCATCTCCAGTGTGCTGCAGTGGCCAGGTTGGATAGTCAAGTGGTGCCCACAGATAGACACGGAGTCTGCATCTCGGATGAGGAAAGAGCCTGCTTCTCTGGCCCATTTCCATCCAGCCTGCCCACCTGGTGTACTCACCTTCCGATGGGCAGGGGTTGCAGCTTTTTGTTTGTAATTAAAATTCTGGAGAAAATGTCATCATATCTAGCTACAGAAGCAATGAAAGTTATGACAGAGTGGACAAAAAATGAATGCTTGGATATGTAAAAATTAAAAGCTTTCACAACAAAAATGTAATAAAACTGCCACAAAGAGCAAAGCAATAAAACTGGAAAAGAGAACATCACCATCAATATAGAAAGAACTGCCACGTAAAGTCAATATATCGGAAGGTAACTTGATAACTAGTCAAAGGAGATGAACAAACAATTTGCATGCAACAGAAACAGCATTTAAGTCATTGCATAAGAGAAAGAAGATGAGACTGGTGGTCAGGAGGCCTGGGGTCTATCCCCAGTTCTGGTACTGACAAGCCACAGAATAATGGCAATAACTATGACAATGACAATGACAGCAGATGGCCTTCACTGAGTGTGTACCTCCGTGCCAGGCTGGTGGTCCTGGCACTCTGCAGGCACGATGGCAGTCCTCGTGATAACCTTCGGAGGTAGGTGCTGTGATCACCCCCGTTTTACAGAGCTAGAAACGGAAGGTTGGAGAAGTACCATCTAGGCCTGATACCAGGAGAGGCTCTTGTTTCCAAAAGGAGGCGTCACCCTGCACTGGAGTCCTTGAGATGTATCTCTTCTTAGGGGCATGCTCTCAACTATTTTGTTTTGAACAAAATAGTGCTGCTTGAGGACAAGACCCATTAGTTCAAAACAACCCCAATCGATGCTAGTTTTGGACATGTATAGGGGACACCAAATTGAAATGGTTTAAGAAAAAAAGATACAGACATTTAACCCAGATTCAGTAACTGTTACTAGGCGTTTGGCCTCACAACGACATTTTGGGTGCTTTAAAAGAAAAGACGTTTAAAGGTTGTTTGAAAAAGTACCACCTTAAGTGGTTATATTGTAGAGTCACAGGACAGATTAAAAAATGACAAGAGAAATAGTCCTTATGTTCTGCAAATATGGTCTTGTGGCTTGGGAGAAAATTTCTAATGAGAGCCTCATGAAGGGATTGTCACTGAGCTACCGTGCAGAGTTCGGATGGAAGTGACTGGGTGTATCTTGAAACTGTCTGATGACTCAAACAGGGCTCCCATGTCGGTGAAGACCGTGAGGAGTCAGAGTAAAATGATTTCGTGAAAGGGAGGATGGCAAAAATGGGGCATTTTCTAAATTAATATATTATTTTATATAATATGTGATTTACAGTATGTATGTATAACTAAATTAATAAATTAAATATTTTAAGACATTTGAGTGTTCTATTTACATCCCTAAAAATTTATAAATTCAAGTAGGCCAAAAATCATGAGGGCAACGTTCTCTTCAGGAAAGTTGGGATCGTATTATAAGGACGCCACCATGGAATAGCTCTGTGTATTTTTCTGGGGCGGGAGGAGCTTGGACTTGATGACCTCTAAGCCCCTCCCTACCCCACATCCAGATTTGTCCTCTCTCATTCTTGGATTCAAGGCATGTGTACCTCGATGGTACTTCCTACCAGTTAAACTAGGCAAACTAAGTTAAATGGTACAAGCTACTCTCGATGGGCATAACGTAACACTTATAAATTGCTGGTGGCAGTATAAATCGGTCTCAACCTTTTGGAAGACAAAATATATAAGCGCTACAAAACTGTTCATCTCCTTTGACTCTGCCATCCCCTCTGGGGATTCCGTCCCTGTCCCGCGGGACCGCAGGGCATTTCTACTCGTGGTGGGTCGGCTGATGCTTCTGTAGCGCCGAGCGGCTCTTGAAGACACGGCCACACTGGCTGCATTCACAGCGCCGCGCCCCGCTGTGGATCCGCCGGTGGCGACTGAGGCCGGAGCTCCGGCGGAAGGCCTTGCCGCACTTGTCGCACTCATAGGGTTTCAGTCCGCTGTGGATGCGCCGGTGCTTGATGAGGTCGGAGGGACCGCGGAAGGCCTTGCCGCACTCGCCACACGCGTAGGGCCGCTCGCCACTGTGGATGCGTGCGTGCTCCAGGAGGCTGGAGCTCTGGCGGAAGGCCTTGCCGCACTGGCCGCAGGCGTAGGGCTTCTCACCCGTGTGGATCCGCCGGTGCTTGGTGAGCTCCGAGCTCCTTCGGAAGAGCTTGCCGCAGTGGGGACACCCGTATGGCTTGGCCCCACTGTGGATGCGCTGGTGCTCAGCCAGCCCGTTGACCCCTCGGAAGGACTTGCCGCAGTCGTCGCAGTCGAAGGGCAGGTGGCCAGTGTGCATGCGCTGGTGCTTGAGAAGCTCCTGGCGATCCAGGAAATCCCTGCTACATGCCTTGCAGGCGAAAGGCTTTTCTGAAGTGTGAAGTTTCTGATGTCGGAAGAGGTGGGTGTTGACTTTGAAGGACCGCCCGCACTCCTCGCAATCAAAGGGCTTCTCTCTGCTGTGGACCCTCAGATGTTGACTGAGGCCTGCATTCTTCTTAAACCGTTTTCCACACTCCTCGCACTCGAAGGGCTTTCCCTCCCTCTCCGTCTGCTCCCTCTTCTCCGCGGCATTCTCCAGGGCCCTACTGGGGCCGGGCTGGGGTTCCGCAGCTACATGGCTTTTCCTGTGCTCATTAAACTCCGCCACCCCCCTGAAGACCTTCCCGCAATCGCCACATTCCCAGCCCTTCTCCTCACTGTGGACTCTCTGGTGCTGGACAAGCAGGACTTTAAGCCGAAAGGTGTCCCCACACTCTTTACAAGCAAAATGATGTTCTATGGGCAGATTCTGTGGGCTCCCTCTCTTCCTGTCAGAGTCCCCATGCTGTCTGAATTCAGGACTGGGGCCACTGGCCCTTGGGGAGCTTGTGGACGCCATCTCCTGTGGCTGGGCGTCTTCCCCCATCGTCTGGTGTCGGGTCGCAGAGGTGCTTTCTGAAACGATAAACACAAGGCAGTGTAGTCTGCAGAGGAGGACGGAGGAAAGGGCCTCTCCTTTGTCAAGAATCTTCTTCTTTCTGAGACAGCCACTGAGCACGGGGCCTGGGCCCGGAAGCCACCAGAAGCAAGGACTGCAGAAGCCAGGGGCAGAGGGGCCTCATTCCATTCTGGACACTCTCTACCACAGTGGTGCTGAGGAGGTCACCCCTTCTGTGACTGGAGAGCAGCCACACACGTCCCCAGAGGCTCAGCTGGGCCCCCTAACCCTAACCCAAGCACCCCAAGAGCCCAGTTAATCCTCTCAAACCTAACCTATACCCCAAGAGCTCAGCTGGGCCCCCAACCCTAACCTCAACCCCAGGAGTTCAGCTGGGATCCCCAAACATAACCTGAATCTCGAAAGAGCCCTGCTGATCCTCAACCTAACCTCACCGTCAAGAGCTCAGCTGGGGCCCCAAACCCTAACTAGAACCCCAAAAGCTCGGCTGGGACCCCCAACCCTAACTTCAACTCCAAGAGCTCAGCTGGGATCCCCAAATATAACCTGAATCTCCAAAGGGCCCTGCTGATCCTCTCAACCCTAACCTCACTGTCAAGAGCTCAGGTGGGCCCCCCAACCCTAACTTTAACCCCAAGAACTCAGCAGGGTTCCCAAACTTAACCTCAACCCCAAGAGCTCAGCTGGGATCCTAACTTTAACCCGAATGCCCAGAGAGCCAAGCTGATCCTCTCAACCCTAACCTCAACCCCAGGAGCTCAAATGGGCCCCTCTACTCCTAACCTCAACCTCAAAAGTTCAGCTGGATCCCCTAACCCTAACCTCAACTCCAAGAGCTCAGCTGGGCCCCTCAACCCTAACCCAAACCCCAAGAGCTCAGTTGGAACTCCTCAACTCTAATTCAAAACCTCCAAGAGGACAGCTGATCTTCTCAACCCTAACTTCAACCCCAGGAGCTCATCTGGGCTCCCCAACCCTAACCCAAACCCCTGAGAGCTCATCTGTTTCAACCCTAACCTCAAGCCCAAGAGCTCAGCAGGGTCCCCAAACCCTAACCTCAAGCCCAAGAGCTCAGCTGGGACCCCCAACCCTAACCTGAAGCCTAACAGCTCGGCTGGGCCCTCCAACCCTAACCCAAACCCCAGCTCGGTTGGGCCTCCCCCAGTTTCCTCACATTTCTTTTTCACTCACCAGAGTACTTAGCTGGATCAGTGTTGGGCGATGGGTCTGATACCAACAGCACTTGTCCTTGTGCCAGGTGAGGGACCAAGGCAGGATTCAAAACAGGAACGCCTGCTCATGGGAAAGGAGATTGGTTACGGCGACAGCCAAAGATGACATGAGAATAGTGGAGGAACATAGGCAAGGCCTTTGAAGGGGAACCCCCTTCCATCTTCAAAGACCAGGCTGGCCTTAACCTTAGGCAAGTCATTCATTCAGTTCAAAGGTGTTTCCCAAGGTCAGGCTCCTTCCAGGAGCTTGAGGAAGGCAGGCTCTGGGCCCACCTGGGGGAGGCTCTGTGGAGGATCAAGTGGCCACCCTGAGGAGGTGATCCTCACCCTGCCTTCTGCCTGTCCACCCCCTCAGTGCTCACACATTTAACTTCATGCTCTTCCCAGACATGTGGACTTCCACAACTCCCAAATCTGACTCCCAACAGTCTCTCCTCCTAAAACCTCCTCCCCACTGCACACATGCAGACCCCTAATGGGTGAACAAGATCTTGATCACGTCAACCATTCTCTCACAAATAAACTCAAACCAAATGGTCATGCAATCTGCATAATTTGTGCATTAAAATGAGAAGAGTATTCTACATTACAGTGGCAGTGTTCTAATTTCTTTCCCAATAAAAGACTGAGAGGGGTTCTTTCCATGCCAAGAGGAGTTGGGGGAACTCATACTACTCTGACATATCAGATGTGGCAGACCCATTGTGTTTCCCCACAATCCAGGGAGAAGGTGAGCTTCTGTGGGGGTAGCCATGTGCCCCCTGCCCCACTCCAAGCAGGTGGTGAATTTGAGGAAGGGCTGGGACATCCTTACCCACATAGGTCACGTTCCCATAATATGCCAGCACCCTCTGTTCAGGGTCCAGCTTAAACCACTCCCCTGTGGTGAGGTACCATGCCACATCGTCAAATGTCACCAAATCCTGAAAGAATTCCCAGGGCTAATCAGTCTTTCCATCTATTTTAGAATGAGGCAGGGGCAGCGCCAGTAATGCCAGGGACAAGAGGCGAGGGTCTGGAGTGGGTGTCTGTTGTTAACATGGAGGCCTAACCACAGCTCCAAGAAGTCCTGAAAAGAGAACCTGATCAAGCACTAGGATCCCTGGGCCATGGCCCTGGCGTCTCATCTTTCCAAGGGACCTCCGTTCAATCACTTTCCTGGATGGAAACTCAGCTTCCCCACCTGGATGATTGGGACTTCAAGCCCAGTGGATATCCAATCCTTGGCAGCCTCTAGAAGAGAAGCAGTGGGAGGGCAGGAAGGCAGCAGCTGGGGTTCATACTCTGCCGTGTGTCATGCTGGGGCAAGAGACAGAGGCTGAGGCCAGATTCAGGGAGCGGTGAGAGAATCCCAAGCAAGGCAGAGGGAAGCACAGCTCACCTCAGCCTCCGGCATCTCAAGAGGGACTGCCAGGACCTGGTTTCCTGGTGCTCCATCCTGGGGAGAGTAAGACCTTGGGGATTAGGTGGAACTAAAGAAAGTGAAAAAGGCCATGAGTGATGACAGCCCTGTCCCTGGATCCCCTGTGAAGAGACTGGTGATTTCCTCTTCCTTGGTTTCTGATCTTGTTGAGTCTTCTCTCACATGTTGGCTGAATGACAAGCCAGGGCATGGAGATGTGTGAGAAAACACACCTTGAACAGGGCCTGGCAAAGAATGAACAGAGGCAGGCCAGAGGGAGCCAAGACAAGACCAGCAGATGCCAGCCCAAGCACAGCCAGGTGAAGACAGACCTAGACAGAGATCCAAGGGCAGGAAGACTGGCAAGCCTAGAAGTCCATGCTGACGCTGCACAGGAAGGAGGCACACCAAGATCATCAGAAGAAATAACCAGGAAATGAGAGACCCTTTCCAACTTTATAGAGGCAACAAAAAAACTGGATCAGGATGCCGGAGGGAAGACAGCAGGAATGGGGGCTTCTAGACCAGCAGTGAGGCCCTTAAAAGCCATAGCCCACTGACACAAGGAGCCTGGTGACAGCGAGACAGGTACACATGACAGCAGTTCTCTAATGCATTCAACCAAATGAGAAGTGGAACAAAACAGCTGGAAAAATAAGCCTCAAAGAAAAGATCTTCAAACACTAAATTGTTAAACAAAAGAGCTGAATGATTTCTACAAATTTTCTTCTCCTTCCAAATTGCAAATTATGTGAAAGATCCTACCACCGATATCCATGCATCACAGGCCTCTCACATCAGTGAGTTCAAAGAAACAGCTACACAGTTCCTGTTGTGATGACAGTTCAATTTAATTCATAATTCAGTAAAAAGGAAGGCTTTTTACACTGGCTCGAGACCCACAAAATCTAGCTACTCCAGAAAGACTCTTATATAAAATTAAAGATGTTAATTAAAAAGAATGGACAGAAACTTCCACGTTTGGCTGCGATGGAGTAACAAGGAACAGATTTCACATCCTGCCATAAATAAGTAGAAAAAAATGGAGAAAATATATGTGAAACAAGTTTTCAGACACTGGACAGCAGGAAGTACAGAATCACGATCCCCAAGAGAAGAGAAACAGATAAGGGGAGCCCTATCATTGCCTCAGCTGTCTGCCTGGAGGCAATTTCCAGATTGAGACTGTGTTGGGGTGGGCGAAAACCAAAGAGAGCTTAGTGGCTTTGCCAAGTTGAGGAGACACAGACCAGCATTCAGAGCAGCTGAGGCAGCTGGAAGTTGCAGAGCAGAGTTCCAGAAAGGAGTTAGTTATGCAGTAAAAAGAGCTTCAAAAAATATGTATAAGCTTCCCTTTGAGTCTTTCCTGACTACTAGGCCATGCATGCATAGAGCGAAACTCCGAAAGCCCAGGAAAAGGGTGACCAGGAAGCTGTAAGCTGAACAATTCTCAGGACACACAAAGGTAGAGAGACATTCAAGGTCTGACCAACCAGTATAGAGTCCTCTGTGATTACCTGGGACACACAGTAGAGAATCCAGAGGCCTTAGTAGTAGGGCTGATGTATTCCTAGAGCCAAAGCTACACAAGACCTGTCTCAAAGAAAGCTTAAAAATAGGCCTCAAAGGGATCAAACTGATCCACAAATAACTACCACCCCAAATCCAGACACTCAACAATATAATCTTTATAATACCCAACATCCAATCAGAAGTTACTGAAATGCCAAAAAGCACAGAAATGTGGCCAGGGCAGGGAGAATAATCAGTTTATAGAAACACACAGAAATGACCAGTGACGACTCACAGACAAGGATAACAGCCAGTTTAATGATGTACAAGCATTAAAAGAAAAACAGGAATACAGTGAGAGAAATAGAAGATATAAAAAGAACCAAATAGAACTTCTGGAGGTGAGAACTATAATATTTAAAGTGAAAATTTTACTGGATGTGATTAACATCAGATTAGATATCACACAAAAAAATTAGAGAACTTGATCTTTTCAAAAAACCAGCTCCTGGATTCATTGATTATTTGAAGGGTTTTTTGTGTCTCTATCTCCTTCAGTTCTGCCCTGATCTTAGTTATTTCTTGCCTTCTGCTAGCTTTTGAATGAGTTTGCTCTTGCTTCTCTAGTTCTTTTAACTGTGATGTTAGGGTGTCAATTTTAGATCTTTCCTGCTTTCTCTTGTGGGCATTTAGTACTATAAACTTCCCTCTACACACTGCTTTAAATGTGTTCCAGAGATTCTGGTATGTTGTGTCTTTGTTCTCCTTGGTTTCAAAGAACATCTTTATTTCTGCCTTCATTTCGTTATGTACCCAGTAGTCATTCAGGAGCAGGTTGTTCAGTTTCCATGTAGTTGAGTGGTTTT
>NW_012107375.1:83539-85591 GCF_000951045.1 Mandrillus leucophaeus | reverse complement strand
CAGCTGTTCCTTTCCATGTTTAGTGCTTCCTTCAGGAGCTCTTGTAGGGCAGGCCTGGTGGTGACAAAATCTCTCAGCATTTGCTTGTCTGTAAAGGATTTTATTTCTCCTTCACTTATGAAGCTTAATTTGGCTGGATATGAAATTCTGGGTTGAAAATTCTTTTCTTTAAGAATGTTGAATATTGGCCCCCCACTCTCTTCTGGCTTGTAGAGTTTCTGCTGAGAGATCTGCTGTTAGTCTGATGGGCTTCCCTTTGTGGGTAACCCAACCTTTCTCTCTGGCTGCCCTTAAGATTTTTTCCTTCATTTCAACTTTGGTGAATCTGGCAATTATGTGTATTGGAGTTGCTCTTCTCGAGGAGTATCTTTGTGGTGTTCTCTGTATTTCCTGAATTTGAATGTTGGCCTGCCTTGCTAAGTTGGGGAAGTTCTCTTGGTTAATATCTTGCAGAGTGTTTTCCAACTTGGTTCCATTTTCCCCGTCACTTTCAGGTACACCAATCAGATGTAAATTTGGTCTTTTCACATAGTCCCATATTTCTTGGAGGCTTTGTTTGTTTCTTTTTACTCCTTTTTCTCTAAACTTCTCTTCTCACTTCATTTCATTCATTTGATCTTCAATCACGATACCCTTTCTTCCAGTTGATTGAATTGGCTACTGAAGCTTGTGCATTCGTCACATAGTTCTTGTGCCATGGTTTTCAGCTCTATCAGGTAATTGAAGGACTTCTCTACACTGGTTATTCTAGTTAGCCATTCATCTAATCTTTTTTCAAGGTTTTTAGCTTCTTTGTGATGGGTTCGAACTTCCTCCTTTAGCTCGGAGAAGTTTGATCGTCTGAAGCCTTCTCTCTACTTGTCAAAGTCATTCTCTGTCCAGCTTT
Source organism: Mandrillus leucophaeus (assembly GCF_000951045.1). NCBI lineage: Eukaryota > Metazoa > Chordata > Mammalia > Primates > Cercopithecidae > Mandrillus > Mandrillus leucophaeus. The sequence continues at coordinate 84,705 of NW_012107375.1, read as the reverse complement.
GTTCCATGCTGGCAAGGAACTGCGATCCTTTGGAGGGGGAGAGGTGCTCTGATTTTTAGAATTTTCAGCTTTTTGGCTCTGTTTTTTCCCCATCTTTGTGGTTTTATCTACCTTTGGTCTTTGATGACGGTGACGTACAGATGGGGTTTTGGTGTGGATGTCCTTTCTGTTTGTTAGTTTTCCTTCTAACAGTCAGGACCCTCCACTGCAAGTCTGTTGGAGTTTGTTGGAGGTCCACTCCAGACCCCGTTTGCCTGGGTATCAGCAGTGGAGGCTGCAGAACAGCGCATATTGCTGAACAGCAAATGTTGCTGCCTGATCGTTCCTTTGGAAGCTTCATCTCAGAAGGGTATCTGGCTGTGTGGGGTGTCAGTCTGCCCCTACTGGGGGATGCCTCCCAGTTAGGCTACTTGGGTGTCAGGGACCCACTTGAGGAGGCAGTCTGTCCATTCTCAGATCTCAAACTCCATGCTGGGAGAACCACTACTCTCTTCAAAGCTGTCAGACAGGGACATTTAAGTCTGCAGAGGTTTCTGCTGCCTTTTGTTTGATTATGCCCTGCCTCCAGAGGTAGAGTCTACAGAGGCAGGCAGGCCTCCTTGAGCTGTGGTGGGCTCCACCAGTTTCGAGATTCCAGGCCGCTTTGTTTACCTACTCAAGCCTCAGCAATGGCAAGACTAATAAAGAAGAAAAGAGAGAAGAATCAAATAGATTCAATAAAAAATGATAAATGGGATATCACCACCGACCCCACAGAAATACAAACTACCGTCAGAGAATACTATAAACACCTCTATGCAAATAAACTAGAAAATCTAAAAGAAATGGATAAATTCCTAGACACATACACCCTCCTGACTAAACCAGGAAGAAGCTGAATCCCTGAATAGACCAATAACAGGCTCTGAAATTGAGGCAAAAATTAATAGTCTACCAACCAAAAGAAGTCCAGGACCAGACGGATTGACCGCCAAATTCTACCAGAGGTACAAGGAGAAGCTGGTACCATTCCTTCTGAAACTATTTAAATCAATAGAAAAAGAGGGAATCGGCTGGGCACCGTGGCTGACGCCTGTAATCTCAGCACTTTGAGAGGCCAAGGCAGGCGGATCATGAGGTCAGGAGATCGAGACCATCCTGGCTAACATGGTGAAACCCTGTCTCTA
>NW_012107375.1:73457-81403 GCF_000951045.1 Mandrillus leucophaeus | reverse complement strand
ATGACGAGTTAATGGGTGCAGCACACCAACATGGCACATGTATACATATGTAACAAACCTGCACGTTGTGCACATGTACCCTAGAACTTAAAGTATAAAAAAAAAAAATAGACAACTTGATGACATAGCAATACAAATGATCTCAAAAGAAGCTCAGAGAGAAAAAAGAGTTTTTAAAAACAAACAGCATCTCAATGACCTGGGGTAAGAGAAAATGGTCTAACACCTACATAACTGGAACCTGAGAAGGTGAGGAAAAGTAGGGGAGGGATAAAAAACACAGTTGAAGAAATAATGGCAGGACAGTTTTCCAAATTTGATGAAAACTATAAGCTCACACATGCAAGAAAGTCAGTGAACCCCTAGCAAGACTTTAAAAGACCCATAATAATCAGACTGCTGAAAAACCAGTGATAAAGAGAAAGTCTTCAAATAGCCAGAGGAAAGAAATGATGTTGCTGCGTGGAGAGGAACAAAGAGTAATTACTAACTTCTTATCAGAGAATGTACAAGTCAGAAAACCAGTGCATGACATTTTTAAAGTGCTAAAAGAAAAACAAAACTGTGAACTTAGAATTCTATATTCAAGGAAAATTTCCTCCCAAAATGAAGGCAAAATAAAGTTTGTTTTCAGACAAAAGCTGAGAGAATTCATCACCGGCAGATCTCTACTATAGGAAATACTAAAGGAAATCTTTCAGGTTGAAAGAAAATGATAGTAGGTGGAAAGATGGATCTACACAAAGGCATGAAGAATACCAGGAATGTAAATATGTGGGGAAATATACAATGCTTTTACCAATCTCCCTTTTAAATGTTTTAAAAAACATTCAATCATTCAAAGCAAAAATAATAAAAAGGTAGTGTCAGGTTTATAACATCAGAAGTGAAACATATGATTGTGTGTTCTGGCAAGTCCTCCAAGACTCTGATACATGCTAATAAGCCAACAGCAGAGATCAAATATATACTAAAAATAATCTGAAAGAAGAAGGGTAAAGAAAAAGAGGGGAAAAAAGAATGGAAGGGGCAAATAAAAACAAATAGCAAGATGGCAAACTTAAACCCAACGACGTGGATAGTTAAGGTAAGTGTAAATTGACTAAATACTCCGATCAAAAGGCAGATTGTCAGGCTGTAATAAAAACAAGACATACTGTCTACAAGAAACTTTAAATATAAAGGCACAGATAGGTTAAAAGTAAATGGATGGAAAATGGAAAACAGGATACTAGAACCAACATAAAGAGTCTAGAAAATCCCAATGTCATAAAAAAGTGGGGGAAAAATGAATGACAAATGTGGCTAAGAGCTCTGGAGACACTACCAAAGAGCCCTAGAACTCAGCAGGAAGAAAGCTGGAGGGTTTCAATATAAAACCAACAGGTGCCAACGTAGGATGATATGCTGCAGATGACAAAAATGTGAATCCTTCATAGACGATACAGGCATAGATAGTTACTCTCCCTTGAAAACCCAAAGAGGGTAAGGGAAGGGGAGGAGATGGCTAGGTATATATTTGCATTTCAGGAGAAAAAAGGAAAGAAGTGAGAGTGACTTGTAGCTAGAATAAGCACATCTCTAATGTGTATGTGACCACATGGGGTTGGAGTTGGGGAGAGTCAAGGTCTAGAAAGATCTGCTTTCTTTTTCTGTAATGTGAGAATTTTTAGTAACCAAGCTGAATTTTGTTGGTATCAGAAAAGCATAACAATTGTAAAATATTTTGGTTTTAAAAGACTTTGAGTAAGAAAGATGCTCAGCATGTGAGAAGCCAAGGGCTGAGGCCAAGGAGTCAATGGGGAGTGGCCCTTCGCTTGGGTAAAAAATCCAGCATTTCCTGGGATCCCCACACAGTAGGGCAAGTGCAGGGGAGAAGGGCTGGCAGGAATCTGTGGGCGGTCCACGAAGGGCAATGACCAGAAAGCCTAGAGACAGGCCCATGGGGTTGTGACTTCCTGGGCTCCTCCTTGCAAGCTATCAGCACCTAAGAAGTGCGGGCAGAAGGCCTCATCTAGTCCCAGAATCCAAGGAAGCCCCATTCCCATCTTTAACTGGCTGTCTGGCACAGGGGCTTCCCCAGTGTGAGTTCATGTTCATCCCCAGGTGCTCAGCAGCCATACCCTCTCTGTCCCACTGTCACCTGGGCAGGGCCCTGTTGGTCCGCTGGATTCCTCTGGTATACATTCAATGCCTGATTTGACTTTGGCTTCCAGTACAAAATGAACTGGTCATAAATTATGTACACAATTCATTAAAAAAAATTCACTTCCAATTGACATTGACATTTGGCTGCCAAATGGAATGGAGAGGGGGATATTGTGGATATACCTTCTGAGAAAGAGGATCTGTTAGAGACCTCTTCTCGCTGACTTCAGGCCAGAGACCTAAGAACTTAGCCCTCTGACAAGGCTCTGCCCCAGCCCCCTAATCCCATATCTTGCCCTGCCACATCGCAGTGACATCCAGACACACTGGCCTTCATTCAATCCTAGATAGGCCAAGACTGTGGCCTTCAAGGCCTCTGAAACTGCTGAGAGTACCATGGGCTTCTCATGGATGGCTCCTTCTGAGAATTCGGGCCTCAAGTCTATTTTTATTTTTCTGAGACAGGGTCTCACTCTGTCACCCAGGTTGGAATGTAGTGGTGCCATCACAGCTCACTGTAGCCTCGACCTCCCAAGCTCAAGTGATCCTCCCGCCTCAGCCTCCTGAGTAGCTGGGACTACAACTGTGTGCCACCACCCCCAGCTAAATTTTTAAATTAAAAAAAAAAACAATTGTAGAGATGGAGTCTCACTATGCTGCCTAGACCAGTCTCGAACTTCTGGACTCAAGCCATCTTCCCACCTCAGCCTCCAAATGCTGAGACTACAGGTGTGAACCACTGCACCTGGCCCACATCAGGCTTCAACTCTAATGTCACCTCCTTAGAATGCCTTCACTCTCTAGTGTCCGTCATAGTCTACTCGGAACATTTTTGCTAACTAAAAACTATCCAATGAAATTGCTTGTTTCTAACTGACAGTCCCCAGGAGAAATGGAGCTCCAACAGCGCAAGGGTGCTTTCTCATTCTTGGTCACTCCTGAATCCCCAGTGTCTGCAGCAGCTCCTGGCCCTGAGTGGGCACATGATAAATTGCGGGGTGACTGAATCAATGTGTGTGGGGAGTGGCATGTTAAATGAAGCACACTTCCATTACCGGAGCATGCACTACACGTGTTTGGAGCCATGCATCTCCCTTCCTGTAATTCACTTATCACATCCTGTGGTTATTACCGCCTCCACTCACAGAGAAGGAAACCAGGGCTCCAGGAGGTTAACTTGCTTAATATCCATCTCCCAAGATTTGAGACTTTTCGAACCACACCAGAGAAGAGTGAAATAATATTCCACCTATAACACCACGCCACAGCCAGAAGACAGACTGGGGGTGAGGCTTAGTGTCATCTAGGCCTAATGGCATATATGGGTGTTTGGGTGCTGCCTTTAAACCATCCTGCTAACATGCCCTCACTGCACAATGAGACATGTCATTCCTCTCTCTCTTTCTCCGTCTCTGTCTCTTACACACACACACACACACACACACACAGTCCTCCCGAGCCACCCACGTTTAATCGAGTGAATCCTCCCGAAGTGTTCCATTTAATAGGGCAAATCCTACTGAAGTGTTTTTACTTAATTGGCATGATTAACTGTTGAAATCCTGGAGCCACAACTCCCAAATGAATTGTTAATAATCCTTTCCTGTGCAGCAACAGGAGTGCCCCTTCCTGTAGCAGCTCACCCAGGGGACTCAGCCTGAGAGCACTTTAGCTCTCAGTGGCTGCATGATCACCACCCACAGTGACAGAGCCCCTCGACATGGAGATCATTTAAAAGGTACTCATAAAAATGGGAGGAAAGAAGTGGGCCCTGCTTCCACAAAAGGAAATGAAACTTTGCATAATTAATCAATCAAGTATATCAGGTAAAAGAGCTTCATGAGAAGCAAAGGAAGGTCATTAAAAAAAAGATAACACATTAATCCCTACTGCAGATCAAAATAAAATTATCATCAATCCTAGAGATAATCGGATCATTTAGGATCTATGTTGCACAACTGTTCTATTTTAAAATGGTGGAACTAATCAGGAAAAGAAGCTGGATGCTGTGACAAAAGTGACAAATGCAGGTGTCCACTGCCTTCTGACAGTGGATCTTGGGGAATCAAGGTCGAAGGAATTCCAGACAGAACATGAAAATCATTGTAATGCACACCCGATGGACACACAGGGTAATGCTGACCTTGAAGTAAGGCACTTTCACTCACAGCACAAAAGCATGTCCTGAATCTTGTAGGGTGCACTCCTACATACAACTGGGAAATATGAACGCTCAAAGAAATACTGTGGGAAAACACATTTCCAACCCTTAATATAAGTGGTATTACTCTCCTTCTTTCAATGGGATCTGAAGATAGTCTAAAGACTATAAACTCCCAGAAAGCAAAGGCCCTGTCAAGGTCAGCTGTGAATTGCACACTGGACCTAGGCAAGCACCATTACACTGCAGCTGTTTAACAAACATCTGCTAGAATAAATGGAAAATAATGATGTCAATGTCAACCTACTGCCTGATAATTTGAAAAATTATGCTTTCTAAAACACGAGCGCTCACGTGAGCGAACAAATCTTCCTGCTCACGTGCTTTAGATCGCAATGTAAATTTTAACCAACTTATTTAAATCAAATTTACTGCATGGAAGCAGAAAACACTAAGAGACTCAAAATAATCATTCCACTTCGATGTGGAAGAACAGAAATGAAGAGTTGAACTCAACAGAGACAAAAAACAACCCACGTCACAAAATGTAGTAATAATGAGATGTTTCCTGGTTGTCTTTGGATTAAAGACACTCCTGCCTCACTGCTGAATGTTTGGCTACTGGCTAACAGTAGCTTCTGAGCCTAAAGACCAGCATTCAACTGATTTTATCACACAAATAGCCAAGCAACATTCTCTAACAGGTGCGCTGTCCTTCCCTGGGCAGGGGAAAGGCAGCGAGGCCACCCAAATAAGCCTCATCTGGAAGGTTCCAGAAGCTTCCAAGGGGTGCCAGAAACACCTGAACTCTCTGAAGCATCTAAATAAAGACCTGGAGCAGAATGTCCTCAGGCCCTAAAGCTTGAGTTTACCCAGAAGACAACAGGTGGCTTGTGTTCTGTTCAGTTCTAGGCCAGAGCAAATGTACCCCAAAGGGTGTCTTCAAAGGTTTCCACTCACAAGAGATCCAATTCAGATGGATGGCTTCTGCTCCCTCTCCCACCCAAAAGGGAGATTAGATTCCAAATTCTCTTTCCTGAATATCTTTTCTCCTGTGAGTTGTGTTGCTTGGATTGAGAGAACTGTCTCTGGGCAAAGACAGTTCAGCAACACTGGCATAGATGAAAATATAAGTGCTTCTGGAACCAAAACGATACTCCTCACCATGTTGTAACCCCACCTATAGGGTCTTCTGATAGCATGCCCAGCGTCGAGGCCAGCAGACACCACGCATAAACACCGAGACTTACCCAAAAGAGACACACACGGATGACTCATCACGGCTCAGAACTACTCCAACGGATCAGCCTGGCAGGTAAGGTCCCACCTGTTGGATTGCAATAATTCAGGTGAACAGAAGCAGACCCATGTGCGCCTCCCAGCAACCTGGCCCCCACATTTTGGGGGATGTACTGAACTGGGCCAGATACAGGGTTCAACTGAATGTACACCACCACAATCTGGATCCACCCTAGCCAGGTCAGGATGCAACCCTTGAGCCAAGCCCAGGGCCATGCTGGGCCTGGCCTTCATGTTCTTTCCACCTGACAGGCCAGGAGGCAGAAGTGAAGGCCCCACGTGGGCCCACCCTGTCCCGTCCCAAAGCAGCAAACAGGCTGCTACTCTAAGTAGCAGAATCCTGAAGGGTCTAAAGAGAGGGTGTCTCACCAGGAAAGTCTGTCTCTCTTGGGGTATTTGTGTCTGTGTGTGCCTTTTTCCGTATGTGTGGGTGGGAAGGCATCTGTTTCCTCTCTCACTTTGCCTGGGCACCTGTCTCTTTCTGTTTGGGTTTCTATCTTATTTCTTTTCTATAAAAAGCCAGAAGGTAGACCAGAAGGGGATTTTGTAGTGTTTGTTGTACTTAATTGAGGAAAGTTTTGTGTTCCCATTTCCCCAAGAATATTCATGGCATCTTACTAAAAATCGAAATAAATTGTAAGTATAGCTGCCTTTAGGTAACACTGCCTGGATACAAAGGATTTGAAACTGGGGGTGGGGTGGGATGCTATGCAAATTGCAAGGAGCCCAGGGCCATCCAAGGAGCCCAGGCAGGTTTGGGTAAGGGCTGGATCATCGGGTGAGAAAGTTGGTTTGGAGTTCACTAACAACTCATATGGGAGTGTAGCTGGTTTGGGAGAGACCAAGGGATCTGCATTTTTTAACAAGCACCCCAGGAGATTATGATGCAGAGCTGCACCTCCTTAACACTGGGCCTGTCTAGAATCTGGAGGTTCCCAGATTCTCCAACTCTCAGAATCTCTGTCATTGACAGAATTCCTGCCCAGGAGCCTTGTGAAATGGGAGCCCACTATCTCCGAGTCTGTGCTGATGGTTAGAAGAGAATTCACACGTTCTAGTAGATTTCCAAGGGGTCCCTCACAGACAGAAGGCTGAAAATCACTACTCAATAGGGTTCTATATATAAAACTCACAGTGTCTGGCCCAGTTCAGTAGTACATCTCCCACAAATGTTACTAGGGGGATATACTGAACTGGGTCAGACACTGTGCAAGTGGCTTCTACTTGAAGGTCCAATGTTGTGGGGTGGGGGGACTGTGGGGGTGGGGAAGGGCTGAGGCAGCATTAGTACCTAGGGGAGGTGCTGTTCCCGCAATCCTATCTGAAATTCTCTTGTAAAGGAAAAATGTCGGGCTGAGGTTGAAGAGGAAATGTTTCATTGACCAAGGAGACTGGAGGGGGGCCGTGGGCCCAGCTAGGCCAAGGCTGGCTGGAGGGCTTCAGTTGGAACAGGGTGGCAGGGTGGGACCTCTGGGAAGAGGGCCAGGAATGGGGGTGGGGGTTGTTTGAAAGGGACCATGGACTTTGGGCAGCAGGCGAGTGGGGGCGGGGGGAGTTGTGGAAAAGACATGTAATTAATCACCCAAATATAGACTGGAGGAGCCAGCAAAGGAGTTTAAGGAGGCAGGGGCACTGGAGTGGGAGATGGCAGCCCCCAGTAGGGGAGAGAAAAAGACTGGTTCAGACAGAGGGCCTTGAGCTCAGCTCACGGCCCCCTTTCCCCTCCCTCCCCACAGTTCTCTCTCTAGGCTACCTACCTGCCCCCATCCTCCCCACCAAGCTGAGGCTTAACCCCCACCCAACCTACTCAAAAGGAAAGGAGGGACTCCCCAGCGGGAATTGTTCCCACCTAGCCCACCCTCCCAGCGCTCAGACTGCGGCTCAGCCCCTCCCCTAGACCAGGGAAAAGTCCTTTAATCCCCACCCCTACAACGCCCCCTCCAGATCGGGCTCCCAGGCGTTAGAGGCGGGGGTCCTCTCTTTCTGCCCCTGAGCGGTTCCCACTCCTAGCTTCCCCCAAAGAGCAGAGCAGGCCTCCGCACTTTAGCAATTCCCACCCGGGACCGCCGCCCCCCGCCCGCCTCGGGAAGGCCTTCGGGCCTCTTCGTACTCGTCATCCGGGACCCGTTCCCAGCTCTGGCCCGCCCAAGGCCGAGCAGCTCTCCAACAGCCCAGAGACGCCCCCTCCCTGCACCGTGCACTCTTCTGCGGCCCGCACACTCGCTCCAGCTCCGCACACGGTCCTGCGCCTCCTGCACATCCTCTCGCGGCCCTGCACGCTCACTCGGGCCCTCAGGTCCTCCTGCCGCCGCCACGATCACCTCCGCCCTGCGGCCCC
>NW_012107375.1:72299-73407 GCF_000951045.1 Mandrillus leucophaeus | reverse complement strand
AGGCCCTTATGAAAGAGGCTTCGTGCAGCATCCGGTTAACTTGCTGTTTTGTGTCTGCCTTCCACCGTATGAAGACATGGTAAGAAGGCCCTCAGGTGCCCGGCAGAGCTAACAGCCCCGCGGCGCGTTTCCGGAGCCGTGAGCGCCGCCCGGGGTTCTGAGGGAGCGAGGCCCCGCGCCGGCCCCAGTCTCGGCCCCGATTGGCCAGGAAAGGGGGCGGGGCGGGAAAAGGGCGGGGTTTGGGGCGTGGCGGACTGGGCAGGCAAATCTGATCAGCCTGCGGGGGAGCTGCGCGCGCGGGCTGAACGCTTGTGGGGAGGTGGGGAGGAGTGGAATGAGCGTGAGAATGAATGAATGAACGAGCAAACAAATCGACCAGCAGACGAAGGAGGGAACGAAGGAATGGAAGAGACCTCTCCCCTTTGGGCGTCTTCAAGATGGTGGTGGGGGGAGTGAAGGGTCGGGAACTGAGGGCAATAGACCAGGAAAGCCACTATTCTGTATGAATGGAATCAGATCGTCTGTACTATTGTGTGTCTGGATTCTTTCTTTCAAAGTGATGTTTTTAAGATTTATCTATGTTGTTGAATGTGCTATCGCTGAGTAGTATGCTGTTGTTTCGATATATCAGAGTTGGTTTGTTTATTCACCAGGTTATGATCTGGGCTGTTTCCAGTTTGGGTGATCATAAATAAAGCTACTATGAATATTCATGTACACATCTTTGTGTGGACATATGCTTTCATTTTTCTTGGGCAAATACCTAAGAGATGAATTGCTACATCATAGGATAGTTTTATGTTTTATAAGAAACTGCCAGAATGTATTCCAAAGTGGTTGTGCAATTTACATTCCCACCAGAAATGTATGAGAGATCCTTTTCTTTCACATCCTCATCAACATTTGAGGTTGTCAGCCTTTATTTTTAGCCATCTGAGAGGGTGGGAAGTGATATCTCATTGTTATTTCAATTATCATCTCTCTGATGACTAATTATGTTGAGTATGCTTTTATGTGCTCACTGGCCATTTCTATATCTTTCTTTGTAAAGTGTCTGTTCAAGTAGTTTGCCCAATGTTATGTGCAGTGTATATATATATATATATAT
>NW_012107375.1:66394-71199 GCF_000951045.1 Mandrillus leucophaeus | reverse complement strand
GTTCACATCTTTTGCCCATTTTTTGATAGGGTTATATTCTGGATATTAGACCTTTGTCAGATGATTTTCTCCCATTCTGTAGGTTGTCTGTTTATACTGAGATATATTTGACAGACAGTAAACTGTGAGTTTGTCATGTTTCAGCTAAACAACTTGATAAGCTTTCACACACATACACACACACAAACGTATGAAACCATCACCACAATCAAGGCAATAAGGATTTCCATCACCTTCAAAATTTCCTCATGCCCATGACTATCCCTTTCTCTTCTCCTCTCCTGTCCCTAGGCAACCAATGATCTGCTTTCTGTCACTATAAGGTATTTTCTAGAGTTTTATATAATAAAATATTATAATAAGTCTTCTTTTGTGTTTGGTTCCTTTCACTCAACAAAATATTTGGAAATTGTCTTAATTTGCACTGCCATGACAAAATACCTGAGACTGGATGGTATAGTTTGAATGTATCCCTTCCAAAATTCAGGTGTTGCCAATGTGATATTATTAAGAGGTGAGGCACTGTCATTGTCTACTTTATGTAGTATTAAATGGACAGAAGGGAGAAGAGAGAGAGACCTAGATCTATTAAAAGGTGATTAGGCCAGAGGGCTACTACCTCAGAACGGAATTAAGGCCCTTATGAAAGAGGCTTCGTGCAGCATCCGGTTAACTTGCTGTTTTGTGTCTGCCTTCCACCGTATGAAGACATGGTAAGAAGGCCCTCAGCACACACCAAACTCTGAGATGATCCTTAGCATTTTTAGCAATAAAATATTTTAAAATTAAGATGAGCACATTTTTTCAGACATAATACTATTGTACACTTAATAGGCTATAGTTTTGTATGCACTGGGAAACCAAAAAATTTGGGTAACTGGCTTATTGTGATATTTGCTTTATTGTCCTGGTCTGGAACAGAAGGCATACTGTCTCGAAGGTATGCCTGTATCTATTTCTTTTTGACTGAGCTTTGCTATTTGTATCTTTCAAGAAATTTGCCCATTTCATGTAAGTTGCCAAATTTATTAATATAAAGTTGTACATGATGTTCTATTATTATCTACAGTGATAACGCCACCCTGATTCCTGATATTGGTAATCTGTGTGTTTTGTTTCTTAACCTGTGTTTCTCTTCTTTCTTCTGTCCATTTAATACCATATAAAGTAGACAATGACAATCATTTTTATATTAACCATTCTTTGTTTGGGGCATTGCCCCATCCCACGAAGTAGAATTTGCCTCCCACTGTAGATCCCAAAGATGGCTAGTATTCACTCTCCCAGCTTCCCTTGTAGCTACAGCTTGGGCACCTAACTCAGGCTCCACCAATCACATGAACCCACTACCCATTGAGTCTGAGGCCCGAGGTGGGAAGAAGCAGGGTCCCCACAGATTTCACTCAGGCTGGGCTGCTGGTGGCAGGCGTCATGCCACCCATTCCTTGAGAAGCACTGGTAGCTGTGGTTCTCTTGGCAGCGTCTGCAATGTCTGCCCAGTCATTGGTGGGAGCAACAGGGGAGCCCGAACTGCTGAGCACTGCAGTGAGATTTGTAACCTTGTTCCTCTCTGCAAAGGTGAGTTTCTTGCTTGTCTGCATGTGAGTGTGGGCCACAGAGAATGCTGTGCTGGGTGGCTAAAACTCAGAGACCCAGAGAGCAGATTTTAGGGTGGCCATGGCAGAGGGAAAGCAGGAGGGGCAATATCTAGGAGCAGAGAAGCACCGTATGGACGAGCTCCATGTTTGGCCTGTACACGCTGCCCAAATCTCTGGTTGACCCTGGAGCTATGCATGCACAGGGCAGAGTCCAAGAAAAGAACTGAGCAGAGGTTTCAGCTGATGCCCAATACCGTGGAAACGGAGTCTGGAGATTGCAGTTGGTACCCAATACAGGGGAGACTTAGTGTGAGTTTAGCTAGGTTAGTTGTCTACTAAGACAACAAACCACCGTCACCACCACCACCACCACAACAACAATAACAAACAATGACCCATCTCTGGAGAAATATAACAGAAACTAAGAAGCCAAATCTACTAGAACTCATTATGGACAGTGTCCAGGATATAATGCTAGATTACTAGAAGAAACAAGAATTGTTCTGGTACTCAAGGGAAAAAGCATCCAAGGGAAACTCACCCTGGGCTGACAATAGTCAAGAACATAAAGCATGCTCATAATGATTTTTATATTGATATATGTGCTTCTTCATTAATGCATAAAATAGCAGTACTTAAAAGTTCTTTACCAATATCATAAATTGTTGAAATGTTATTTCCAGCGAATGTGTCCAGCTATTGGCAATAACTGTAATGTGATATGAAAATATTTATTCCTGTTGGTGACAAAGTCACATGTACTGCCGATACTGTTGTGGTTTGTTGCTTACATTCATAATGGAAGGAAACACTAAAGTTTAGTTAGTTTAGTAAAAATAAGGATTCATTTTTCGCCATCTGATTCATAGATCCTTTGAGATCTTAACACCAGGTTAAGGTCTTAAGACCATAGATATTGATTTCTCCCTGATAGTACCAAAAAAAAAAAAAAACATGCCTGGCACATAGTAGATGCTTCATAAATATTTCTCAAATAAATGAATGCATCCGTGTTACAATCTAGTGATTAAGGGGTTAAAATTAATTATCTAGTTTTTCATATCCATTAAAACAATAAATTGATAACAAAGGCTATTATTTGATGATTGTTTGCTATGTGCCAGACATTGTTTTATAAATATTATCTCATCTAATTCTTACAACAGTCCTGAGGCAGACACTGTTATTACTTCTGTTTCATGGTTATGGAAATTGGTTATTGAGCCAAACAGAGTTTAAGTAATTTGTTCAATGCCACATGGCTGGCCTTAGAACTTTGCTCTGTCTGAGTCCAGAGTCTGCGTCCTTAAAGTATAAAGGTAAAACTTGTTATGAATGTCTCAGGCTTGGCTTCTGGCCCTCAGTTCCAACAAATTCTTTTCTGATCTCCTCCACTGACTAAGGCTCAGAACAACTCTGTTTTACCCACATCCTCTTAGGATACCTGTGGTGCCATCTGGGGATATCAGCCCCTCACCCAGTGATATGGTTTGGCTGTGTCCCCACCCAGATCTCATCTTGAATTGTAGCTCCATAATTCTCACATGTTGTGGGAGAGACCTAGTGGGAGATAATTAAATTATGGAGGCAGTTTTCCCCATACTGTTCTCATGGTACTGAATAAGTCCCATGAGATCTGATGTTTTTATAAGGGGTTTCCCCTTTTGCTTGATTCTCATTTTCTTTCTTGCCTGCTGCTATGTAAGACGTGCCTTTCACCCCCTGCCATGAGTGTGAGGCCCCCCAGCCACGTGGAACTGTGAGTCCCTCAAACTTCCTTTTCTTTATAAATTACCTAGTCTGTGGTATGTCTTTATCAGCAGCATGAAAACAGACTAATACACCCAGCTTCACACAACCACCTTAAGGCTAAATGCCATCAGGTTTGGCTCTCTGGGACCAACTTCTGCTTTCAAAATCTCAATGTCCACCTGCTCACTGGACACCTCTCCCTAATGTTCTTCAAGCCATTTGATGATTGTTTGCTATGTTTCTGATATGTACCTCTATCTTTCCTCCTCTATCCTAATGCAAGGTACACCTTCCCTGTGAGGACTTTCCTGACCCTTTCCAGGTATGACCTTCCCACTTGGTATCCCCCTGTACTCTGTACATACCCTATCACTACCCCCAGTAAGTTGTGTTACTAAATTTGTTTACATGCCTGTCTCTTCTTACCATTCTGGCAGCTCCTTAAGAACAGGGACTATTTCTAATTTGTCTCTAAATTTCTAGGACTTAAAATAATGTCTGACACAGTAGGTACACTGTAAATGCTTGTTGAATGGGTAGATCTATGAATAAATTAATGAATGAATTATATACACCAACCCTACTTATCACTTTGGCTGTTGTGTTTACTGTGATTTACACAAAGCCAATTGTGTAGTGTAGAAACGTAAATGTTATGTGTAAAATGTAAAAGGTAAAAGTGTAAAAATGTAAAATATATACAAACATGGCCCAAGGGGATAACAATGAATTTTTAAATAGGAAATTTTAGTATAGAAAAAGAAACTATTGAAAAGAACCAATTGGGGGAGTGGCCAAGATGGCTGACTAGAAGCAGGTAGTGTGTGTGGCTCTCACAGAGAGGAACAGAAGGGGCGAGTAAATACATCACCTTCAACTGAAACATCCAGGTACTTACATTGGGATTAATCAAGGAAACAACTTTACCCACAGAGAACAAAAAAAAGCAAGATAGAACAATGGCCCACCTGGGAGCAACACGGAGCGAGGGGATCCTCCCCTACCCAGGAGAGTGGTGAGTGAATGAGCGACCCTAGGAAACCATGCTTCTCCCACAGATCTTTGCAACCCTTGGGTCAGCAGATCTCCTTGTGAACCCACTCCACCAGGGCCTTCAGTTTTCAGTCTGACAGAGTCACGTGGAGTCTTGGCAGAGCAGCCGCTCAGGCATGTGAGGAGAACCTGGAGCCTTAGATACTTGGGCTTTCTGGCAAAAGTAGCTGCAGCTTCGGCAAAGTGGAAGGTTAGACTCCTGTACCTACCCCCAGGAAAGAGGCTGAATCCAGGGGTCTGAGCAGCAACAGCACGCAGGCCCCACTTCCACAGCACCTCACAAGATTAAACCCACAGGCTTGAAATTCCAGGAGTTGGTTTTTTGAAAACATTAATAAAATAGGCCACCAGCTACATGAATTAAGAAGAAAAGGCCAGGCGCGGTGGCTCAGGCCTGTAATC
>NW_012107375.1:63095-65984 GCF_000951045.1 Mandrillus leucophaeus | reverse complement strand
GAGGTTGTCAGCCTTTATTTTTAGCCATCTGAGAGGGTGGGAAGTGATATCTCATTGTTATTTCAATTATCATCTCTCTGATGACTAATTATGTTGAGTATGCTTTTATGTGCTCACTGGCCATTTCTATATCTTTCTTTGTAAAGTGTCTGTTCAAGTAGTTTGCCCAATGTTATGTGCAGTGTATATATATATATATATATATATGTGTGTGTGTGTGTGTGTGTGTGTGTGTGTGTAGAGACAAAACAGGAAGCTAGCTCATTATGTGCAATGTGTGTATATATGTGTGTGTGTATGTGTATATATATATATATACACAGACATTTAGTTCCTGAGAAATTTTATGTTTTAGATTTAGGGGGTACATGTGCAGGTTTGTTGCCTCGGTATAGTGTGTGATGTTGAGGTTTGGGGTACAAATGATCCTGTCATCCGAGTACTGAACATAGTACCCAATAGTTACTTTTTAAACCCTTGACCCCTCCCTCCCTGACCCCTCTTGTAGTTCCCATTGTCTGTTGTTCCCATCTTTATGTCCACAAGTACCCAATGTTTAGCTCCCACTTATAAATGAGAATGTGTGGCATTTGGTTTTATGTTCCTGCATTAATTCACTTAGGATAACATCCTCTAACTGCATCCATGTTGCTGCAAAGGACATGATTTAATTCCTTTTTTTGTGGCTGCATAGTATTCTGTGGTGAATACCTACCACATTTTCTTTATCCAGTCCACCATTGATGATCACCTAGGTTGATTCCACGTCTTTGCTATTGTGAATAGTGCTGTGATGACCATACAGGTACATGTGTCTTGGTGAAAAAATGATTTATTTTCCTTTGGGTATATACCCAGTACTGGGATTGCTGGGTCAAATGGTAGCTCTGTTTTAAGTACTTTGAGAAATCTCCAAACTGCTTTCCACAGTGGCTGAAATAATTTACATTCCCATCAGCAGTGTATAAACATCCCCTTTTCTCCACAGTCTCTCCAGCATCTGTTATTTTTTGACTTTTAAATAATGGCCATTCTCACTGGAGTGAGACACTGTCCCATTGTGCTTTCGATTTGCATTTCTCTGATGATTAGTGATGAGAGCATTTTTTTCATACGTTTCTTGGCCACTTGTATGTCTTCTTTTGAGAAGTGTCCGTTCACATCTTTTGCCCATTTTTTGATAGGGTTATATTCTGGATATTAGACCTTTGTCAGATGATTTTCTCCCATTCTGTAGGTTGTCTGTTTATACTGAGATATATTTGACAGACAGTAAACTGTGAGTTTGTCATGTTTCAGCTAAACAACTTGATAAGCTTTCACACACATACACACACACAAACGTATGAAACCATCACCACAATCAAGGCAATAAGGATTTCCATCACCTTCAAAATTTCCTCATGCCCATGACTATCCCTTTCTCTTCTCCTCTCCTGTCCCTAGGCAACCAATGATCTGCTTTCTGTCACTATAAGGTATTTTCTAGAGTTTTATATAATAAAATATTATAATAAGTCTTCTTTTGTGTTTGGTTCCTTTCACTCAACAAAATATTTGGAAATTGTCTTAATTTGCACTGCCATGACAAAATACCTGAGACTGGATGGTATAGTTTGAATGTATCCCTTCCAAAATTCAGGTGTTGCCAATGTGATATTATTAAGAGGTGAGGCACTGTCATTGTCTACTTTATGTAGTATTAAATGGACAGAAGGGAGAAGAGAGAGAGACCTAGATCTATTAAAAGGTGATTAGGCCAGAGGGCTACTACCTCAGAACGGAATTAAGGCCCTTATGAAAGAGGCTTCGTGCAGCATCCGGTTAACTTGCTGTTTTGTGTCTGCCTTCCACCGTATGAAGACATGGTAAGAAGGCCCTCAGCACACACCAAACTCTGAGATGATCCTTAGCATTTTTAGCAATAAAATATTTTAAAATTAAGATGAGCACATTTTTTCAGACATAATACTATTGTACACTTAATAGGCTATAGTTTTGTATGCACTGGGAAACCAAAAAATTTGGGTAACTGGCTTATTGTGATATTTGCTTTATTGTCCTGGTCTGGAACAGAAGGCATACTGTCTCGAAGGTATGCCTGTATCTATTTCTTTTTGACTGAGCTTTGCTATTTGTATCTTTCAAGAAATTTGCCCATTTCATGTAAGTTGCCAAATTTATTAATATAAAGTTGTACATGATGTTCTATTATTATCTACAGTGATAACGCCACCCTGATTCCTGATATTGGTAATCTGTGTGTTTTGTTTCTTAACCTGTGTTTCTCTTCTTTCTTCTGTCCATTTAATACCATATAAAGTAGACAATGACAATCATTTTTATATTAACCATTCTTTGTTTGGGGCATTGCCCCATCCCACGAAGTAGAATTTGCCTCCCACTGTAGATCCCAAAGATGGCTAGTATTCACTCTCCCAGCTTCCCTTGTAGCTACAGCTTGGGCACCTAACTCAGGCTCCACCAATCACATGAACCCACTACCCATTGAGTCTGAGGCCCGAGGTGGGAAGAAGCAGGGTCCCCACAGATTTCACTCAGGCTGGGCTGCTGGTGGCAGGCGTCATGCCACCCATTCCTTGAGAAGCACTGGTAGCTGTGGTTCTCTTGGCAGCGTCTGCAATGTCTGCCCAGTCATTGGTGGGAGCAACAGGGGAGCCCGAACTGCTGAGCACTGCAGTGAGATTTGTAACCTTGTTCCTCTCTGCAAAGGTGAGTTTCTTGCTTGTCTGCATGTGAGTGTGGGCCACAGAGAATGCTGTGCTGGGTGGCTAAAACTCAGAGACCCAGAGAGCAGATTTTAGGGTGGCCATGGCAGAGGGAAAGCAGGAGGGGCAATATCTAGGAGCAGAGAAGCACCGTATGGAC
>NW_012107375.1:47432-57990 GCF_000951045.1 Mandrillus leucophaeus | reverse complement strand
AAAAAAAAATTAGCCGGGCGTGGTGGCGGGCGCCTGTAGTCCCAGCTACTCGGGAGGCTGAGGCAGGAGAATGTCGTGAACCCAGGAGGCGGAGCTTGCAGTGAGCGGAGATCGCGCGGCTGCACTCCAGGCTGGGCGACAGAGCGAGACTCCGTCAAAAAATTAAAAAAAAAGAAGAAGAGGAAGAGGAAGAAGAAGAAGAGGAGGAGGAGGAGGAGGAGGAGAAGAAATAAACACAATTAGAAATGATTAAGGGAATGTTACTACTGACCCCACAAAAATAAGAACAACCATCAGAAACTACTACAAAGACCTTTATGCACACAAATTAGAAAACCTAGAAGAGATGGATAAATTTCTGGACCCATACATCCACCCAAAACTGAGCCAGGAAGAAACTGATTCCCTGAACAGATCAATAACAAGCTCTGAGATTGAATCAGTAATAAATAGCCTACCAACCAAAAAAGGCCTAGGACCTGATAGATTCACAGACAAATTGTACCAGATGTACAAAGACAATCTGTTACCATTCCTATAGAAATTATTCCAAAAATCGAGGATGAGGGACTTCTCCCCAACTCATTCTATGAGGCCAGCATAATCCTGATACCAAAATCTGGCAGAGACACAACAAAAAAAGAAAACATCAAGCCAGTATCCCTGATGAACATCAATGCAAAAATCCTCAACAGAATACTTGCAAACCAAATCCAGCAGCACATCAAAAATCTAATCCACCATGATCAAGTAGGCTTCATCCCTAGGATGCAAGTTTGGTTCAACATATGAAAACCAAAAAATGTGATTCATCACATAAACAGAACTAAAGACAAAAACCATGTGATTATCTCAATAAATGGAGAAAAGACTTTTGATAAAATTTGACATCACTTCATGTTAAAAACTCTCAATAAACTAGATATTGAAGGAACATAACTCAAAATAATAACCACAGCCAACATTATACTGAATGGGCAAAAGCTGGAAGCATTCCCCCTTGAAAACCAGCACAAGACAAGGATACACTTTCTCACCACTTGTGTTCAATGTAGTGTTGGAAGTCCTAGCCAGAGCAATCAGGCGATAGAAAGAAATAAAGGGCATCCAAATAGGAAGAGAGAAAGTCACCCTATCTCTGTTTGCAGACAGCATGATTCTATATCTAGAAAACCCCATAGTCTTGGCCCCAAAGCTCCTTCAGCTGATAATAAACTTCAGCAAAGTTGCAGGATACAAAATCAATACACAAAGATCAGTAGCATTCCTATACACCAACAACAACCAAACTGAGGGCCAAATCAGAAAGGCAATCCCATTCATAATTGCCACAAAAATATAAAATACCTAGGAATACAGCTAACCAGGAAGGTGAAAGAGCTCTACAATGAGAATTACAAAACCTGGTTAAATAAATTAGAGAAGACACAAACAAATGGAAAAACATTCCATGCTCATGGATAGGAAGAATCAATATCATTAAAATGGCTATACTGCCCAAAGCAATTTACAGATTCAATACTATTCCTATCAAACTATCAACATTCTTCAGAGAACTAGAATTATTTTAAAATTTATATGGAACCAAAATAGACTATGAATGGCCAAGACAATCCTAAGCAAAAAGAACAAAGCTGGATGGATCACATTACCTGACTTCAAACTATGCTACAAGGCTACAATGACTAAAACAGCATGGTACTGGTACAAAAACAGGCACATAGACAAATAGAACAGAATAGAGAGCCCAGAAATAAGGCTGCACACCTACGACCATCTGATTTTTGACAAAACTGACAAAAACAAACAATGGTGAAAAGACTCCCTATTCAGTAAATGGTGCTAGGATAACTGGCTAGCCATATGCAGAAGATTGAAGCTGGACCCATGGTTTACACTATGCAAAAATCAATTCAATATGAATTAAAAACTTAAATCTAAAACCCCATACTATAAAAACCCTGGAAGACAACTTAGGCAATTACCATCCTGGACATAGAAACAGACAAAGATTTCATGACAAAGACACCAAAAGCAATCAAAACAAAAACAAAAATTGACAAGTGGGATCTAATTAAACTTAAGAGCTTCTGCACAGCAAAAGAAACTATCAACAGAGTAAACAGATAACCTACAGAATGGGAGAAAATATTTGCAAACTATGCACGTGACAAAGGTCTAATATCCAGAATCTACAGGGAAATTAAATAAACTTACAAGAGAAAAACAAACAACCCCATTAAAAAGTGCGCAAAAGACATGAACAGATACTTCTCAAAAGAAGACATACATGTGGCCAAAAAGCATATGGGAAAAAAGCTCAATATCACTGATCATTAGAGAAATGGAAATGAAAACCACAACGAAATGCCATCTCACATCAGTCAGAATGGCTATTATTAAAAAGTAAAAAAATAACAGATGCTGGCGAGGTTGTGGAGAAAAGGAAACCCTTATACACTGTTGGTGACAGTGTAAATTAGTTCTACCATTGTGGAAAACAGTATGGTCATTCCTCAAAGAGCTAAAAGCAAAACTACCATTCAACCCAGCAATCTCATTACTGGGTATATACCCAGAGGAATATAAAGCATTCTTCCATAAAGACACATGCACATGAATGTTTGCTGCAGCACTATTCATAATAGCAAAGATACGGAATCAACCTAAATGCCTATCAATGACAGACTGGATAAAGGATATATGCTACATATACATGATAGAATATTATGCAGCCACAAAAAGAACAAGAGTATGTCTTTTGCAGGAACATGGATGAAGCTGGAGGCTATCATCCTTAGCGAACTGACACAGGAACAGAAAGCCAAATACTGCATGTTCTCACTTGCAAGTGGGAGCTAAATGATAATAACTTACAAACACAAAGGAGGAAACAACAGACGCTGGGGTCTACTTGAGGATGGAGGGTGGGTGGAGGGAGGGGAACAGAAAAGATAACTATTGGGTACGAGCTTAATACCTGGGTGATGTAATAATATGTACAATAAACCCATATGACATGTGTTTATCTAGGCAACGAACCTTCACATGTACCCCTAAACCTAAAATAAAAATTTTAAAAAGAGAAAAAAAACCAACTGTAATTCCAGAACTGAAAAACATAAAGTGAAAAATTCAATGGATTGTTTTAATAACAGATTGCAGATGACAGAAAAATCATGAACTTGAAGCTAGATCAATAGAGATGATCTATTCGGATAAACCAAGAGGAACAACAATAAAAAGGAGTGGAAACTCAGTGGTCTGTAGGACAATATATAAAGTTCAAATGTATATTTTGAGTGCCAGGATGGGATAGAGAAAATGGGGAAGGAAAGCTATCTGAATAAATAATGGCTGAAAAATTCCTCTAGTATCATTTTTCTTGTGAAATCCATTATTTACAAATTTAATGAAACTCGATGAACCACAAAGAGGATAACTACAAAGGAAAGCAACATCTTAGGTACGTTGTAGTCAAGCTACTGAAAACAAAGAAGGGTAAGAAAGTAGTCAGAGGAAAATGAAACACTACATATGGGAGCATATTAAGAACTTAATTCTCATCAGAAACAATGGAAGCCAGAAGACAGTGGAGCAACATCTCTAAAACAGTGAAAGAAAAAAAAAAAAATCTTCCAATCCAGAACTCTATATCTAGGGAAATAGAACAAATTCACGAATGAAGGTGAAATAAATATCTTTTGAGATACATGAAAGCTAAGAAAATTCATCAACAGAACTGCACTAAAAGAAATATTAAAGGAAGTCTTTCAATCTGAAGAAAAATGAAACTAGAGGAAATCTTTGATCTTTGGGTAGAAATGAAGAACACAGGAAATGGTAAATGTGTGGGTAAATATTAATGAATAGTTATTTGCTCTTAATTTCTTTGTAATAATATGACTTTAAAGTAAACAGTTTAATAGTATATACTAGGGCTTGGCAACTATAGCATAAAGGATGAGGTGGAATGGAAGTGAATCTATATGATGGAGAGTTTCTTACATTTATGTACAATATTAACTCTAAGTAGACAGTAAAAAGTTAAAGATATACATCGTAATCTCTAGAGTGAGCACTACAAAAATGCAAAGAGGTATAGCTAAGAAGATAATAGATACATTAAAAGTGAATTATAAAATATATTTGATTAATCTGGGCAGGAAATGGGGAACATGGGATCAAAATCAGATGGAGCAAATAGTAAAAGGATAGACCTAAATCCAAACATATCAAACATAACATTCAATGTAAATGGGCTAAACACTCCAATTAAAAGGCAGAGACTGTCAGAATGAATAAAAGAGCAAGACTTTTGCTGCCTCCAAGAGATGCAATTTTAATATAGAGACTCAGATGGGTTGATAGTAAGAGGTTGTAAATTATATACCATGCAAGGGGCAAGCATAAGAAAGTGGGAATTGCTATGTTAATAGCAGACAAAGTGGAGTTCCAAAGAGTATTGCCTCAGATAGAGGTAATAATTATGTAAGGTTCAATTAATCAGAAACACATAGAACTCATAAATATGTTTGCACCCAATAACAGAGCCTCAAAACATATGAAACAAAAATTGACAGTACAAAGGAACAACTAGGCATTTCTACAATTGTAGTTGGAGATTTCATCATCCCTGCCTCAGCAACTGATATAACCACTAGACAGGAAATCAGTAAATATATAAAATATATTTAACATTTAATATAAATCAGTAAATATACAAAACATTCCACCTAAAGAGACTAGAAAAGGAATAGCAAAGTAAATCTCGAATAAGTAGAAGGAAGGAGATAATAGAGATACAAGAGCAGAAATCAACAAAATAGAAAACAAATTAAAAGTAAGCAAATCATACATATTTTAAAAGAGCAACAAAATGTATAGCCCTTAGGAAGGCTAATCAAGAAAAAAGAAAAGAATCATTAATATCAGCCAAGAAAGAGGGGTATCATTAGAGGTCATATAGGCATTAAAAGAATAGTGAGGGAATATTAACTTTATGACAATAATTTTGACAACTTAGATAAAATTGACCCATGCATTGGAAACAAAGCAATTTACCAAAACTTCCAATGGATTGAATAGAAAAAACGAATAGCCCTATACTTCGTAAATATATTTATTAACAGAAAACGTTTCTAAAAATAAAACAAAAATCCAGGCCCAGATGATTTCATGGGTGAACTCTAGCAAATATTTATGGAACAAAAATTGCCAATTTTACACAACAGTTTCAGAAAATAGAGGAGCAGGGAACAATTCTTAGCTCAGTTTATGGGACCAGTACAAACCTAAATCCTGATAAAAAGATGATATAAAACCAGAAAATTACAGAAAAATATCCCTCATGAACAGTGTAGCCAAACTATTTATTAGAAACTCATAGCCAGCAATGTATAAAAAGGAAAGTGTTTTATTGCCCATTTCTAGATGATGGGCATACATGTTCACTGACAGATATAGGCCACCCAGCTGTTAGGTGAGGCTGCATCTGTCTGATCGAAAGCCTACATGCTTTCCTATGCAATGGCTGCCCAGGTGGTTGAAGGCCAGCCTCCAGGCGGTAAAGAGCTGTGATGAGGAACACAGCCAGCAATCGATCTATGTTGTAGGGATTCCCGTCCTGAGCAGGGCAGGCTGTGAATACCCTGGGGACCTGGTCTTAGGATCTCCTGCTCGTGACTTCTAGTCCACCCCATCCCAGCAATTTGCCACAGTTACTGATGGAGGTCATTTTGATGGTAGAGGGCCAATCGGTGGGTCTGTTGCTCCCAGAGGCTCCAAGCCTTGGAACATTAAGCCCTTACCATGCAGGTCCTGTTGCCAGGGCAACACAGATGTCTCCTCCTGTCTAGCCACTTGTCTTCCACAGAGACTACGAAATTTTTCTTCCTCATCTACCTGGGGCTTCTGGGAGAAGCGGGAAGCCCTGTGGTCTTAGCACATCGGGCCTGGGAGACCCCTGCGCTGCGCAGTGCGGCCGCGTGACTGAAGCGAGATCTTGCACCCTCCTGCTCCAGGGCCTCTTGGCGGCCTCCAGAGTGGGCTCCACAGCTTGAAGGCGGCATTTTTCCGCGGGTGGTCGCAGCGTCCGCAGAATCGGAGAAAGTGAGCAGGCGCCGGCGGGACCCCAGAGTGACCGCGGGTGCTCTGGGCAGGGGCCAGATCGCTGCCTCAGCAGGCAGTGGTCGCGAGAGAGGGTCCTGGTCCGGCCCAGCGCCCGCAGAGAGAGGAGGAGGGGGCTCCTGGCTGCAGCAGTCTGGTGGGGCGGGAGGGGGGCTCCTGCTACAGGGGTGCAGGGGACGATGGGAGAGAGGGGGGCTCTGGCTGTGGGGGGAGGAAGGGGACTTCTGGCTGCAGGTGTGGGGGACGCGGAGGGGGTTGCCAGGTTACACGGAAGATCAAAAGAGGGAGGGGACTCCTGGTTTGGAGCTGGGAAAGAGAGTGGGGGTGGTCTCTCTGCTTCCCTTCCGCAGTTTGGGTAAGGAAGGACTCCAGGCTGCGAAGATCTGTGTAGGGGAGGACTCCTGGCGGCAGGGACTCTGGGTGGGGGGAGAGCTACCTGTTGCAGGGGCTTGGATAGGGGAGGACTCCTGGCTGCAATGTTACAGATGATGGCGGGAGGGGGAGGTGCACTCGTTGTGGTGTGATAAGGGGACATCAGCTCAGGCAAAAGGGGGTCTCCCGATAGAGGTTGTGGGTGTGTGCCAAGGGATTAAGTGTCACCAACTGGGGGAGGGCTTCGGGGGTGCATGGGCTGCAGCAGTGGGAGGGAGTGGATCCCTGGCTGCTGCAGTGCTTGGGAGGGGAGGGCAAAGGCCTGTAGTGGGGGTGGGTTGATTGGCAGCAACGTCCCTCTCTCCCCTTTGCACTCACAGGCTGCGTCAGAGACTGCAACAGTCAGCACACATTCCTGTCTGATCAGGCTCCCTCCCTCAAGTCCTCTGCGATGGCTCTGGCGATTCTTCGGGACTGGTGCAGGAGGATGGGTGCGAACACAGAGCGCTCCCTGCTCATCCTGGATATCCCTGACGACTGTGAGGAACATGAGTTCCAGGAGGCCGTGCAGGCTGCCCTGTCGCCCCTGGGCAGGTACCGAGTGCTCATCAAGGTATTCAGAAAGGAGCTCGGGGCCAGGGCAGCCTTGGTGGAGTTCACTGAGGGTTTAAACCGAAGCTTGATTCCTCGCCAAATAGCAGGCAAAGGGGGACCCTGGAAAGTGATCTCCCTGCCCCAGGTTCCTGATGCTGAGTTTCAGGATATGCCCAGTTTCCCTGCACAGCCCCAGGGGCAAGCAGTGGCCAGAGGCGCAGGTGAGGTGGGAGCTGCAGGTGAGGCAGGATCTGTCAGTGAGGCAGGAGGTGTGAATGAGGAAAGATCTGCAGGAGAGGCAGGAGGTGCAGATAAGGCAGGAGGTGAAGATGAGGCAGGAGGTGAAGATGAGGCAGGAGGTGCAGGTGAGGCAGGAGGTACAGGTGAGGAAGGAGGTGCAGGTGAGGCAGAAGGTGCAGGTGAAGAAGGAGGTGCAGGTGAGGAAGGAGGTGAAGATGAGGCAGGAGCTGTAGGTGAGGCAGTAGGTGCAGGTGAGGTAGAGGCCTGGACCCAGTCATGGAGCCAGACCCTGCGGCCTCTGATGAAAACTATGGCCTACCGGGAACTGAGACCCTTTTCCGGGAGGGAGCAGCCAGGCTGCGTGGAAGAATCTTTTGAGAGCTGGTTGGAGGATGCCAAGGATATGCTGCAGCTGTGGTGCCATGCGTCGGAAAGGGAGAGAAGGAGGCGGCTGCTGGATAGCTTGGATGGCCTGGCCCTGGATATCGTGAGCGGCCTCCTGGAGGAAGAGCCCGACTTCTCTGCGCAGGACTGCCTGACGGCGCTGGGGCAGGTGTTTAGGAGCCGGGACACGTGGATGACCTCGCGGATGAAGTTCCTGACCTGCACACAAGGGCCCCAGGAGGGGCTGTTTGCCTTCGTGGTGCGCCTGGAAGGCCTGCTGCAGAAGGCTGTGGAGAAGGGGGCTGTCCACCCAGCCATGGCCAACTACCTGCGACTGCGGCAGGTGCTGTCTCGGGCCCACCCCAGCGAGGCGCTTCAGGATACCCTGAGGAGGATGCAGCTGGAGAGGAGGCCACCCGGCTTCCTGAGGCTGCTGCGGCTCATCCGGGACATAGAGGCGTTGGCGGCCTCCCCAGCGAGGAGCCAGCAGCGTGCGGCCTGGTCAGCAGCCCCAGTGGAGAGTGAAGACCCAGCTGCCATCCAGGCGTCCCTTGCCGGTGGAGATGCCGCCCAGGCATCCCCAACCCAGGGGAACGCCAGCGAGGCTGATCCCAGAGCGGAAGATGCTGCTGAGGCTGCTTCTGCCACCAAAGAGGCTGCCAGGGGCGCCCCTGCCACTGGGGAAGTTGAAAATGCCCCTGCATGCCTTGAAGGCCTAGGTCAGGCAAGGCCCCCCGACGCCCCTGGGGGCCTCCCAGCCCAGATGGGCAGTGGAGTCGACATGGCCCCAGGAGGTCCCAGCTGGGAGCCAGAGGGCCTTGTCCAGGTCGGAGGCCAGGAGGCTGAGGAGCCTCCCCAGGAGGGGCTCAAGCCCATCTTGGAGGAGTCAGAAAATGAGGATGAGGACGGGGCTGGGGAGGTGGGCAAGCCCAAGTCCCCCCCGGGCAAATAGGCTCTGAGGGCCCCGAGGGCTCCTCTCCTCCCAGGCAGCAGCACCCTGGAGGCAGATGGAGGCCAGGCCAAGGCCGGTCCCTCACCCCATGTTTGGAGCTGTGCCTCCCACCTCCCCCAAGGGGCCCTGGACACCATCACCAGTCCTTCCCAGTGACCCAGATGACCACGTTTGATACCAAATGGGGAGCTGGCCTGGAGGGAGCCCTGAGCAGCCAGCCTGAAGATGTCTGCCCCCACCCCTTGTCCTGTGTTGGGAGAGATAGGGGAAAGAGGCTCTCTCAAGGGTGCCACCTGCCTGCATTTCCCAAGAGGTGGCCCCCACTTGTCATCCCTGGGGCAGGCTGCCCCCTGTTCCTGGAAGCCCACCCTCACCTGTGTAGGCCCCATAGTGACCCACACGTCCAGCAGACACCCACTCACCCACCGCTAGCCGTTGTTCCTACACAAAGTAGTGTGCTGTGCGCACATTGGTGCAGCCGGCCCGGGGCACATGCTGTGAGCTTCCTGCGAGCCCAGGCTCTGCTCGCTGCTGTCTGTCCCACATCATGAGCACCACCTCTGCTTTCCCAGTGTAGACCTAGGCCAGGGGCTGCTCGTTCTCGTGGAGCTGTGTGTGTTCTTCTCTGAGCAGTTCCTCCCCGGAGGCCCCCAGCACAGTCCTGGGAGATGGTGGAAGGAGGCGCCAGGGCACGGTGGATGCTCGTCCTGTGACTGCTATGGTGAGCATGACCACGATGGTGACTGTGACCATGATGGTGACCATGACTGTGTGAGGAAGAACCGGACCTGGGACAGAGCAGACTTGCTCTGCCTGAGGCTCCCCGGGGAGCTTTGTGCTTTGGCGTTCTACTCCTGTTGTTACTCGTGACTCAGTTTCTTTGACTCGGCGTGGGGGGGGGAGTGTTCCCTGCTGTGTTTTTGGTGTCCTGTGAGGGCCATAGGACAGGGCCCTGCCCCAGCGGATGGGCTTGGGAGGGGGCTCCCTGAAGCCGGTGGACTCTGCCAGAGTCCACTGTCCTGGCAAGAGGCGGACCCTGGGGCCCTCAGGAAGGAGGGACGTGGCAGCAGGGTCGGCAGCAGGAGGGCGGGTAGATGAGGCGCCTTGCCAGGAACCCCAGGAGGAGGGGGCCTGGGACCTGTGTGGGACCTGTGTCCTGTGGTGGCCATTTGCAGTTTCTCTCTGTGTTGTGGTTCCCTTCTCTTCAATGGTTTCAGTACATGTTTCTCTTCAATAAACTTCATTCAGTGTTCCAGCCGGCCTCGCCTCTGCTGTGGGAAACTGGAGGTGAGGTTTGCGGGAGATGGAGTTGGGTGGGGTGAGGGCCACAGTGGCCAGGCTGACACTGGTGTGTGGGCAGAGCAGGGTCCCTGAGGGCCTGTGTGGTTCTTTGGGCTGCATGGAGCCTGGCGACAGGATTCTGCTTTTCATGGACAGTGGCTGATTGAGTCCCCAGGGCAGCAATCCTCCTTGAGCACTGGCTGGAGGGGCAGTCCTCAGTGGGGGCCTGAGGATCCTGGAACCCGCCCTCCTGAGCCCTCCTGGGACTGGCTCTCTCTCCCAACAGGCCAGGGAGCTCGCCACAAATTGAGGGTAGTCCTCGATCAGCCATTTAACTAACCCAGAGTCTGTGGGCAACAGGACTGGGACAACTGATAGGCCCCTCCCTGCACAAGTGCGGAGAGGGGACGGGATCAGTGACTTGGACCTGGCGAGGGTCTCCCAGAGCTCACTCAGTCTGTGCCCACACGCTTCCTCCAGCTGTTCTGGAGCACAGAGCCTCCGACCATCCCCTTGGCTCAGATGATAGCCAGGGTGCCCCAAAGCAGCCTGGGAGCCAGTGCTGGGAATGGGTGGCTGCCCGCCTGGGCTGAGGAATCCTGGATC
>NW_012107375.1:36829-43207 GCF_000951045.1 Mandrillus leucophaeus | reverse complement strand
CAGGGGTCCCATCCTCTGGCCTGTCCCCTGAGCTGAGGGGACTGAGAGAGTTCCTGTCCTCATACCTATCCCCTTAGAATATGAACCGACAGGGGTCCCACCCTCAGACCTGTCCCCTGAGCTGAGGGGACCCACAGAGGTCCTGTCTTTATATGTATCACCTTGGAAATAGACCGTCAGGGGTCCCATCCTCTGGCCTGTCCCATGAGCTGAGGGGCCCGGGACAGTTCCTGTCCTCATATCTATCCCCTTAGAAGATAAACTGCAAAAGTCCCATCCTCAGTTCTGTCCACTGAGCTGAGAGGACCGAAAGAGGTCCTGACCTCATATCTATCTGCTTAGAAGATGGACCGACAGGAATGCCATCCTTAGGGCAATCCCCTTAGGTGAGGGGACTGAGAGTTCCTGTCCTCATATCTATCCCCTTAGAAGATGGACTGACAGGGGTTCCATCCTCAGACCTGTCCCCTGAGCAGAGAGAACTGAGAGATGTCCTGTCCTCATATCAGTCCCCTTAAAAGATGGACGGACAGGGGACCTGTCCTCAGGCCTATCCCCTCTGCTGAGGGGACTCAGAGAGGTACTGTTTTCATATCTATGCCCTTAGAAGACGGACGGACTGGGATTCCATCCTCAGATTTGTCCCCTGAGCTGAGGGGAGACGGAGAGAGATCCTGTCCTCCTATCTATCCCCTCAGGAGATGGACCGACAGGGGTCCCATCCTCAGCCCTGTCCCCTGAGCTGAGGGGATGGAGAGACTCGGTCCTGTCCTCATAGCTATCCCCTCAGGAGATGGACCGATAGGGGTCCCATCCTCAGGTCTGTGCCTGGAGCAGAGAGGACTGAGAGACGCCCTGTCCTCATATCTATCCCCTAGGAAAATGGACCGACAGGGGTCCCATCCTCACACCTGTCCCCTGAGCTGAGGGGATGAGAGAGGTCCTGTTCTCATATCTATCACCTTAGAAGATGGACTGACAGGGGTCCTATCCTCAGACCTGTCCCCTGAGCTGAGGGTCTGACAGAGTTCCTGTCCTCATATCTATCCCCTCAGAAGTTGGACTGACTGGGGTCCCAAACTCAGGTCTGTGTATGGAGCAGAGAGGATTGAGAGAGGTCCTGTCCTCATATCTATCCCCTTAGAATATGAACCGACAGGGGTCCCATCCTCAGACCTGTCCCCTGAGCTGAGGGGACAGAGAGTTCTGTCCTCACATCTATCCCCTTAGAATATGAATCGACAGGGGTCCCATCCTCAGGCCCGTACCCTGAGCTGGGGGACCAAGAGAGGTCCTGTCCTCATATCTAATCGCTTACAAGATGGAGCGATATTGGTCACACCCTCAGGCCTGTTACCTGAGCTGACGGGATCGAGAGGTCCTGTCTTTATATCTATCACCTTGGAAGATGGACCGTCAGGGGTCCCATCCTCAGGCCTGTCCCCTGAGCTGAGGGGCACGAAAGAGGTCCTGTCCTCATATCTATCCCCTCAGGAGATGGACCGACAGTGGTCCCATCCTCAGGTCTCTGCCTATAGCAGAGAGGACTCAGTGACGTCCTGTCCTCACATCTATCCCCTTAGAAGATGGACCGACAGGGGTCCCATCTTCAGGCCTGGCCCCTGAGCTGAGGGGACTGAGAGGATTCCTCTCCTCATATCTATCCCCTTAGAAGATGGAACGGAAGGGGTCCCATCCTCAGATCTCTCCCTTGAGCAGAGAGGACAGAGAGAGGTCCTGTCCTCATATCTATCCCCTTAAAAGGTGAACCAACAGGGGTCCCATCCTCAGGCCTGTCCCCTGAGCTGAGGGGACTGTGAGCGTTCCTATCCTCATATTTACCCCGTCAGAAGATGGACCGACAGGGGTCCCATCCTCAGGCTTGTCTCCTGATCTGACTGGACCGAGAGAGGTCCTGTCCTCATATCAACCCCTCTATCCCCTTAGAAGATGGACTGACAGGAATCCCATGCTCAGGCTTGTCCCCTGGGCTGAGGGGACCTAGAGAGGTCCTGTCCTCATATCTATCCTCTTAGAAGATGGGCCGAGGGGGGTCCCACCCTCAGGCCTGTCCCCTGAGTTGATGGGATTGAGAGAGGTCCTGTTCTCTTATCTATCCCCTTAGAAGATGGCCCAACAGGAGTCCCATCCTCAGGCCTGTCACCTGAGCTGAGAGGACCCAGAGTTCCTGTTCTCCTGTTTGCTGAGTGACATGTATGTAGAGAGGTGTCCCTTTATGAATTGCTCCTGAGTAGAGAGTACTGAGTGAGGTCATGTCCTAAGGTCTGTCCCCCGAGCAGAGAGGACTGAGAAAACTCCTGCTCCCTCATCGGCTTTGATCAGAGAAGACTGGGAGAGTTGTGGCCTTAGCTCTTTCCCTTAGCAGTGGGGACTGAGTTAAGCCCTGTCTTCAGGTCTGTTTCCTCAGCACAGTGGATTGAGAGACGTGCCATCCTCGGGCCTGTGCCCTGTCCTTCTGTGGATAGGCACCCGGGGTCTGTAGAGGGCCAGCATGTTTTGTATTTAATTTTAGGCTCATCTGAGAACCTGTCGATTCACTGCCTCGTAAGTCTATGTCCCATTGCAGTTGATTGGGAATGACAAGGCTAACCTAGGAACACGGCTGGGACCCCCTGCTGCTTCTCCTGCAGGCTGCAGCACTCTCTGTGGCCTTTCTGGACTCCCGGCCTCCACCTGTTCCTGGCCTGGGATCACCTCCTCTTAGTGAGCCGTGTGGCATCTTCATTTTTCTGAAGATGAAGATGCCACAGAGCAGTCACTTTCCTGGCCCCTCCCATGGCAGGATGCCAGGAAGAAGGCCATGCCCTGGGCAGTCTGGCCCTAGGTGGGCTCTGGGAATGGGCCCTCTGGCTGCCAGACACAAGAACAGGACCTGGCACAGAAGAGTGAGACCCCTGGGGGCCACCCTTTTCCCAGTCCTCGGTCCTCTTCCCTGGAGTAAGATAATTTGGAAAGAGCTGAATGTGACCTTTTCCCTCTGTCTCACCTTTCTCTTTGCCTGTGCAAGCGGGGCCACCATCTGGACCCCGACTCCTTCACCCACAGTGGGTTGTGCAAAGGCCAAAGCCCAGGTGCCTGTCGGGTGCTTCCCTGGGCCTGAATGGCAGACCCTGTTCCCCTGCTGCTGTGGTCCCCTGAGCCATGGGCCCCAGAGGCTCAGCTGGTTCTGGGCCTGGACTTACACTCTGCCATCTGAGCTTTTCCCCACTCACAGACCCCGGCATTTAGGGGGCAAACTCTCTCAAGGCTACCATCTTCCTTCAGATCCTACCCCTTCCTCAGGGAGCCCAGAGCAGGGCCTGCCTCCCAGGCCTGCAGTCCCTGTACACAGCAGTCAGTCCCCTGAGTGTTTTGGCCTCCAGCACCTCCAGCTGCCCTGCTCCTGGCTCCACGTGCCTGCTTGTCCTCAAACTCATGGCTCCCATTCTCCTCCTGGAAAGCCCCAGGTCCTTCTATCCCCAGAACCTCATTGTGAGCCACAGCACCTATCACAAAGAGAGAAGAGCAGCCCCCAAGCAGATCAGTTTCCTGTCCTGGCAATAGGGGTGGGTGGATTTCTCTCCAGCAGGGCTGACAGTCAGCCCAATCACCAGTGAGTACCCTGGGGACCTGTGACCCTGTTCCAGGGCACATTGTACTGCTGGAGACTGGGCCCTGAACTTTTCCCTGAGCCCCAGATCCAGGCGTCCTAGCGCACACACCTGGGTTCTGCATAGTGTGGCCACACTGCATGCCCACCATGCTGCACTTTCTATGACATTGCCCGTGGTCTTGCCTTCTGTGGCACTCCCATACCTTGCTTTCAGTCCCCCATGGTCATTTGACAGCCATGATTCCATCTGGCCAAATCAGGGACAGCAGAAACCTGGTCATAATGGCCCTCCCCACACACCAGCCATCCACCCCGAGGTGCTGAAGGGTTTGGAGCCTGGGAGAATAGTGAGCCTCTCCCTCAGAGAACTACCTAGAGTCAGGCACCAGGCTGAGAGCCTGCATTGACTCCTCAAGCTGTCAGAGGAGGGGAGGTGGGCAGTGTCATGGCCGCTCTTCTCCAAATGAGGACACTGAGCACAGGAAGGTTCAGGAAGTTGCCTACAGTGACACAGCTCATCAGTGGATGTGTTGGGATTCCAGCCCAGGCTGACAGAACTCACAGCTTGTGCCATGGAAACAACCAGAGGACAGGTGGCATGTGGTTAATGGTGACAGCCCTTGAAAACATGGCCAGAGGACACAGGGCCTGCAGTGAACAGCGATCAGTGCTCTCTTGGTGGTCAACACATGCTGCTTCTGTAATCAGAAAAACAAAAATCCCAAACCAATGTCAATGTCTTTTTAAAGACTCTGAGAAAGAGACCAGAAGGACATGGGCCATATGTTCTCAGTGACTGCCTCCATCCGCTTGGGGAACTGAGACGGTTGGGAGCACTCAGCTTCTTTCTACTCAGTGTCTACAATGTCCCCAGGGCCCGTAGGAGCCTGTGCTCCTTAGGGTGGGGCTCCCAGAGCTGGGGCTCAGTCTTCTGCTCCAGTCTGTTCCCAGGCAGGGACTTGTCAGGGCGTCTCTTCAGTGTCCCCTGGGCTGGCACATGCTATTCTAGTCCTTTGGTCCACAGACAGTGACAGCTGAAACACAAGTGATGCTGGCTGACCTCTTGATACTTGCTAGGCGCCTCCTTAGGACTTTCTGTGCATTGCTGCTGGCTTTACCTGCAGAGTTTGGAGATCCTTTGCTGGGACAGGCACATGGCACTTGGGCTGCGTGTGTTTGGTTTGGGGTGGGGACATGTGCATTGAATGAGACTGAGAGCCACTTGGAAGCACAGAACTCAGTCTGGGGGACTCCACAGCAGTCCTTGGAGGAGATGCTTTCTGAGCTTGGTCTTAAAGGCCAAGTCACTGTTAAAGGGTGGAGGGCTGGGGAAGGAGGTGTCGCCAATGCCAGCAGCAGGATGCACGTGGAGGAGGCCGGGAGTGAATGCCAGGAACAGGGCAGTAGTGAGGCGTGAGGCTGGAGAAGCAAGTGGGGGCCCATGGTGAAGGGTTTTTCCTAACAGGTAGGGAGCTGTCTTGGAATATGCCATGGAAAGAAGCACATTCTGTGGAAAAATACTCAAGTGTGGTCTGTATTGGGAGAGAGGTGGCCAGCTCCCGCCATTGCTAAGGGAACCACTGTGATGACAAGTCAACTGTGGCTTAAAAGCAATTTGGAAGGGTCGAGAGGTTTTGAGAATAGACCAGAAAATAATCCTCTGGTGGATGAAAACTAGTCTCCAAAGATTGCCTCCCCAGAGACACAGGGCTACCATGACCTCCTTGTGTCACACCCATGAATCTGTTAGGTCACATGGCAAAAGGGACTTTGCAGATGTAATTAGGTTACTAATCAGTTGTCCCTAAAATGGAGAGATTATCTTGTGTTCTCCGCTATGTCTGGTTTAGGATGCACATGAGCCTTTAGAAGCAGAGCTTTCTCCTTGAGGAGGGCAGAAGGGGAAATCAGAGAGATTCAATGCATCAGAAGAACTCAAAAGATTATTGCTAGTTTTGAGAGTGTGGGGGAAGCACATGCACGGACTGGAGAGTGGCCTCTAGGAGCTGAGAACAATTCAGGAGGCAGCTGGCAACAAAATGGGGACCACGGCCCTACCACCTCAAGCAAATGAATTCTGCCAGCAACTTTAGTGAGCCTGGAATCAAATTCTCCTTCAAAGCCTCCAGATAACATCCCAGCTAGCCAACACTCTAATTGCAGCCTTGTGAGCAGAGACCCAGTTAAGTTAGGCCTGGACCCCTGACCCAGGGCAATTGTGTGATAATAACTGCATGTTGGTTTAAGCTTCAAAATTTGTAGTAATTCGTTATGTGAAGCTGGATTAGGTAGACAGCATGGCACTCCCCCTTTAAGTGCAGCTCTTTTTGATGACCATGGCCTTTCTCATCAAGGCCATGAGGAATGGTGGGTGCTGGGCTCCCTTTGGTCAGATTCCGCCTATGTTCCTGGCTCAAGTCATTACCATGGTTGCAACAGTGCAAAATCTGGCAGTATTTTCTTCCCCACTTTGTCTTTCTTTACAAGATTTCGTTCCCTAAATTTACTAACCAGACTCACTTGATTCCTAGCAACATTTCTCATCACTGCAAGCTAACAGCTTTAAATGGCGGTGAGGTCTGTAGTCGTAGAAGATGTTAAAGTTCTGGAGAACTCTACTTTTCTTTTTTCTCATTCCTTGTACATTCTATCCTCCTTTGGACTTTTGGTGCAAGAGTCTTGGAATTGATTCTAAAACTTGTAGGTCCAGATCATTCTCCTCACCTGCATTGTCTGAGCACGGCTGTTTTAAAGAAAGTAACCCC
>NW_012107375.1:33210-36779 GCF_000951045.1 Mandrillus leucophaeus | reverse complement strand
GGGCATGTCTGGGGCCCCCACTGTGCTCTGCTGTCCCTGCCTTCTTCAGGCTGGGCACAACCCCAGCATGTCTGTCCCTTGTGTCTCAGCAGGGCCAAGTCAACTGCTCACTTTCCAAGGGCCCCTCCAGATTTCAGGGACGGGACAAGAAGAGAGGGCGAAGAGCTTGGCTGACCTTGCCAGAGCCTGTCAGGGCTCCTTGGTTTTCCCTGTTCAGAGTGGACCTGTGTGTGCCGTGAGTGTCTGAGCGGGTGTGTTTGCGCATGTGCGTGTGTGTGTCAGTGTGAGCATGTGCATGAGTTTCTGAGAAAGTGAGTGTGTGTGAATCCAAGTGACAGCGTGTGACTGCATCACTAAGCATGTGTGAGTGGGAGTGTATGGGGGAATGAGGCTGTGCCATTGAAGGTGAGCATGCATGTCGCTGCATGTGTGTGACACTGTGAGTGTGTCAATGTGTGTCAGTGTGTGTTTGTGAGTCATTGTGCGTGAGTGTGCTGACTGCAAATGTGGGTGTGTCGATGAGCAGGCACGTATGTGTCATTCAATGCGTGTTTGTCACTCAATGTGTGCGCGCATGTGAGTGTGTCTGGAACGTGAGCGTGTCACTGAACGTGTGCGCGACTGTGTCAGTGAGCGTGTGAGCACACATGCTGGATAGCTGGGTTGTGAAACCTGGAAGGGATCTAGCCAGGGAGTCTGGAAGGAGGTACCGGGAGGAACCAGTTGCTTCCCCACCAGCCTGGAGCAAGGAGACTTTGTTGGGCCTGAAGGACGGGCCCCACCACGGGGCCCCTTGTCCCTTTCATCCTGGCCAGGCCCTTGGTGTGTGCCGGCTTGCAGAGCTCCTACCATGCATTGTGCTTCACTGCACAGTCCTCACCGAGTGTCCCTGGGGGGTGGGGGCACGGGGCATGTGTGGCCTGGGGACAGAAAGGTCCATCGAGGTGCCTTCCCGGGTGCCCAGGGGCTGACCAAGCCCATCCAATAAGCAGCAACCTCCTGGGCTCACAGACGGCTTGAGCAGTGGATGAGGGAGCGGGATCAGAGCCCAATCATGGGGGGTGAGGCTGAGCAGAAAGGACTCAGAGAAGTCCCGTCCTCAGGACTGTCCCAGAATAGACAAGACTGAGTGGGGTCCCATCCTAAGGCCTGTCCCCTGAGCAGGGAGGACTGAGAGAGGTCCCGTCACCAGGCCTGTCCCTGATCAAAGTGGTCTGAGAGAGGTCTTGTCCTCAGGTCTGTCCCCCGAGCAGAGAGGAGTGAGAGCGGTCCTGTCTACAGGTATACCTCTGAGAAAATTAACTGAGATGGGTGCCATCATAAGACCTGTTCCTTAACAAGAGAGGACTGAGTTGGGTCTCCTGAGCAGAGAGGCCTCTCTCTGAAACCTGAGCAGGGGGAACTGTGAAAGGTGCTGTCCTCAACTCTGTCCCTGATCATAGAGAAATGACAGAGGTCTCATTTTCAGGCCTGTTCCATGAGCAAAGAGGACTGAAAGAGGTCCCATACTCAGGTGTCCCCTGTGCAGAACAACTGAGAGAGATCCTATCATCAGCCCTGTCCATGAGCAGAAATGTGCGACAGAGTACAATCCTCAGGTTTCTTTCTGAGCAGAGAGGACTGAGAGAGGTCCCATCTTCTAGTTTGTCCCCTGAGCAAACAGAACTGACAGAGGTCTCATCCTCAGGCATCCCCTGAGCAGGACGACTGAGAGGACTCCTGTCCTCAGACCCATCCCTGGGCGGAGAGTCATAAGAGAGGTCCTGTCCACAGGCCCATCCTCTGTGTAAGAGGTCAGAGAGGGATCCCATCCTAAGGTCTGTCCCCTTAGCAGAGAAGACGGAGAGTGGTCCTGTCCTCAGGCCTGACCCTGAGTAGAAAGCAGTGGGAGAGGTATCATCCTCCGGTGTCCCCAGGCAGAGAAGACTGAGAGAGATGCTGTCTTCAGGCATGTGAGGCTTAGTGGGCAGAGAGAGGTCCTGTGCTGTGGCCTGTCTTCTGAGCACAGTCGACTGAGAAAGATCCCATTCACGTGTCTATCCCAGAGCAAAGAGGACTTAGAGGGGTCCTGTCCTCAGGCCTGTCCTTTGAGCAGAGAGGATTGAGAGAGGTCCTGTCCTCATATCT
Source organism: Mandrillus leucophaeus (assembly GCF_000951045.1). Taxonomy (NCBI): domain Eukaryota; kingdom Metazoa; phylum Chordata; class Mammalia; order Primates; family Cercopithecidae; genus Mandrillus; species Mandrillus leucophaeus. The sequence continues at coordinate 34,652 of NW_012107375.1, read as the reverse complement.
GTCCCCTAAGAAGATGGACCGACAGGGGTCGTATCTTCAGGCCTGTCCCCTGAGCTAAGGGGACTGAGAGAGTTCCTGTCCTCATATCTATCCCCTCAAAAGATGGACCGACAGGGGTCCCATCCTCAGATCTGTCCCTTGAGCAGAGAGGACTGAGAGACATCCTGTCCTCAAGTATATCTACTTAGAAAATGGAGGGACAGGAGACCCATCCTAAGGCCTACCCCCTACGCTGAGAGGACTGAGAGAGGTCCTGTCCTCACATCGATCCCCTTAGAAGATGGACCAACAGGGGTCCCATCCTCAGGCCTGTCCCCTGAGCTGAGGGGACTGAGAGAGTTCCTCTCCTCATATCTATCCCCTCAGAAGATGGACCGACAGAGGTCCCAAACTCAGGTCCGTGTCTAGAGCAGAGAGGACTGACAGACGTCCTGTCCTCATATGTATCCCCTTAAAAGATGGACCGACAGGGGTCCCATCCTCTGGCCTGTCCCCTGAGCTGAGGGGATGAAGAAAGGTCCTGTCCTCACATCTATCAGCTCAGCAGATGGACCAACAGGGGTCCCATCCTCAGGCCTATCCACTGAGCTGAGAGGACTGAGAGAGGTCCGGCCCTCATATCTATCCCCTTGGAAGATGGACCAACAGGGATCCCAACCTCAGGCCTCTCCCTGAGCTGAGGGGACCCAGAGAGGTACTATCATCATAGCTATCCCCTTAGAAGATGGACCGACAAGGGTCCCATCCTCAGGCCTGTCCCCTGAGCTGAGGGGACAGAGAAAGGTCCTCTCCTCATATCTGTCTTCTTGGAGGATGGGCGCACACAGGTCCCATCCTCAGACTTGTCCTCTAAGCTGAGGGGACCGAGAGAGGTCTTATCCTCATATCTATAACCTTAGAAGATGGACCGACAAGGGTCCCACTCTCAGGCCTGTCCCCTGAGCTGAGGAGACCGAGAGAGGTTCTGTCCTCATATATATCCCCTTAAAAGATAAACCGACAGGGCTTCCATCGTCAGTCCTATCCCCTGAGCTGAGAGGACTGAGAGAGGTCCTGTCCTCACATCTATCCCCCTAGTAGATGGACCGACAGGGGTCCCATCCTCAGGCCTGTGCCTAGAGCAGACGGGACTCAGAGATGCCCTGTCCTCATATCTATCCCTTTAGAAGATGGAACCACAGGGGTCCCATCCTCAGGTCGGTCCCTTGAGCAGAGAGGACAGAGAGGGGTCTGGACCTCACATCAATCCTCTTAGAAGATAAAACGACTCGGGTCGCATCCTCAGGCCTGTCCCTTGAGCAGAGAGGACTGAGAGAGGTCCTGTCCTCACATCGATCCCCTTAGAAGATGGACCGACAGGGGTCCCACCCTCAGGCCTGTCCCCTGAGCTGAGGGGGCTGAGAGTGTCTGTCCTCATATCTATCTCCTTAGAAGATGGACCA
>NW_012107375.1:9207-28450 GCF_000951045.1 Mandrillus leucophaeus | reverse complement strand
AGAAGATGTTAAAGTTCTGGAGAACTCTACTTTTCTTTTTTCTCATTCCTTGTACATTCTATCCTCCTTTGGACTTTTGGTGCAAGAGTCTTGGAATTGATTCTAAAACTTGTAGGTCCAGATCATTCTCCTCACCTGCATTGTCTGAGCACGGCTGTTTTAAAGAAAGTAACCCCCCTCCCTTAGCCCAACACAACCTTCCCCGCCTCCGTGAGGCCCAGCAAGGACTTTCACAGCATAAAACCCAGTTCCCTGAGTAACAGTCTCATGTGTATGGTGACAAAACACAACACAACAAGGTCTTGTAAGATTTTGCCCTGGAAACCTTCTCTAGTTCCTTATTACCATGGACCAAAATATGCTATTTGCTTCCTTGATTTCAGCCCCATAATTTTATCCCACACCATTTTCCTTTATAATTTCTCAAATTTGTGGCACTGCCCAGCCTTATGGGTTGAATTGTTTCCCCTCCTGCCCTTCCCCCACCGCAAAAAAAGGTATGTTGAAGCCCTAATCTCCCAGCACCTCAGAATGTGAGATAGGGTCTTTACAGAAGTAATCAAGTTAGAATGAGGGCATTAGGATTGGCCCTAATCTGATATGACTGGTGTCCTTCTAAGAAGAGGAAATTCGGAAAGATGTGCATACATATACACAGAATGCCAGGGTGAAGCTTGGAGTTCTGGTGCCATGAGCCAAGGCAGTACTTGGAAGTTAGGAGAGGGGCCTGGAACAGATTTTTCCATAGAGCCTTCAGAGGGAGTGTGGCCCTGCCCATATCCTGATTTCTGACTTGCAGCCTTTGGAATGGTGAGGCATCTATTTCTGTCAGTTCAGCCTCCCAACCTGTAGGGTCTTTGTCACAGCAGCTGGAGCACACTCTTACACTCTGATTCTTGATCTCAGGCAGTTTTCAAGTTGAACCCACAATTCCTTATTTGTGCTGCATCAATATGACCCTCTAGTATAAAAACAAAGAAGAGAGATCTTAAAAATCATGGCATAAAAGTTGTTAATGTAAATACCTGATGTTTCACATGGATTACAAAAATCTTCCACACTTGCTTTCCTAAGTTTGCGTTCTGTGGTACCTGCACCATCATCACAGAAGAAACAAAACAAAGTTGTCTTTAAAGATAAAGACCCTGTCCCCAACCTAATATGCCATGAAAGGTGTTTTTGTTTGTTTGTTTGTTTTGGTTTTTTTTTTTTTTTTTTACTGCATTCCATTTTGGAGCATCAAATGAAGCAAGATTAATTGACTAGTTCTTTAATACCAGCAGCTTTCAAACCTTTGGGTCTCAGCACCCTTTGCACACTCACAGTTTATTTAAGACCCCAAAGAATGTTTGTTTATGTGGAGATTCTATCTCTTATCTATACACACAGTATAAATTTTGCTGTATTAAAATTTAAAAGTAAAAATAAAAATTTCACTTATTGAAAGATGACTATAGTAAAAGCATTGCACATTAACACCAATAACATGCTAGACAGCTGAATTTTCATCTGCTTCTGACTTCCACGCACCTTGGCATCACACTCAGGTAACCTCTGGAAAACTCCACGGTATTCTCAGGCAAGAAGAAAAGAACCAAGGCAAAAATATCTTCGTGTTATTATGAAAAGAGATTTGATCTTGTAAAGCCCTGCCTGAAAGGGTCTGGGGGACCCTCTGGGGTCCCTGGACCCAGATGTGAGAACTGCAGTGTTAGCCTATACTTCTTGGGTCCTTAGGACATGTATCTTACCCTGACCCTGGTCGCTGTTAGCATTAACCATGCCTTTCATGTCCATGGGTGCTCCCTGCTGCACCTGTCCTGTGTGATGCTGTTACTGCATGTGAAGCAATCAGGAGTAGCATGGGTGAGTCAACAGAATGCCCAGAAATAATGATGGAACAGTGGTTAGGCCAGGGCTGTGGAGGGCCCTGCAAATTAGGCAATACAGAGCAGTCTTTAGCAAGCATTTCTGTAAGCCTGTGCTTGCTGGGCATAAAAAGATAAGTAGGACAAGGTCACTTTCCCTGGAAAAGTAAGAACCCAGCATGGGATACAGATAAAGACAAAACAAAGTATGCACAGTAAACTGAGATCATTGCTACTGGAGTAGCAAATAGAATGTTAGGGTGGATTGTTGCAGTGGGAGGAGGACGAGTCACAGAGAAACCCATGTACTGTGAGCATATCTGGAGAATTTCCCAAGGGAGTTCGGGGAGGGGGACATTCCAGACAGGGCAAAGGGTGTGCCCCAAAGCATGCAGGCAGGAGAACTGCTGGGCTGCTGGGCTGGTGCTGGGCGGAATGATGGGAGATGAGGTGGAGACCTGGGGCCACAGAAGTTTGTGTGGCTGGCTGAATTGTAGGCCCAGTTGTACCACTCAGTACCCTTGTGACTCTGAGCAATGGTTTTAACCTTTTGGAACCTCAGTTTCATCACCTATAAAATGACCATAATAAAGATATTCACTGGGAGTGCAGGTAACATCAATGGGGTAGTGTGTAGGCAGCACTCAGTCTCACACAGCCCTCAGGGCCCGCCCACGGCTGCCTCCATGAGCACTGTCAGACTCGGGAGTCCTCTGCAGCCTGCCCCTTGTCGCCATCTGGCACCACTCCCTCCCCATCTTCCGGCCTCAGTTTCCTCATCTGCAGAATGGGAATCATAAAATGCGCTCTCTGGGTGGAGCAAGCAAGTGAGATTACAAGAGACAGTCTCTCCTGCACCTCAGTGGCCACTCCTGTCTGTCCTTTCCATTGCTGCTGGGATTGCTCTCCCGGGTGTCCCCAGCATCACTCTGTGCATCTCCACACTCTGTGCTGTGCAAAGGTGGAGTGGGAATCAGCAGTGCAGTTTTCCCTGAGGGGACATGACCCACAGTCAGCCTGACTCCTGCCTGCTTGGACCCTGCCCTGGGACGCAAAGGCTGGGCTGCACTTCATGGAGTCCCACCAGCTCCTGTGAGGGGGCAGGGTGGTTGGGGCGTGGCTGGCAGGGATCCGCAGGTGCAGGAGCCCGTGGTCACATAGGCAAAGGCCAGAAGGCAGGGGGCCTGGAGCCACCGAGCAGCACAGTTACAGGTGTTCCACAGGCACAGTGAGCACCCTGTACCCTGCACCCTGCAGGCACCTAGGCTCTGCTCAGATGCACCGCAGGCCTGGACTTCCACGCAGTAGCCCCTCCCCAGCATCTGGGTCCTCAGGGAGCCTAGGGAAATGCAAATGCTTGGGCTTCGGTCCCATTCTCGGAATCAGTCTTAGGGTGGGGCCTTGGAGTCTGCATTTTAGTCACATGGCCAGGATAATACTGAGAAACATGTCTGAAACTGGGGTGGCAATACTGCCATTCCGGGATCAGAGATAGGGAACCACGCAAGATTAAGGCTGTTGAAAGATCCAGGCAGCTCTGGAATTGACCAGGACTCCAAGGTTTTCAGTATAACTTTGAGCGTAATTTTAGTTTTCCACTGTATCCCAATCCTTTGGAATGAAAAATCTGTAAGTGTTGTGCGTAGTGGCCCAATAACTAGAAGCCATTCTCAATAACTAGCTGCTCAGGACACCTGGTGTGAATGTGTGGGGTTTAGCACCTAGGCTGAACGTCCCAGGCTGTGAATGAGTAGGTGGATGAGGAGGAACTCAGACGAAAGGGTCATTGGATGGTGAACTCATTGCTACTGACTATGTGGGGGAAGAGGGGAGAAGTTAGCCAATAAAGTGGCTTGGAAACAAGGATGGGCCCTGGTGACATGGGCCAGGAGGAGACTGAATTCCATGACTACACTCATAGTAATTACAATAACTGAAGCAGACGCTGAGTGATCATGACACATGTATTAAACATTCTGTGTTGGTTATTTCACAGACACCTCACTGGAATCCAGTAGGATCATTTCTTTAGGTGAAGAAACAGAGATGGACAGGCTGGGTGACTTGCCAAGGCCACACAGCTGCTCTCTGGTGGGACCAGGAATTCAAATCCACTTTCTCCTCACATGTGGTGCATCATCATCGCTTTCCTTTGTAGATCTGACTTGTTGAGATCATTTGCAGTGGAGTCATTTGGGAATATATGTGATTTAATAAGTCCAACTCCACGAATATCTAGTTACTGAGGGCTTATTGTGGTGCTTGGCACTGTGGGAGATATAAAACAAAGAGATGATGCCGCCTGTTCACTTTCAATTACCAGCAAGGATTTCTTATTGAGCACTCCTGCGTGCCAGACACTGCAGTGAGTGTGGCCCACACAGTCCTTTGCCTCATGCAGCCTGCAGGCTAGTGGCAGTGAGACACATTACTCCAATAACCACAGAATGTGATTGACAACTGAGACTGTGAAATTCAGAGCTTCTAAGGACAATGGGGGCGCATTAATCTACCTGGGGAGCCTTCCAGATCTCCCACACCTGGCCTAGTGTGGGCGGTCTGGAAGGCTCCCCCAGGCAGACTTGTACACACATGTATGGTGCATGCATGTAAAGGTAGAACCAACTTCTTTTTGTCCATTCTCTGAGCACCCTCAAGTCTTAGTCTCCACTTCTGGCAAAACATGATGGCTTCTCCCAAAGAGCCCACCAGCTAGTGGGGAGGCGGATGTGAAAACCTGGAGAGGGCTGTTCAACTGGCCTGTGGGAGTCAAGAGAAACAAATGATTAACTTGACATTCAAGGATGACTTCACAAGGCTACGACAAGAGAGAAATGTCAAGGATGTCCCAGTTGGCCGTGTCTGCTTGTTCCTGTCATCCTCTCTTTTTTTGGCTCTCTGCTGAAGATGTACCCATGACCTCTTGTTCTGTGCCCCCCTGGCATCCTGTCTTTTGCAGAGCGCTGCCTATACCAGCAGATGGTAAACTCTTTAAGATGGCACTTGGCACAGTGTCTGTCACATAGTAAGTGCTCAGTAGAGCTTTGTGAAATGAATGGATAGGATGAGGGGTAGCTCATTTTCAGAGGTTCACAGGAGTGACAGAGCATGAAAGCTTCTGGGGATAGCTTTGGAGGATTGCTGTGTCAAATCACAAAGAACTATGGAGACTACGTTCAAGATTTTAGACTTGTGTCCCATAGGCACTGCAGATGTTTGGAAAGCTTCGAAGCAGTTCTATGTCAACAAGGTTTGCTTTTCTGAAAGCTCAGTGTGGTGATCGGGTGGAAGATAGGATTGGCATGGGAGAGGGTGGATTCTGGGGTATTCCTCGGGGCGATTGCAAGAACCTACAGTGACTTGCCTGTGTTCCAGGGTAGTGGGCCTGGAGACAAATGGTTGTGTTCTAGTCCTATTTAGGAGGTGGGATTGCCAGGACTTGTTCAGGATTGGGTGGCGGACGTGAGGGAGAGGAAGGAGTCAAGGGTAATAATGGCTAAAATCTGTGGACTACCAAAGGGGTACCAGGCACCTACCTCAATTATTTATACCCCTTGTAAACCACCCTTCAGGCTCTGAGTTATTATCCCTGTTTTAAGGATGAGGAAACTGAGGCTAAAGAGTAAGCGAAAGAGTGAGATTTCAGCAGTGCTAGCCAGAGGAGTTTTGGAGGTGAGGTTACCATCCCCTGGTATCGAGAATTCAGGCAAGCTGGAGAGCTTACAGGGAACTAATGAGGTCAGTTTTAAGCATGTTCAGTGGTCAGGAGGTATCCCAAAGGAAATGCCTTCTAGACAGCTGGAAATGTAGGATGAGAGGTAAAGAGAGAGTTTGAGACTAAGGGAGAGATTTGAGAATCACAGGCAAATGGGCGATGGTTGAAACCTCAGTGCAAAAGCCATTCTGGGAAGTGGTGGGGGTGAGTGCTGGTCCCAGGAGAGAGACAGAAATAGGCAGTGAGGAAACAGCACAGGCCAGGACCAGTGCAGACTCTTTTCTTAGAAGTTTGGCTTTAAAGGGGAAGGGAGGTGGGGCAGTTGCTAGATGGATGCAGGATGAAGGGAAGGAGCATTTCATGGTGTTTGTTCATTCATTTGTTTTTAAAGCGTGGGAAGCCTTGGGTGGTTAATGTTCTGAGGAAGTCACTGGCTAGGAGGCCATAGGTTTTTCTCCAGTGGACGTTTGAATTGACGAATGTCCTCTGTACATGCTTGAATTGGGTGACCATGTCAGAAGGGCTCTGGAGGTGGTAGCAGTCACCTGCATTCATGCATTGGTTCCCCAGTCCTCACATGCATGTGTCTCAGGAGAGTGAAGGACTTCCTCTTTATGGACAATTAGGTAGCTGGATGGTAACTCAATAGCTTCCAAAGAGGGCAGGAGGCTGTCATCCCTGGAGACAGAGGGCTTTAAAAGCAGCATGGAGGCTGGTATCTGGGAACTTCTTGCCTTCTCTTCACATATGAAAAATGCATGGCTTTTCATCACTAGCGTCCTTCTGGCAGGGCATTCTGAGTAGCAACACAGGGATTAGCACACGGTCTCAGTGCCATGAGCCATCCTGCTCCCCATTATGCTTCACATCCGTTCCCCAAAAAGGATTGGGCTCCATCTCCATGCCTGACACTGGCAGAGGCTGTGGGGATATGGTAGTGAACAAAACAGATTTGCCTCTTGGAGCTGACATTCTAATGGAAGGAAGCAGACAACAAAAGAGTTAACAGAGAAATTTACACTAAACATGCCAGGTCGGGAGATGTGCTGTGAACTGATTGTATAGCAGAGTAAGGGGCTGGGGAACATGGGGAGGGGGTTGCTATTTTACTTTGTAAAAGATAGTCAGGGAAGGTCCCTGCGAATGTGGTATTTGATCAGAGAGCTGTAGGAGGTGTGGACAGCTGTGGAGATATTGAGAGAGGCATGGTCTAGCACAGAGGGACAGTAAATGCAAAGGCCCTGGGGCAGGAGCTAACTACAGCAAGAGCCAGTTGAAGCTCCCAAAAATGTATGTGATCCACTTGTCTCTTGGCTTCAGTCTGGCTCTGTGGTTCTTAAACTTGCCCCCAGTTTGTGAATCCATGGGGCAGAGCTTTGGAGCACATGAACCTGGATTCAAATCCCAGCTTTGCTCCTTTGTACTTACTTTGCCAACTGGGCACCTACTGGGGAGAATCACAGGCTCTTTGAGTGCCTTTCAGTTGGAGGGGAATCTTGGGCATCTCCCTAGTGCCCCTCATTCTACTTGCAAGGAAACCGATACCCAAAGAGAGTGGTTCCTTACTTAAGGTCACACATGGTGGACAAATAACCCATTTTCTCAGTTTTGTTAGAAGACAAGATATCTTAACTGGCTCTTTCATCATTTCCCTGATTTTTATTTATAGTCAACACCAAAAACTCTACAGCTTATTTAGGTCTGTAAAAGCCTGTTCACCATTCTCCAGTGAATACAGAAAAGAACCACAAAAGATTCCCTGCTCCCTGCCTCCCACACTGGCTCCATGGGTTAGAAACACCTTGGGCCAACCAGCTAGTAGCCATCTTCAGAGTGGATAGATGGATGGGTTAAGATACTGAGGCAGCACACACAGTTCTTTCGAACATTTAAAATCACCTCACTACCTTGTAAGACACGAAAAACAGCCATTCACACCAGGGGTCTGCATGCTTTTCCTGAAAGAGAAGATAGCACAGATTTTCTGTCACAATTACTTAACTCTGCCCTTGTGGCACAAAAGCAGCCATCAAAAATACACCAGATTTCCAGAAGGGTCTTCAATCATATAAAGCTAGGAATCACCAATTTTTGCCCTAAAACCGAGGACATATTTCCTCATGCCACTTGGGAGGGCCCATCCTGGGAGAGCTACTGGAATATCATGGAAAGTTTCCACTTGGACTACTTAATCACAAGGGTGGGACGGATGCCAAGTCTCTCCTTACATCAAATCTAATTTCTTACATCTCTCATTGAATCGTAGAATTAAAACCAAGTAGCTTCAAAAGCATCATGAAGACAGATCTTATTCTAACTCTTTCACAAACTCAGCCTGGAGAGTCTGAGCCTCCGACCTGCCTTCCTGCCTTTCTTGCCTGTGCTGGACATGCCTCAGCCACTTCTGGACAATGTGTTTCCACCAGTTTGAAACTTTTCATGAGTCTCCACCCACTATTTGTTTTTAATTAAAAAAATTTAAATAGACACACAATAATTGTACAGATTTATGAGGCACATAGTGAGTTTCAAGACTTACGATGTATAGTGATCCAGTCAGGGTAATTCACGTATTATTAATCTCAACATTTATCATTTGTTTGTGTTGGGAACATTCCAAATCCTCTCTTCTATGTAATAAATTATTGTTGACTGTAGTCACCCTACAGTGCTATAGAACACTAGAACTAATTCCTCCTATCTAGCTGTCATTTTGTATCCTTTAACCAATCCTTTCCTACTCTCTCTCCCTTCCACCTGTCCCAGCCTCTAGTAACCACTATTCTACTCTCTACTTCTTTGAGATCAACTTGTTTAGCTTCCATATATGAATGAGAGCATGTATTATTTAACTTTCTGTTCCTGGATTATTTCACTTAACATAATGTCCCCCAGGCTCATCATGTTGCCATGAATGACAGAATTCTTTCTTTTTTATGGTTGAGTAATATTCCATTGTGTATAGATAACACATTTTCTTTATCCATTTATCTGCTATTGGACATCTAGGTTGATTCTATATCTTGGATATTGTGAATAGTGCTGCACTAAACATACAGGTGCAGATATCTCTTGATATACTAATTTCCTTTCTTTGGGGTATAAACCCAGTAATGGGATTGCTGGATTACGTGGTAGTTTTATTTGTAGTTTTTCATATACTCAGTAATGGGATTGCCAGATCATGTGGTAGTTTTATTTGTAGTTTTTTTGAGAAACCTCCATACCGTTATCCATAGTGGCTGCACTAGTTTGCATTCCCACCAATAGTGTATAAAAGTTCTGTTTTCTCTGCATCTTTATCAGCATTTGTTATTTTTTGTCTTTTTGACAATATAGCCATTCTAACTGGGGTGGTTATTTTTTGTCTTTTTGACAATATAGCCATTCTAACTGGGGTGAGACAATATCTCATTGTGGTTTTGATTTGCATGCCCCTGCTGATTAGTGATGTTGAGCATTTTTTTTTGTACATTTGTTGATTATTTCTGTTTTTTTTTTGAGAAATGTCTATTAAGATTTTTTTACTCATTTTTAAATCAGATTATTTGCGTTTTTGCTGTTGAGTTCCTGTATATTCTGGATATTAGTCCTCTGTCAGATGAATAGTATGCACACATTTTCTTCCATTCTGTAGGTTGTCTTTTCACTCTGTTGATTGTTTCCTTTTCTGTGTTGAAGCTTTTTATTTTGATATAATCCTATTTGTCTACTTTTGCTTTTGTTTTCTATGCTTTTGAGGTCTTATTCATAAATTCTTTTCCCAGATCAATGTCCCGAAGTGTTTCCCCTATGTTTTCTTCTAGTAGTGTTTTATAGTTTTGGGTCTTAGGTTTAAGTCTTTAATCCATTTTGAGTTGGTTTTTGTATAAGTTGAGAGATAAGGATCTGGTTTCTTTCTTTTGCATATGGATCTCCGGTTTTTCTGGCACCATTTATTGAAGAGACTGTCCTTTCCCCAATGAATGTTCTTGGTGCTTTTAAAAAAATCAGTTGGCTGTACATACGTGGATCTATTTCTGGGTGCTCTACTCTGTTTCATTGGTCTATTTATCTGTTTTTATGCCAGTATCATGCTATTTTGGTTCTTACAGTGCCTTATTTCCTTTGTGTTGCTATGAAGGAATACCTGAGATTGGGTAACTTATACAGAAAAGAGGTTTATTTGGCTTAAGGTTCTGCAGGCTGTATAAGAAGCATGACACTGGCATCAATGTCAAGTGAGGGCCTCAAGCTGTTTTCAATCATGGCAGAAGGGGAAGGGGAGCTGGCATGTACAGAGATCACATGGTGAGAGGAGGCAAGCAAGAGAGGGGAGAAGGAGGTGCCAGGCTCTTTTTAATAAGCAGTTCTTATGGGAAATAATAGAGCATGAACTCACTCACTATGAAGTCTTCACTGTGAAGACGAGGGTGGCAGCCAGTCATTCATGAGGGATCTACCCTTATGACCAAAACACTTCCCACTAGTTCCCACCTACTAACACTGCCACACTGGGGATTAAATTTTAAAATGTGATTTGGAGAGGTAAACAAACCATATCCAAACAATAGCACATAGCTTTGTAGTATATTTTGTAATATGGTAGTGTAGTGCCTCCAGCTTTTTTCTTTTTGCTTGGGATTGCTTTGGCTATTAGGGGTCTTTTCTGGTTCCATACTAATCTTAGGATTGCCTTTTCTACTTCCGTGAAGAATGTCATTGGTATTTTGATAGAGATTACACGGAATCTGTAGATCACTTTGGGTAGTATGGTCATTTTAACAGTATTTAATTCTTATGGTCCATGAACATGAGATGCTGATATGGTCTGGCTGTGTCCCCACCCAAATCTCATCTTGAATTGTGGCTCCCATAATTCCCATGTGTTCTGGGAGGGACCCAGTGGGAGATAATTGAGTCATAGGGACAGTTTCCCCCATTTTGTTCTCCTGGTAGTGAATAAGTCTCACGCAATCCGATGGTTTTATAAACAGAAACCCCTTTTATTGGTTCTCTTATTCTCTCTTGCCTGCGGCCATGTAAGACATGCCTTTCACCTTTCATCATCATCGTGAGGCCTCCCCAGCCACGTGGAACTGTGAGTCCGTTAAACTTCTTTTTCTTTATAAATTATCCAGTCTCAGGTATGTCTTTATTAGCAGCATGAAAATGGGCTAATACAGATACCTTTTATCTTTGCTGTCCTCCTCAATTTCTTTCACCAGTATTTTACAGTTTTTCTTGTAGAAATCTTTCACCTCTTTGGTTAAGTTTATTCCTAAGTAGTTGATTGTTTTAGTAGCGATTGTCAATGAGATTGCTTTGTTGATTTATTTTTCAGCTAGTTTGTTGTTGGTGTGTAGAAATGCTACTAATTTTTGTATGTTGATTTTGTATCCTGCAACTTTACTGAATTCATTTTTCAGCTCTAAGAGTATTTTTGTGAAATCTTTATATATACGTGTGTGTGTGTGTGTGTGTGTGTGTGTGTGTATGAGCATGTTATCAGAAAAGAGGGACAATTTGACTTTCCACTTTCCAGTTTGGATGCTGTGTATTTATTTCTCTTGCCTAATTGTTCTGGCTAGTAATTCCAGTACTATGTTGAATAAGAGTGTTGAGAGTAGTAGGCATTCTTGTCTTGTTCCAGTTCCTAGAGGAAAAGCTTTTTAAATTTCCCCATTCAATATGGTGTTGTGGGTTGGTTTGTTATGTATGACCTTTATTGTGTTGAGGTATGTTCCTTTTATATCTCATTTGTTGAGAGTTTTTGTCATGCAGATCTGTTGAATTTTATCTAATGCTTTTTCTGTGTATATTGAGATGATCATTTAGTTTTTTGTCCTTTATTCTGTTGATGTGTTCTATCACATTTACTGATTTGTTATGTTGAAACATCCTTGTATCTCTGGGCTAAATCTCACTTCATCGTGGTGAATAATCTTTTTGAGTGCCATTGGATTTGGTTTGCCTGCATTTTTTTGAGGATTTTTGCAGCTCTGTTCATCAGGGATATTGGCCTGCAGTTACCTTTTGTGTTGTGTCTTTATCTGGTTTTGGTATTAGGGTGATGCTGGAATGAGGCTCCACTGTCTAAGAACAATAGGGTGTTGCAGATTTTATCATTGTTCTTGCCTCAAGATGTGGCAGTGCCTCCTCCTGAAGCAGGAGAGAGAAGGGAGACTCTGGCCTTTATTATGGGCAACAATGGCAAGTCCCTGTCTTGGGTGCTGGGAGGGAGTTGTGGTAAATAGGCATACAAAGGGTTTATTCTCCAGCCCCCCCTTATCATACCATAAGACACTACCAACGAGGGTGGTCTAGTTGCATTGGCTTCCAGGTGTGCTCCTGGCTTCCTGATGTGAATAGATGCCTTTTAGGCCCACAGAAATTTCCTTTAATTTTTTACTGGATCCCATGACTACTGACTTGCCCATTACCTTATGCTATGTGTTTCTTTAGTTCCTATCTCTTTAACCTGGAGAACTTTTCTGTGCTGTGTGTGTGTTTTTTTTTCATCACAGTACCATTTTAACCGTAAAATATCAAACGCAAACCAACATCCAACAATAGGAGAATGGCTAAATAAATTATCCATTCAATGAAATGTCATGCAACCATTAACATGACATTTAAAACTATTTTTTAACTTGGAATATTGTTCAAAATATGTCAAATAGAAAAAAGGCAGGATATAAGATTGGATGTGTTGTGATTTTCTTTCCGTAGGTCTTGCAGGAAGCAGGAGGCACACTTGAGCTGGGTAATTGAGGGGAGTGTGGGCTGCAGGTCGGGAAACCTCAAGGGATGGAGCCATATCCTGGGGCTGGAGACAGTGAGGATGATAAGATGTGGTTGGCAGTGCAAAGGAAAATGTTACAGATGACTCTACTGTTTCTAGCTTGGCACTTGGGTTGGAAGGTGCCACAAACAGAGACAGGGACTATGGGAGAAACCACACGGTGGGGGGATGAGTTGATTTTCATCCTGTTGGTGTTGAATTGTCCTGGGGCTACTCAGGGAGTCTTTGGAACCATGAAACTGGAGCCCTCTTCTATGATCTTCTGAGTATCAGTTTCTTGGCTATTCTATTTTCTCTTTTCCCATGTTGCCACATGCTGTCTGTGCCTGTTGTGATTCACGAAAGAGGGCCATCTCTGTCAAGATAGAACTACAGTGTGTCTCTTCATTCGCAGGACCAGGATCAACAGCTTCCAACTGTAAGTGATGTTAGGCCTGGTGCAAGGAGAAATCCAGTGGATTCTTGAGTTTTGGAGACATGTATAGACATGCCTGGCCAGGGGAGGGAGAAGAGACAAACAGGGATGTGGAAGTGAGAACAGCTTAGCTTGGGTAGGGAGCCCCATCAATCATCTCCTTTGTCTTGTACCCCTTTCTCTTCCCTGGAGGTGAGGATAGGGGGGATTTGGGATGAAGCAGGGCATGCCGCCTTTCCCATTTCCTCTCTCCTTGTGTTGTTTCTTCTGTCACCTATTGTTGAGTACGATGGCTTCAGCATTCTATCCCTGCAATGTGACTCACACTTTAAAAATGGTCTCAAGGATATCTCTATAACCTTTAGGGTTGTTGGGACAGTGGAAGTCTCAGCAGGCTGGAGTGTTCCCTCTGGATCTTATCCTTCTTGTTTATGTGATTTCTCCAAAGTTAAGTGGATTTGCATCTGGTTAGAGTGATGCAACTGAAAGAGAGAGAGAGAGAGAGACAGAGAGAGGAGAGAGAGAGAGAGAGAGAGAGAAAGGGAGAGAGACAGAGAGACAGAGAGAGGAGAGAGAGAGAGAGAGAGAGAGAGAGAGAGAGAGAAAGGGAGAGAGCCAGTGAGTAAACGAGGCTGAGGGCAGAGCTAGGCTTGCTGAAGAGGCTCATCTCTGGTACTTCCTAGACATATGATCTTTGGGTACATTTTTTCACTCCTCTAAGCCTCAGTTTTCCCCCCTTGGAAATGGATACAATAACCAGTCTCTCCCCGAAGAAGCTCATGCTTGAGGAGGGAGCAGGCGGCATGGCCTGGTATGAAGTAATGCACATAAAGTCAGCCATACTTGTTTGGAGCATGACCAAGAAGACCCTTAGGCAACCACCAAACATAAACATAGACAAGGAAACAAAAAGTATTTACCAAAACAGGCTGTATCTTTATTGTTTGCTGGTTATGTAAGCCATTCATGCTTATCATGGAAAACCAGAAGTTATTTATTGTCTTGAAACCTAACTCTAATGTCATTAGTGTATTCTTTCCTTTCAGTCATTTTTTTTAGCAGGGTGAGTGTGTATCTTTAAACATACTTAGGACCATACTGTATATTCAGTTTTGCTTTTTTCCACTGAATCATTTTTTTATGACAATTAAAATTCCTTAAAAATTCTTTTTTCATATCTAAATAATAATTCTTCACATTGTACTGTAGTTCTCTGATGTACATAACCAGTCAGTTCCTTGTTGATCATTTTGGCTTTTCACCTGTTTCAACTGTTTTCAATGATGTTGCAGTGACCATTTTTACATTTAAACCCTTATTTTCAGTCTCTGGTTTGTTTTAGGATAGATACTAACTGTTCCTTTATCGGCTCAAAGTATTAAAGCATTTTGAGGGTCTCATTCAATATGGACAGATTGCTTTCTACAAAACCTTTACCAAATTACACTCGATGGGCAGTGTCTGAGTGAGAGTTCCTTCTGAATGTGCCTTGTCCAGCATTCCCTATTGCTTTTGTACAAATTTCACTAATTTGATAGGTGAAAAGTGACATATCATTTTAATTTGAATTTGTGTTTGATGACTGGTGAGTCTGGATATTGTTTGAAGCATTAATTGGTAGATTACTCTTCTTAGATTACTCTTCTATGAATTGTGCTTTAATATTTTTTCTTGCCTATTTTCCTTGTCAGGTCTCGGTGGGTAGGCTGAGACCTATAGGTAGGACTTATGTGAGTCCTATACATAGGACCAGCAGTAGGACACATAGGTTGATCCCATATCTTGGCCATTGTGAATAATGCTGCGATAAATATGGAAGCATAAATATTTCTTTGATCTACTGATTTCCTTATTTTGGATATATACCCAGTAGTGATATTGCTGTGCTGGATGGTAGTTCTACTTGTAGTTTTTGTTTTTGTTTGTTTGTTTGTTTTTGTTTTTGTTTTTTTGTTTTAGAGAGCCCCATACTCCCATACTGTTTTCTATAATGGCTACACTAATTTACATTCCCACCAACAGGAGAAACATGGGTTTTTTGGTGCAGTGGTTCTCAGCCCTAACTGCACAGGAACATGTGGGTGGGGCTTTAAACTTGTATCAGTGCCTGGACCCCATCCCAGAATGTATGTACTTCTTTCTGTTTTTCTTTCTTTTTCTTTCTTTCTTTTTTTTTTGAGATAGAGTTTTGCTCTTGTTGCCCAGACTGAAGTGCAGTGGTGTGATCTTGGCTCACCACAACCTCTGCCTCCCGGGTTCAAGCGATTCTCCTACCTCAGCCTCCCGAGTAGCTGGGATTACAGGCATGTGCCACCACGTTTGGCTAATTTTGCATTTTTTGGTAGAGACAGGGTTTCTCCATGTCGGCCAGGCTGGTCTCGAACCTCCAACCTTAGGTGATCTGCCCGCCTCGGCCTCCCAAAGTGCTGGGATTACAGGTATAATCCCAGGTGGGATTGGAATGGAATCTCAGGTTTTGTGCCTATACATCTGAAAATTTTTGAAGCTCCAAGGAGGATCTGATGCATTTAGCTTGTGGAAGACTACACCTGTTTTCTATGTAGAAGGTCTCTAGGTTGCACTTGAGGAAGTAAGTGTGGTAAAATGGAGTTATGCAAGGATGCTTGGTTAAAATGCACAGACCTAGGCCCTATGTCCAGATACTTCATTTATTTCTTTTTCTTTTTTTATTCTTTCTTTTTTCTTTTTTTTTTTTAGACAGAGTCTCGCTCTGTCGGCCAGGCTGGAGTGCAGTGACACGATCTCGGCTCACTGCAACCTCCGTCTCCCAGGCTCAAGCAATTCTCCTGCCTCAGCCTCCTGAGCAGCTGGGATTACAGGCGTGTGCTACCACACCCGGCTAATTTTTGTATTTTTAGTAGAGATGGGGTTTCACCATGTTGACCAGGCTGGTCTCAAACTCCTGACCTCAGGTTATCCACCCACCTCGGCCTCCCAAAGTGCTGGGATTACAGGCGTGAGCCACCGTGCCTGGCCGAGATTTCATTTCGTCAGAAACAGAGTTGAACTGGGACCCCATTTGGAGAAAGCTTAGGGCAGTGAGTGGCAAAGTGCAATCTGGCAGAATCTCTCAGGAGCTGGTTCCCTGGGCCACTTAACCTTTCTACGTCTCTCTCTCTCTCTCTCTCTCTCTCTCTCTCTATTTGTAAAACAGGAACAATGATACTTACCTTATAGGAAAGTGACATGCAGGCAGGTACTTAAAGTAAAGCAGTATGTGAAACCTTCTAAGATATGAGGAAGCAGGAAATGACACTTGTGGCTAACACATTCACTAGAGTTTTGCCTGTGTGTGTGTGTTTGTGTGTGTGTGTGTGTGTGTGTGCGTGTTTCTTTTTGGAATATGTCTTCAACTGTCAGAATCTCCTTACAATTCCAGATTAAACATCTTTGGTCTCTGATAGTCACAGCCAGGTTCCTACCTTGGAATAACTAAACAATGTTCCATGTGTAACAAACTGCAGTTTGAAGTTTCCATTATATTAAGCAGTCCTGTGCATCCAGGTCTTCTGTTCAAGCGTGAAGTTTGATTAAGATGCTCAAGCTCATGAAATCTGTAGTTGTCACAAGGCTTGGAGGGGCAGTTAATACCTAGCTTTACTTTATGGGACAAGTGCAGTGATGCATTTATAGTCTAGAATGACAACGGTACAGATACAGAATGGGCAGCACTTTACCCACTTGATAAATTTGCATTAAATTTATAAACATGCAGGCACTGGGGCTGTAAAACATGAGGTTGTCCATTGACAGATGAATGGATAAATGAATTGTGGCATATCCACACAATGGAATAGTATTCAGCTCTGCAAAGGAAGGAGATTCTGACACATGCTTCAACATGGATGAACTTTGAAGACGTTATGCTGAGCAAAACATGCTAGTCACAGAGGGTAACACACTCTATGATTACACTTATATGAGGGTCTAGAGCAGTCAAATTCATGGAGACAAAAAGTAGAATAGTGAGTGCCACAGACTCAGGGGAGGGACAGAAAGGGAGCTAGTGTTTAATGGGGGGACATCATTTCAGTTTGGAAGGATGAAGGTCTCTGATGATGGATGGTGGTGATGGTGGCACAACAATGTAAATGTACTTAGTGCCACTGAACTCTACAATTAAACATGGTTAAAACAGTAAATCTTGTGTTATGCACATTTCACTACAATTTAAAAAAAAAAAAGTCAAGGGAGTCAGTCACAAAGGTTCACATATTATAGGAAGCCATTTCTATGAAATGCCCAGAGAGGGAAATCCATAGAGACAGAAAGTGGATTCGTGGTTTCCAGGGGCTGGGAGGAGGAGTAAATGGGGCGTGACTGCTAATGGGAAGAGGAGTCTTTCTGAGGATGATGAAATTCTTTTTGGAACCGGGTAGAGATGGTGGTTGTACAACATTACAAATGTCCTTAATGACACCGAGCTGTACACTTTAGAGTGGTTAAAATAGTAAATTTAATGTTATGTCTATTTTACCACAGTGAAAGCAACCCCCACCCCTGCAGTGTGGTGCCGATGTGCATCTGCAGGCAGGTGGTGTTTTCGTTCCCCGTTGCTGCCGTAACAAATTATCACAAGCCCGCCTGCTTCAAGCAACACAGATCTATCGTCTTGTAGTTCTGGAGGTCAGAAGTCCAAAATGGGAAGTTCTAGGGTAAGAATCCTTTTCCTTGCCTTTCCTGTCATCTTGAGGCTGCCTGAATTCCTTGGCTCATGGCTCCTTCCGTCTTCAAAGCCAGCAATGTCCGGTTGAGTCCTTGTCTGGTGGCATCATTCTGACACTGACTCTTCTTCCTACCTCTCCCTCACTTAAGGACCCTTTTCCTTCAAGTGTAAGGACCTGGCCAATCCAGGATAGTCTCCTCACCCATCTCACATCTGCCAGATCGCTATTGTCATGCAAGGTAACATATGTGTAGCTTCCAGGGGTTAGGCCACGAACATCTTTGGGGGCTGTTACTGTGCCAGCACAGGCGGTAATGAGCTGAGTCTTGTACACCCTGCTCAAGGGCTGGGTCCTGCAGATGAGGTGAGGAGATACTTCTGGCATCCTTATGGCTCCCTGTTTGATTCTGGGGGCCCCTAGGCAAAGGCCAGGCTCTGCTAATCTGGGTCAAGAGCTCTTGTCTCTGCTCTCCCTGACTTCTGTGCTCACTGGCCCTGCAGGGGCAAGGAAAAGGATTCTTCCCCTAGAACTTCCCATTTTGGACTTCTGACCTCCAGAACTGTAAGGCAGGGCAGGGACATCAGAGACTTCAGAACCAGGAGGTGCCCACGAGGACACTAATCATGCAAAGACTTCCAGGCAGTCCGCTCTTCGTCCCCATCACATTCTTTCTAGCCGAGGGAAATCCTCCAGATGCAACAAGTGTGGCAAAGCCTCCTGCCGCCACTCGGGCTGGACTCCAAGGCAGAGGGCAACTCCCGAGAAGCACAGCCATGCACAAGCTGAGGCAGGACCAGTGTCATGGTTGAATGGTGCCCTCCATTCCCCTCCCCTAAAAAACAAACAAACCACACATGGCCTCATCCTCACCTTCCAATCCTGCAAATGTGACCTTATTTGGGAAAAGGGTCTTTGCAGAGATCATGAAGTTGAGCATTTTGAGAGGAGATGATCGATCCTACATTACCCGCGTGGGCCTTAAATCCAATCACAAATGTCCTTATAGGAAACAAACAGAGGAGAAACGCAGACATGGAGACCCAGGGGAGAAAGCCACATGAAGAAGGAGGTGGAGATTAGGGCCAGGAGGCCACAGGCCAAGGGACACCTGGGGCCACTGGAAGCTGGGAGAGACGAGGAAGGATCACCCCCTGGAGCCTCCCCAGGGAGCATGGCCCTGCAGACAGCTTGGTTTCAGGCTTCTGGCCTCCAGAACTGGGAGAGAATAACTTTCTGTGGAGTGATTACAGTCAACTGGTTTGTGGTGCTTTCTTATGGCAGCCGTGGGAAGCACACAGAGGCAAATGTATTTAGAGGGGTATCCCCTGCTGCAAGCCTCCTGGGGGCAGGGGCCATGCCGCTCTCCTTCTTGAACTCTGCTGGCCACATCGTGCTCACTCAGGAAACGGGCGCTGAGTCTACTGCTGCTTGAGGCAGAGCTTACGGATTTGTAATGGCTTCTGTGTGGTGGCAAGCCAAGTGACATCTGTCGATAGGCCCTTGCAGTTCCTCAGATGCCATCCTTCCTCCCCGCACTCCCACCCTCGCCCAATCTAACCGCAGGCCTGGTTAGTACTAAGTCTCTCTCACACTTGCATGATGGTTGCCCTTTCTTCCTCCCCGGGAGGAAGGAGATGGCCTAGCTCCTCCTTTCCGAGCTCATCATATATCAATGATGCTGCCTGCCACAAAACATCCCCCCAACCCAGCCAAACTCCTCCTGTCTACCTGCACCTCTTACCTCTGCTCACCAGGGAGCCCCTCCAAGGGGCC
>NW_012107375.1:3775-9157 GCF_000951045.1 Mandrillus leucophaeus | reverse complement strand
TCTCTCTTGCTCCCGCTCTGGCCAGGTGATGTGCCTGCTCCCCCTTTGCCTTCTGCCATGATTGCAAGTTTCCTGAGGCCTCCCCAGAAGCAGAGTAGATGCCAACACCACGCTTCCTGTACAGCCTGTGGAATGGTGAGCCAATCAAACCTCTTTTCTCTATAAATTACCCAGTCTCAGGTATTTCTTTATAGCAATGTGAGGACAGACTAATACAATCAGCAAAGTCAAAGGACAAATGCCACACTGGGGATATCTCCAACTCCTATCTCAATATGCAGTGAACTCTTACAGAGAAAAGGATGAACCACCCAGTGGGAACAATGGGTAAAGGATGTGAACAGACCGTTAACAAGAAAGGAAATAAAAGAGGCTCTTGAACCCATGAACAGATGCACATCCCCAGACATGCACATCAAAAGACGCTGAGATAATCACTTTTTGTTTGTGGGTTTGTTTGTTTTTACTGGTTCAATGGGCTAAATTCTAAATGTCAGATTACACAGTGTTGGTGAGCCCGATGGGACATAGATGCCCCCACTGGTTGTTGGCAGGAGTAGACATTGGCACAACTCCCACGGAGGGCAGTTTGGCAAGACCCATTAAAGATTCAGATGCACAGAACCTTTGATCCCTCCACTGTGTGGGAGGAATATCGAGCCGACAGATAAGCCCTCTCATAGATGAAAGAAATATGTTTAAGATATATTTCTTCAGTGCAGCATAGCTAGTGATAGCATAAGACTGGGAAAGTTCCAAGTGTCCAGCCCGGGGAGACTAGTTAAATGACCAAAGGGAGAGTGATATTATCTCAGGACAGGCAACAGTGATGGGAAATGCAGATGCCACTGTCCAGGAATCAAGTTGCCATGATCCTTCATCTCTGCGTTGTGCCTGTGGGGCAGCTTTTGGGCCACAGCGGCCGAGTTGAGGTCGCAAAGCTGAAAATATTGACCCTCTGGCCCTTCCTGGAAAATGTTCGCCATCCCCCGCCTTCCACTGGCTCTGCTCCGTTCTGTCTGGAAGTGCTTGTCCCTGCCTGGTATTCCCTGCCCACCCCTGTCCTCGGCCTGGGTAACTCCTACTCGTAGTGCCTTTCTCGCTTAAATGGTTCCCACGGGACGCCGTCCCTGCCCACTCAGTAGGGGCAGGCGCCCTTGCTGTTGCCTCCCGTAGTCCCGTGGCTTCCCCCGTCTGGGATCTTAGCACGCATCCCACTGACTTCCAGTTGCTGCTTTCGGGACACCCTCTGGGGGGCTGTCGTCGTTTGTGGCACACATTGACTGGGGGTGTTTTGTAATCCTGGCTCCCAGCCCTCTTATTGGCATAGCGTGGGTGCTCCCAAAGTGCTTCTTGAATGAATGAATGTGTCTCTGTGCTCACATTACATAGGCTTTCAGCTAGATAAACACCAGAACTCCACGTTGTGGCCGACTAGAGTAACTCAGTTTACGTTCCTGCTTCATCATAGACTGGAAAAGAAATAGCAAATGCTCCTGCTTGTGTACACTCCAATTATTCTTCCCATCTAGCATGAGCCAATCCCTAGGACAAATATGGTTTTGGACTCCCCGTGCGTGTGTGTATTTTCACTCAGCACCGAGCGCCGTGTTGGGGGAAGGGGGATTTATTAACGCTGCAGCCAGTGGGAGAGCAGAGAGGAGTCCCCACAGGCCCACGCAGCAGCGGTGATCCCTGCTGGGGAGACTAGACTGGGTGTGCGAGTTGGGGCTGCCAACAGAGCCAGTGTGCTTGCAGGTTCCAAATCCACACGCTGGGGCCGTGAGCCGGGCCAGGTCAGGTCAGATCGCTCAGCTGAGCATTCTGGGTACGCTAGAAGAAAATACTTGCTTTTCCGTGATTGCCGAGGAATGGATGTGCTCAAGTAACTTCTAGCAGGCCAGTGAGGTGACTATTTCCGGAGGCCCTCTCGCCTCTCTCGGTTCCTCCCTGTGGTTGCAGGAGGCTGGCTGCGGGCCACTGGTGGAGCCGGCCCTGGATACCGAGAGTCTCGCCTCCGGGATGGGCTGTGGGCCACAGACATTGGCGTCTGGTGACTCTCTCTGGTGGCCAGCGTCTTCAGGTTCTCAAATCCCGGTGGTGGAAGTCCCTCGTTCTGACTGTGCCATGGAGTGTCAGTGTGCCGAAACTAAAATGCTTGGCCAGCTTTTCTTTTCCTTTCTACAATTTTAATTGTGGTAAAATACACATCACACAAAATATTCCACTTTAAAATACCACTTTAGCCGTTTTGAAGTGGATAGCTAGGAGGCATTCAGCACATTCACGGTGTTGTGCAGCCATCACCACCGTCTGTCACCGGAGACCTTTGTCCTCCCAAACTAAAGCCCTGTCCCCGTTCAGCACCAACTGCCCGCACTCCTCAGCCCAAGGCAACCACCATTCTACTTCCTGTCTCTATGAATTTGACTACTCTAAGGGCCTCATGGAAGTGGAATCTCACAGTATTTGTCTTTTTGTATCTGGCCGACTTCACTTGGCATAATGTCCTCAAGGGTCACCCATCTTGTAGCTCGGCTCAGAATTTCCTCCCTTTCGAAGGCTGAATCGTATTCTGTGGCACGCGTGGACCGCGTCTGCATATCCATCCATGGATGGGCGCTTGGGCTGCTTTCACCTTTTGGCTGCTGTGGATAGTGCTGCTATCAGCCAGGTGCGGTGGCTCACGCCTCTCATCCCAGCACCTTGGGAGGCTGAGGTGGGAGGATCCCTTGAGCCCAGGAGTTCGAGACCAGCCTGGGCAACATACTGAGACGTCCTCTCTACAAAAATTAAAAAGGGTAGCTGGGTGTGGTGACGCATGCTTGTAGTCCCAGCTACTTGAGAGGCTGAGGCAGGAGGATCGCCTGAGCCCAGGAGGTGGAGGCTGCAATGAGCCAAGACCACACCACTGCACTTGGGCCTGGGCAACAGAGTGAGAGCTTGTCTCAAATAATAATAATAAAAATAATTAATGCTGTCAGTCTGGATGTTCAAATACCCCATTGACTCTGCTTTCAATTTTGGGGGGTATTACCCAGAAGTGGGGTTGCTGGGTAATTTTATGTTTCATTTTTTGAAGAGCCATCACAATATTTGCTTGCTTCAAAACAAAACAAAACAAAACAAAAACAAAAAACAAACCAAATCTCTCCCCAACTTTGAAATAGAAAATAAAATTATTTTACTAGACAAAGTCATTGATTGTTTTGCTCCGATTCTTCCCCAGGTCCTAGTACAATGACGAAGTATCATCATGGAAATAACATAGAGCTTACCTTCGGAAGTCAGGCGCCAGCTGGGACCACAGATGGGGGGGCCAGGGTGCCTGTGACTGCCCGGCCAGAGAAGGCACCCTTCTGGGGGTCTTGTGCATACATGTCTGTTTCCACGGAAGGGCCCTTGCCCCCTTCCGGTTCTCAAAGGGGTTCATGATCCCCAAGGCTGAGGACGTGCTGGGCTAAGGGACGCCTCCGTCAGGCCCCGGCTTGGGGTCCCTCTCATCTGCCCCAAGGCCTGGCCTTGTGTCAGAGCCACAGCTGCTCAACTCTCAGAGCCCGACATCCTGATAAGCTTCTCACATCTCAGCCCCTCAGTGACCCTGGGTGTGCAGTCACCACTGTTTGAACATGACAGACTTCATTCATTTATTTGCCAGCCACTCCTTGAGCACCTGCACAATATGTGTATGTGTGTGTGTGTGTGGGCGGGGGGTGGGATTTGGTGAGGATTCCCTTTTTCCCTCAACATGGCCCATGTTCCAGGAAAAGGAAATGCATTGTTTGGGAATTAGACTGGATTTCTAATATGGGAGGCAATAATTATAGCCCTGCACGGCTGATGTAGTGACTGCAATCAACAACTGTTTGGAGGCTGTTGTGGGTGTAATTGTGCAACCCCCCTACACACACACACACACCCTCCCCTGCAAAAAATATGCTGGAGTCCTAATCCCCAGGATCTCAGAATGTGGCCTTATTTGGAAACAGGGTCACTGCCAGTGTAACTAATTAAGACGAAGCCGTTAGGATGGGCCCCGATCCAATATGACTGGTGTCCTGAGAAAAAGTGAACATTTGGACACAGACACAGAAAGAGGGACGATGATGCGAAGAGACACAGGGAGAAGATGGCCACCTACCAGCCAAGGAGAGAGGCCTGGGGCACATGCCGCCCTCACATTCCCCCGGAAGGAATCCACCCTGCCATCATCTGGACCTCAGGCTTCCGGCGTCCACAACGGCGAGACCATCTGTTTCTGTGGGGTCCCCCAGTTTTTGGTACTTTGTTATGGCAGCCCCGGGAAGCCTGTATAGGAGCTTACGGAGCAAGATGTGTCTGTACTGCGAGGTGCTGAGAAGTCCAGCTAAGAATTCTTTCCCCACCCAGGCAGTAGCGAGCAATTCACTGGGGATGTAAGATGGACATAAAGGAAATTAAATCACATTATCAAAGGTGAGTTGTGATATGAGAGGTAAGTCCACAAGGCAGTATATAATAATAATCATCATAATGACAATACAACACATCTAGGGAAAATAGAGGAATGTTTCCCATTGATACCCAGCGCTTTATTCTAATGTAATCTCCACTTACCTTGATTAGAATACTCTCAGCACTTGATCCAGGCTGGTAATGTGGAAGACCCTGTGCCGGGTGCCAGGGAGAGGCCAGGACCATGGATTTGGTTCTGCCCTCAGAATCCCCTGATACATCTTGAGATAAGTAGAAGATCAATAATCACTTCTCTGAACAGACTCTGTATTAGTTTTCTGTCACTGCTGTCACAAATTGCCACAGATAGAGTGTCTTAAGATGACACCAACGTAAAATCTTACAGTTCTTGAGGCCGGAGTCCCGCATGGGTCTCACTGGGCCACCATCAAGTTCTGGGCAGGGCTGCGTTCCTTCTGGAGGCCCTGGAGGAGACTCTGTTCCTTGCCTTTCCCAGTTTCTAGATTCCTGCTGTAGTCCTTGGCCCATGGCCTCGTCATTCCAACCTGTGCTTTTGTGGTCACATATCTGCCTCTGAGCTTTCTGCCTCCCTCTTCACCATTTGAGGACCCTCGTGATGATTCTGGGCCCACCTGGATGCTCCAGGAGAAGCACCATCTCGAGATCTTTAATTTAATCACACCTGCAAAGCCTCTTTTGCTACATCAGGTAACAGGCATCGGACATAGACACTTTTGAGGGTGGGTGGGGAACATTATTCTACCGACCACCCCTACGACACTTTCGGGACCCTGAATGATCTTTGTGTTTCTTGAAGGAAACGATGGGAAACTCGCCATACTCTCACGGATCACACGATTTCAGTCCATCTTTGGGCGGCAGCATCAAGGATGGCTTTTGGGCAAAGGTGGTGGTTTTCCAGTTGAA
>NW_012107375.1:0-2820 GCF_000951045.1 Mandrillus leucophaeus | reverse complement strand
CGTGCACATTAAAGATAAAATGTCTCCTAATCTATAGAGATGATAATTCCAACCATGTTCAAGACTACAGGGTGAGTTTATCTATTTTACATATGCTTATATATGCATCAGAATACAACATACTCATTTGCGGTACCCCACACTATACACAAAGCATTCTCAGAACAACAAAATGTAAGACCTGAAACTCTAAAACTCTTAGGAGAAAACATAGGGTAAATGCTTCAGGACTTTGCTCTGGGTAAAGATTTTATGAATGAAAACACAAAAGCACAGGCCACCAAAGCAAAAATAAACAATTGGGAGCGTATCAAACTAAAAAGCTTCTGCACAGCAAAGGAAATAATCAACAGAATGAAGAGACAACCCACAAAATGGGAGAAAATATTTGTAAACTACTCATCTGACAGGGGATTCATATCCAGACTATATGAATAACGCAAATATTTCAACAGCGAAAAACAACAACAAAACAACAAAACAATCTGATTTAACAACAGGCGAATGATCTGAACATACATTTCTCAAAAGAAGACACACAGATGGCCCACAAATATATGGAAAAATGCCCAGCGTCACTAATCATCAGGGAAATGTGAATCAAAACCACATGGTGATATCTCATCCTGGCTAAAATGGCTTGTATCAAAAAGACAGGCAATAACAGACGCTGGCGAGGATGTTGAGAAAGGGCAACCTTGGTACACTGTTGGTGGAATGTAAATTAGTATGGCTGCTATGGAGAACAGTACGGAGGTTCCTCAAAAAACCAAAAACTAAAAATAGAATGACCAGCAATCCCGCCACTGAGTATATATCCAAAGGAATGGAAATCAATATATTGAAGAGGTATCTGCACTCCCATGTTGGTTGCAGCACTGTTCCCAATAGCCAAGATCAGATGAAGGGCTGAAGAAAATGTGGTACTTACACACAATGGAGTACTATCCCACCATGAAAAGAAAGAGATCCTATCATCTGTGGCAACTTGTCAACAGACCCAGAGGACACTATGTTACGTGAAATAAGCCGGGAGCAGAAAGAATACACCCCACATGTGCTCACTCATTTGTGGAAGCTAAAAAAGTTGATGTCCTAGAAGTAAAGAGTAGAACAGAGAGTACTAGGGGCTGGGAAGGGTAGAGGGAAGTGGGAGATAGGGAGACATTCGTTAAAGAATACAAAATTATAGCCAGATAGGATGAAAAAGTTCTAGTGCTCTACAGGACTGTAGGATGACTGTAGTCAACAGTGACGGAGAGTTTCAAATAGTTAGAAGGACGACATGGAATGTTCCCAACACAAAGAAATGATACATGCTTGAGATGACCGGTATGCTAATGACCCTGATCTAATCACTACTATAAGTTATATGTATTGAAACATCACTCTGTGCCCCATAATAATGTTCAATTATGATGCGTCAATTTAAAAAAGTAACAAAACCAGCCTTTCACGAATGTGATTACAGAGGAGAGATTGAAAAAAAAAATGAAAAAGGTGCATCTGTTCTTTCCCTATCCCCTTTCATTGTCCAGCTGCACTGTATGGAGCCTGGCTGAGGTATGGATCGCCGCTAAAGTTTCCCCTCGCCCCCTTGTGGCCTTCGGTCCTCTTTAATCCTGCATGGAAACACGTATTTCATACTCACCGCCAGCTTTCACTGATGCCCCTCCAGTCATTTTGCTCTAGTAGATTCCTAAGAATGGAGTCATTGCAGCACTGTTCTTCAAGTTTTTGCATGTCGGTGAGAACTTGCGGAACTTACACTTTGAAGGTCAGCTTGGTTGGGTACAAAATCCTTTGCTCAGATTTTTTTCTTTATTATCTTACATTTTCTTCTAGCAGAAGGCTTTCTGATGACCACTTTGAGGATAATCTAACTTTCTTTCTATTATACACATATTCTCTGTGGCTGACTGTCCAGAGACTTTGTTTTCTTTAAATTTCAATCATTGTGCGAGAACATGTTTTGCTTTTGCTTGTTCTGGGCTGGTTTCCCCACGTACATGGTGTGCTCCTTCAATTTGGGGTTTCATCCTTTTTTTTCCCAGGAAGGTGTTTTTATTTATTCATTCATTTATTTTGAATTACACACTTTAGCCCTTCCTCTTTTCCGTTGCTTTGGTTTTTATCTTTGGGGACTCCTTTCACATGCATGCTAGATTTACGTTGCCTGCCTTGTGTATTTGTCCTTTTCTCTCAAATCTTCTTCATCTCTTTATTCATTCATGTTTTTATTTAAACATATGACCTTCTTTTCTTTTTCTATTTATCTTAGGGCATTATATGCCATAGGTATTCATTCTTGGGGGCCTTTTATGAAAGGGTCTTAATGTGTGAACATTTAGAGAATCTTTTATTTATAATTCTTTCCCAGGCCTTTTCAAATTTACCATGCTTTCCCGAGCCTATCGCCTCATTTCTGAGTTGCTTTTTAACATTCTGATTTACGTTTCTCTTTCATGTGTTGAACCATTTTCTTAAGGTCCTTAGCTTGCTTTAAAATAAAGGATTACAGTTTCACCTGTTCTGTGCACGTCTTTCTGGGATGCTTTTTTCACCTGGAGGGATGTTATTCCGCTCCTTATTCTCTTCTTTCTTTTAGTAACTTTGTACGGGATTTGTCTTTGATCCTCTTGTCAACTGGTTTTCCCATGAGATTCGTCCTTCTGCACTTGTGGAAGGGTGGGAGAGGCTAGGTTTTCTGATTTCACGTATGAAGGGCACTCTCTTCTGGTGACTGTGAGAACTGTGAGCATCTGTCTGCTTACTTTCTATTATACGTTCTCCGTTTGTTCTCCCTCTCCATTGTGATTT
>NW_012107374.1:0-1169 GCF_000951045.1 Mandrillus leucophaeus | reverse complement strand
AAAACAAAAAAAAAAAAGAAAAGAAAAAGAAAAATACACACACTTTATAACATTTAATATCCATTCTGGAAATGAAATAGAAACAATTGTTTTGTGAAGCCACTGACTGACATGTTTTTGTTTTTGTTTTTTTGAGATGGAGTCTTGCTCTGTTGCCCAGGCTGGAGTGCAATGGCGCAATCTCGGCTCACTGCAGCGTCTGCCTCCTGGGTCAAGGAATTCCCGTGCCTCAGCCTCCCAAGTATGCTGCGACTAGAGGTGTGCGCCAGCACGCCCAGCTAATTTTTGTATTTTTAGGAGATGGGAGTTTCACCACGTTGGCCAGGCTGGTCTTGCCTGACTTCAAGTGATCCACCCATTGGGGCCTCCCAATATGCTGGGATTACAGATGTGAGCCACTGCACCCAACCTGACACAGTGGCATTAATAGCATCTTACATTTTTTTGCAAAATATTTTCCCCTTATTAAGAATACCTTACCTGTTTTATCTGATCAGATTCTGGTATTTGTGCAGCCATATTCTTCTGGTATCTTTATTAGTCACCTAATTTAAAAATTCAAAAAAAAGTTTGTCAATCTATAAACAGATGTTTTTAGTCTAACTGAAGTCAGGGAATCACTGCTCATATTTTATAAATCTGTGTATGTAACTGTATGGCACCCCCAATTTCTCAGATCATTAATGACCATAGAACCTTATAATTGAGAATTAGATTTTTTTTTTTTTGAGACAGAGTCTCACTCTGTCACCAGGCAGTGGCATGATCTCGGCTCACTGCAACCTCCACCTCCGGGTTCAAGCAATTCTCCTGCCTCAGCCTCCCAAGTAGCTGGGACTACAGGTGCACACCACCACACCCAGCTAATTTTTGTATTTTTAGTAGAGATGGGGTTTCACCCATGTTGGCCAGGATGGTCTCGATCTCTTAACCTCGTGATCCACCCGCCTCGGCTTCCCAAAGTGCTGAGATTACAGGCATGAGCCACTGCGCCCGGCCAGAGAATTATATTTTCTAATGCTAGTTTGGGACTCAAAGGCCCTGTCTCTCGAAATCTCCAATTTTAAGATAGTTTGCTCTGCTACCTTGCTAAGCTACTTGTTTAAAGCCCCATTCCTAGGAGGATTATAAAGGAAACCAAGATGGTGAGGTTTGGGCTTAAAAAAAAA
>NW_012107373.1:0-1575 GCF_000951045.1 Mandrillus leucophaeus | reverse complement strand
CCATGTATTTACATATCATCCTTCATCAAATCTAAGATCTTATCACTTGTGGTTTTTTTTTTTTGAGACGGAGTCTCGCTCTGTTGGCCAGGTTGGATGGAGTGCAGTGGCACGATCTCGGCTCACTGCAAGCTCTGCCTCTCGGGTTCACGCCATTCTCCTGCCTCAGCCTCCCAAGTAGCTGGGACTACAGGCACCCGTCACCACGCCCGGCTGATTTTTTGTATTTTTAGTAGAGACGGGGTTTCACCGTGTTAACCAGTATGGTCTTGATCTCTTGACCTTGTGATCTGCCCGCTTCGGCCTCCCAAAGTGCTGGGATTACAGGTGTGAACCACCATGCCTGGCCGATCTTATCACTTGCAATGTGCATTATGCTTCACTAAGAAAGAGTTTAAATTAGTAAACTATGTCACCAATTGTTAGATACACTGATTTCAGAAATGTTAAAAAACCTGAAAGGCATGTTTTAGAATTTACAAAATACAATCCATATAAATTTTGAGCTTTACAAATATAAATGTAATAATTCTGTATTTTTTCTCACTAAAAAAGGAATCTGAGAGAGCCTCCTACATCAGTTGCATAAAGATCTACACCACACTCTTATACACTTTTTAGGTACTGCATTCTATATGCTGGCTGTACCACTTGTACATTTAATCATTCCAATATTTCACCATTCCAGTGCTGGAATGAGCATGTGTTCATGTGCATTTCACTAGACGTAAAACTACCAAATTAAAAGTACGTGATTTTATTTTCAAAGATACAGCCAAACTACCTTCTCCAAAAAGGTCTGAACAATTTATATGCTCAGGATATGAAAGTACACCAATTTTTCCTCATTGCTGCCAAATAATATTATTCTCTTTAATTTCTGCCAATCTGATGGGATAAAATCATATCTGGTTGCTTTAATGTGTAATTCACTAATTATTAATGAAGTTAAGCATCTCTTTGTATTTATTGGCCATTTGTTCCCTTTCTGTCAATGCCTTTTTATATCTTTTGCCCATTTTTCTAGTGTTTTCTTATTAATATGCAGAAGCCTCTTTATATATTCTGTATTTATCCTTTGTGTATTGCACATGGCCTATTTTCTCCTAGTCTGTTATTTGTCTTTTAATTATACTTGTGATTTTGTCTTTGGTGATACAGACATTCCGAATCTTTTAATGGTCAAATTTATTCATCACTTCCCAGCTATACCCAAGATTACTTACATGTAGGTAATATTTTCTTCTAACATGAAACCCATTCTTTGTAAACTCCACTGGGTTCTGGCCTGGCAGTGCTTGAAGGGATGGATATGAGACACACTCGTACAACCCACACACTGGAGAATTTCCATACAGCTATCCTGACCCCACCTCTGTAAGAGGTAAGTGTCAGTCAGTGCTCTGCCAGCCTGTGGGCACTATATTTCAGGAAGGACCAGCCAGTTCTCTTTTTTTTTCCAGACAAGATCTCACTCTAGTCAACCAGGCTGGGCTGCAGTGGCACAACCATGGCTTACTGCAGTCTCAGTCTCCCCAAAGTGTCTCAGCCCAAGGCATTGGAATTATAGGCACA
>NW_012107372.1:0-1447 GCF_000951045.1 Mandrillus leucophaeus | reverse complement strand
AGGTAGGCACCACCATACCCAGCTAACCTTTGTATTATTGGTAGAGACAGGGTTTCTCCATGTTGGTCAGGCTGATCTCGAACTCCTGACCTCAGGTGATCTGTTCGCCTTGGCTTCCCAAAGTGCTGGGATTACCAGCATGAGCCACTATGCCCGGTCCATTTTCTTATTGATTGATGGTTACGTAATATTCATACATATTGATGGAGCACATGTGATGTTTTGTTACAGACATAGAATGTGTAATGACCAAGCCAAAGTATTTAGGATATTCATCACCTCAAGAATTTGTCATTTCTACATGTTGGGAACATTTCAAGTTCTCTCTTCTAGTTATTTTGAAATAATCACCCTACTCTGCTATCAAAGAGGATAACTTATTCCTTCTATCAAAGTGTATGTTTGTACCAATTAACCAACTGCTCTTCATTACTCCTCCAAAGCCTTCCCAGCCTATGGTATCTGTCATTTTACTGTCTATCTCCAGGAGATCAACTTTTTATTTAGCTCCTACATGTGAGTGAGAACATGCAATATTTGTTTCTCTGTTTCTGGCTTGTTTGATTTAACATAAAGACCTCTAGTTCCATCTGTGTTGCTGCAAATGACAGGATTTCATTCTTTCTTATGGCTGAATAGTATTCTATTTTCTATATATACCACATTTTCTTTATCAGTTGATCTCTTGATGGACACTTAGGTTGATTTTGTATTTGTTGCTATTGTGAATAGTGCTGCAGTAAACATGATGGGTATCCTTTTGATATGCTGATGTCCTTTCCTTTGAATATATACCCAATAGTGGGATTGCTGCATCATATGGTAGTTTCATTTTTAGTATTTTAAGAAATCCTCATACTATTTTCTATAATGGCTGTACTAATTTACATTCCCACCAACAGTGTATAGAAGTTTCCATGTCTCCACATCCTCACCAGCATCTTTTATTTTTTGCCTTTTAGATAATAGACATTCTACCTGAAGTAAGAGGATATCTCAGCATGCGTTTGTCTTGCATTTCTCTGATGGTTAGTGATGCTGAGCATTTTTTCATATACCCTTTGGCCATTTGTATGTCTGGTTTTGAGGAATGTTCCTGTCCTTTGCCCACTTTTTAAAGAGTTTGTTGTTGTTGTTGTTTTATTGCTATTGAGTAGTTTTTGAGTTCTTTCTATATTCTGAATATTGGTCCTTTGTCAGAATAGTTTGCAAATAAACTTTATTTATTTATTTATTTATTTATTTATTTATTTATTTTGAGGTGGAGTTTCACTCTTACTGCCCAGGATGGAGTGTAGTGGCGCAATTCTGGCTTACTGCAACTTCCGTCTCCTGGGTTCAAGTGATTCTCTTGCCTCAGCCTCCTGAATAGTTGGGATTACAGGCATGTAATCCACCACCATGCCTAACTAATTTTTATATCTTCTTTTTCTTTTTTTTTTTTTTT
>NW_012107371.1:0-4923 GCF_000951045.1 Mandrillus leucophaeus | reverse complement strand
GGAGCTGGGACTACAGGCGCCCGCCACCTCGCCTGGCTAGTTTTTCTTTGTATTTTTTTAGTAGAGACGGGGTTTCACCGTGTTAGCCAGTATGGTCTCGATCTTCTGACCTCGTGATCCGCCCGTCTCGTCCTCCCAAAGTGCTGGGATTACAGGCTGGAACCACCGTGCCTGGCCAAGTACTGATATTTTCATTTTAACAGGCAATTAAATTGATTGTACTGAAATTACAAATGCTGTTTCTTGGTCAGCAGCTCAAATGCAAGTTAAAAGCTCTTTTTCTTTTTAATTTTGTGTGTTTGTTTATTTGTTTTAACCCTTATATGTGCTGCTTTGTGTTTGTCTCAGGCACGTGTGGTTCACGACTCAGCTGGAAATTTAAGCTGAGTCTATCACAGAACTTGGTGCCTCTCTACCTTGCAGTATCTCTCATTTCTAATATTTCCCCCTTACTCTTCAACAGCTATGATTTTCCTGAACTTAATCCTTTGGATCTTCAGAGCAGAGAAAGTGTGAGTTTCCTTTATTCAACTTAAGCTTTTCCTCAGGCTAAAATTCCTAAAACAGAAAATTCAATACACGTAAGATGCGTTTTCCAAGTTTATGGTCCACTCCACCATCTGTCTTATTTTGTTCACATTTTTTGAAGTTGTTCATTTTTATAATTGTCTAGAGTTGTAGTTGATGTATTTAAGAATGTCAGTCTAATAGGAGCTTAATCAGCCTTTTAGGAACCAGAACTCTCTTCAAGCTATCTTGAGCTCATATGCCATCAATCTTAAAACATGATGAACTGAGCATGTCCTTAAAGTCCCAACTACTTGGGAAGCTGAGGCAGGAGAATTGCTTGAGTCAGGAATTTGAGGCTTGTACAGTGTGCTATGATCATGCCTGTGAATAGCCACTGTACTCTAGCCTGGGCCACATAGTGAGACCCATGTCTCTTCAAAAATAAAATGAGAGCATGCAATTCAATAATTTTTATGATAGTTTTATTTAGATAAAACCTGCATACCATAAAATTCACCCTTTTAAAGAATACAGTTCATGTTTTTTACTATATTCACAGTTACACAATAATCACCATTATCTAGTTTTAGTACATTTTCATCACCCTACACAGAAACTCTGTGACTATTAGCAGTCATTCCCCATTCACCCTCCCTGCAGCTGCTGGAAATCACTAAACTACTTTCTGAATATATGGATTTTCCTATCCTGAATATGTCATAGAAATGGAATCATAGGATATATGCTGTTATGACTGGCTTCTTTCCCTTAACATAGTGTTTTCAATGTTCATCTATGTTGTGCATGTATTAGTAATTCATTCGCTTTTATTGCCAAATAACATTCCATTGTACAGATATAACACATTTTTCCTATACAACAGTGGATGGACATTTGGGTTGTTTCCAGTGTTTTGCTATTAGGAATACTATGAACATCCCAGTACAAATATTTATGTGTACATATATTTTCATTTCTCTTGGAATATACTTATGCAGGGGGACGACTGGACCATATGTTAAACCTTTGTTTAACTTTTTGAGGAACTGTCAAAGATTCCAAAGAGGCTTCAGTATTTCACGTTCTTAACAATGTATTAAGACTTCAGTTTCTTCACATTTTTGGCAACACTTGTTATGATTTGTCCTTTTTATTTTTGTTATCCACTATAGTGAGTGTGAAGTCTATCACATTGTGGTTTTGACTTATATTTCTCTGTTGACTAGAAATGTTAACCATTTTTTTATGTGCTTATTCATGAAAAAATATTGGATTTTGTCACAATCTTTTTCATGTCTATTTAGATAATCATTGACCATTGACCATTAATATATTTTCTTTGGAGAAATGTCTATTCTAATCATTTGCCCATTGTTAAAAATTGGAGTACTTTTTATTTTTATTGTTGAGTTATAAGAGTGCTTTGTATATCTTGAACAGAAGTTCTTAGGAGATACATGATTTGCAAATATTTTCTCCCATTCCATGGGCTGTCTTTTCACTTTATTAATGGTGTCTTTTGAAAATGCAAGTTTTTACATTTTAATGATGTCCAATTTATCTATTTCTTTTTCTTTTCATACTTGTACTTTTGGTCTCATATTTAAGAAGTCATTACCTAATTCAAGGTCAATGAATACTTGCCATTATTGTTTTCTTCTAAGAGTTTTACAGTTTTAGTCCTTATATTGTGGACTATGATCCATTTTGAATTAATTTCTGAATGGAATGTGAGATAGGGGCTCATTTCCATTTTATTTTACACGAAAATATCCAGTAGTCCCAGTGCCAGTTCTTGAAAAGATTTCTTTTCCCACATTGAATTGACTTGAAACCCTTGTGAAAAATCAATTTACCATAAATATAAGAGTTTACTTCTGAACTTCCAGTTCTATTCTGTTGTTCTATCTGTCTCTACTTATGCTAGTACCACACTGTCTTGATTACTATAGATTTGTTTTGAAATTGAGTTTTGAAATTGAGAAGTGTAAGTCCTCCAACTTTGTTCTTTATTTCAATATCATTTAAGTTATTCTGGGTCCCTTGCATGTCCAGGTAAATTTCAGGGTAAGCTTGTTAATTGTTGCAATAAATGAAGCAGTAGGAATTTTCATAATAGTTGCACTGAATTTATAGATTAATTTAGAGAATATGGCTATATTAATATTATTGTCTTCTAAATCATGATCATAAGATGACTTTCTGTTTATTTCTATCTTCCTTAATTTCTTTCAACATTATTTATAGTTTTTCCTACAAGTTTTGCACTTCTTTTGTTCTTTTAACTATTTTATTCTTTTTGATGATATTATAAATTATAAATGGAATTTTTTCTTAATTTTATTTTCAGTTTGTTCATTGCTGGTGCATGGAAACACAACTGATTTTTGCAGATTGATCTTTTAGTCTAAAACTGTGCTGAGACACTGATTAATTCTGATTTTTTTTTCCTGAATTCCTCAGGATTTTCCATATACAAGATGATTTGGTGGTATTCTTTGTGCTGTCTAATTCAGATAATGTCAACCCTGTGTTTTTATGTTCTTTACCAAGTTGAGCAAGCTTTTTTCCAATTCTAGGTTTAATATTTTCATCATGAAAAAATATTGGATTTTGTCAAAATCTTTTTCATGTCTATTTAGATGATCATGTGGTTTATTCTATATTGATATGATGCATTTTGTTAATTGATTTGGGATGTTAATTCAATCTTTTATTTCTGGAATAATTCAAATTGGTTATAGCAATTAATCATTTTTATATATTGTTGTATATTGCTAGCATTTATACATTGCTAGAATTTTATTGAGAATTTTTGTATCTGTATACTTAAGGGAAATTAGTTTGTAGTTTTCTTATAATGTTATTATCTGATTTAGAGATCAAAGTAAAACTAACTTCAAAAATGGGCTAAAAATATCCTTTTCTTGGAAGCATTCATGGGGATTTGCTATTAATTCTTCGTTGAAAGTTCAGTAAGATTGATTAATGTAGCCATCTATGCTTTTGCCTTTTGTTATGACAAGCTTAAAAATTACTAGTTTGATCTCTTTCCTTGTTATAATAGCTCTATTCAGATTTTATATTTCTTCGAGTCATATTTAGTAAATTCCATTCTTTGTAGGAATTTTTCCATTTCATCTATAGTATCTAAATTGTTGGCATATAATTGTGTATAATATTCCCTTCTAATGCTCTTCATTTCTGTAAGGTCAGTAGTATTGTTCCTTCGTTTATAACTGATTTTGGTAATTTGAGTCTTTCTTCTTTCTTTTCCTGCTCAACCTAATTACAGATTTGTCAACATTTATGATTTTTTCAAAGATCAACTTTGGATTTCATTGATTTTCTATATTGTTTTCCTATTCTCTATTTCATTTAATTTAGTTCCGGTCTTTATCATTTTCTTCTGCTGCTTGCTTTGAGTTTAGTTTCTACTTCTTTTTATTTTTTTTAAGGTGAAAGTTTAGGTTATGGCTTTCAGGTCTTTCTTATTTTTTAATGTAGGCAGTTATTATAGCTATAAATTTCCCTCTGAGCACTGACTTAGCTACATCCTATTAGTTTTATTGCATGTTTTTGTTTCCATTTTCATTCATTCATCTAAAATTTTTTTCTTTTTCTTTTTCTTTCTTTCCTTTTTTTTTTTTTTTTTTTTTTTTTGAGACAGAATCTCTTTGGAGTGCAGTGGTGCAATCTTGGCTCACTGCAACCTCTGCCTCTCGGGTTCAAGCGATTCTTGTGACTCAGGCTCCTTAATAGCTGGGATTACAGGCGTGCGCCACCATGCCCAGCTAACTTTTGTATTTTTAGAAGAGATGGGATCTTGCTACGTTGACAGACCAATCTCTAACTCCTGGACTCAATTAATCTGCCCGCCTCGGGAGGCAGATACTACGTTTTAATTTAATTTTATTTTGTTCTTTGAATGGTATTTGACTAAAATCTTTGTCTTGTAAGTCTAGTATCTGTGGGGTTTTTTTAAACCCCAGTTTCTATTGATTGTTTTCTTTCCTGTGTATTGGACACATTTTTCTATTTTTCATGTGTCCTGTAATTTTTATTGAAACCTGTATATTTTAAATTAAATAGCATGGCAACTCTGGGAATTAGGTCTCCGCCCCTTTCCCAGAGTTTGTTGTTTCTTTTGCTGTGTCTGTTTCTTTGTTTAGTGACTTTCCTGGATGAATTCTATAGTCTGTGTTCTTATATGCAACCACTGTAGTCTTGTCACCACTCAGTTATTTTAGTAGTTGGATTAGGATTGCAGAGAAATTTCCTGAAATGCCTTGAACCAATGTCTCTCACCCTTTGCAGAGAGGCCTAGTGGTGTGGATTGGGGTATACTTTCAGTGCTCTAGCAGTTTACAGCTATGCTTTATCTCTCTCTCTCTTTTTTTTTTTTTTTTTTTT
>NW_012107370.1:0-1228 GCF_000951045.1 Mandrillus leucophaeus | reverse complement strand
AAAAAAAAAAAAAAAGTTTTAACAAGCTAATCTAAATTTCCCTTGCTACAGAGAAGTAAATTTCTATAAATTCCATCTTGGAAAATGAGAACTGGTCAGGGTTCTCTTGATAATGACTGTAACATATTCTACAACAGTAACACTATTTGGGTTCCTTCTTCTCTAAGTTAAAAGTCCAGAACTTCTCCAACTCTTCTCACAAGATCTGTTTTAAGAATCACAACATGTTTATTGCTCTTCTCTAGAGTCTCTCCAAATCATTCCACAATTATTTCATCTTAGATTCATAAAACTGTGTTCTGAATTTATACAATTTAAAGCCTTCCTCAGAATTCCATTTAGGGCCGGGCATGGTGGCTCACACCTGTAATCCCAGCACTTTGGGAGGCAGAGATGGGCGGATCACTTGAGCCCAGGAGTTCAAGATCAGCATGGGCAACATGGCGAAACCCCGTCTTTACAAAAAATACAAAAAAAATTAGTCAAGTGTGGGGGTGTGTGTCTGTAGTCCCAGCTACCCAGAAGGCTAAGGTGGGAGGATCACCTAAGCCCAGGGAAGTCGAGACTGCAGTGAATTGTGGTAATACCACCGCACTTCACCCTGGGCAACATAATGAGACCCTGTCACCAAAAAAAAAAAAAAAAAAAAGTAGAACTCCACTTAGAATACAAACCTAAGGATCATATATATATGGTCAAAGATATTTTATGCTATAAGTATAGTTCTCATCTTCAAAATATTTCACTTTACAATTTAGGGAGGAAAAAATACAGATTGTTGGGCATTAACCAAATGTTTATTCTGTCATCAAGTAAATATTGTATTTTGCATTTAAATCTCACCCTATTAAAATGTCTATGTCTCTGAGTAGTTGGAAAGATTGATGAACACAACCAGTCTTTCGCATAAGAACATTCAACATCATCTTTGTAGCTGTAATTTAGAAACTCAGAATCAGCCGGGCGCAGTGGCTCAAGCCTGCAATCCCAGCACTTTGGGAGGCCGAGACGGCCGGATCACGAGGTCAGGAGATCGAGATCATCCTGGCTAACACGGTGCAACCCCGTCTCTACTAAAAAATACAAAAAACTAGCCGGGCGAGGTGGCGGGCACCTGTAGTCCCAGCTACTCGGGAGGCTGAGGCAGGAGAATGGAGTAAACCCGGAAGGCGGAGCTTGCAGTCAGCCAAGATCCGGCCACTGCACTCCAGTCTGGGCGACAGTGCCA
>NW_012107369.1:0-3076 GCF_000951045.1 Mandrillus leucophaeus | reverse complement strand
GGTGATCTACCCGCCTTGGCCTCCCAAAGTGCTGGGATTACAGGCGTGAGCCACCGCCCCCGGCCATGGGTTTTTTTTTTGTTGTTGCTGCTGTTGTTGTTGTTGTTTGGGTTTTGGTTTTTTGTTTTTTTAAGTCAAGGTCTTGTTCTGTTGTTAAGACTGGAATACAGTGGCATGATCACAGCTCACTGCAGCCTCAACCTTCCAGACTCAGGCTATCCTCCCACCTCAGCCTCCTGAGTAGCTGGGACCATAGGCGTGTGCCACTATGCCCAGCTAATTTTTCATTTTTTGTGGAGATGGGGTCTCTCTATATTGTGCAGGGTGGTCTCAAACTTTTGGGATTACAGGTATGAGCCACTGTGCCCGGCCTTTAAGCAAAATTTGCAAATAGCAAAATGTTCAAATTGTAAGTGTACTGCTCTGTGAGGTTTAACAAATGCATATATCTGTGTGCAAGCCCCTGTTGAGGTACAGAACATCACATTACTCCAGAAAGGTCCCTCCTGCCCTTTCCTAGTCAGTCCTCACTCTTACTCACCCAGAAGCAACCACTGCTCTGATTTTTTTCGTGGTAGTACCTGTTCTAGAACTTCATTTAATGGAATCATATAGTATGTACTGTTGTATAAGGCAGCTTTCACTTAGCTTAATGTTTTTGAGATTCATCCACAATGTATCAGTAGTTTCTTTTTTAGCACTTAGTGGTATTCCATTGTATGAATCCAAATCGCAGTTTGTATATTTATTCCCCTGTTTATGGACAGTGTTTTTAGTTTGGGGATCTTCTGAATGAAGCTGCTAGGAACAACTTTTTTTTTTTTTTTTTGAGACAGAGTCTTGCTCTGTTGCCCAGGCTAGAGTGCAATGGCACAATATTGGCTCACTGCAACCTGCGCCTCCCAGGTTCAAGTGATTCTCCCGCCTCAGCCTCCTGAGTAGCTGGGATTACAGGTGCCTGCCACAACACTTGGCTAATTTTTTTGTATTTTTAGTAGAGACGGGGTTTCACTGTGTTTGCCAGGCTGGTCTCGAACTCCTGACCTCAAGTGATCTGCCTGCCTTGGCTTCCCAAAGTGCTGGGATTACAGGTGTGAGCCTCCGTGCCCAGCCAGGAACATCTTATACAAGTCATTTTGTGGACTTACATTTTAATTTCTCTTGGGGAATGTATCTAGGAGTGGAATTTTTGGGTCATAGGATAGGCGTATGTTTAGTTTCACAAAGAACTATTAGACCTTTTCTTAAAGTGCTTAAACCATTTTACAGACCAGCAAACGAATGCATGAGAGTTTTGGTTGTTCTATTTTTTATTTTTTTGAGACAGAATCTAATTTTGTCACCCAGGATAGAGTGCAGTGGCACAATCGTGGCAGACTGTAGCCTCATGCCCAGCTAATTTCTTAATTTTTTTGTAGAAACAGGGTCTTGCTATGTTGCCCAGGGTGGTCTTGAACGTCTCAGTTCAAGTGATCCTCT
The DNA here is from genome assembly GCF_000951045.1 of Mandrillus leucophaeus. Lineage (NCBI taxonomy): Eukaryota > Metazoa > Chordata > Mammalia > Primates > Cercopithecidae > Mandrillus > Mandrillus leucophaeus. The sequence continues at coordinate 1,597 of NW_012107369.1, read as the reverse complement.
TACCTCAGCCTTCCAAAGTGCTAGGATTACAGGCATGACCCCATGTGCCTGGCCTAGTTGTTCGGTATCCTTACCAGTATTTGGTATTGTCAGCCTTTTAAATGTTAGCCATTTGAGTGGGTATGATACATCTTTTCAATGACTGCATAATATCCCATGGTATGAGTGCTTACGATTTGTTCACCTATCACTCTGTTGATGGGCATTTGTTTAATTTTCAATTCTTGACCACTGTGAGTGACTCTGCAGTAAGTATCCTTGCACATATGTCTTTATACATTGGTACTTTCTTCCCATGGGACACATTTCAGGAACAGGGTTACTGGGTTTTGTGGGGTTTTATCTTTTAAATTTAAATTTTTTTTATTTTATTTTTTGAGTCAGGGTCTTGCTTTGTTGCCCTGGCTGGAATGGAGTTCTGCAAAAATAACTCTGCATAACCTCAAAGGCCTGGGCTCAAGCAGTCCTCCCACCTCAGCCTCCTGAGTAGCTAGGACTACAGGGGCGTGCCACCACACCTGGCTAATTTTTTAAAACATTTTTTGTAGAGACAGGGACCTGCTATGTTTCTCAGGCTGATCTTAAACTCCTGGGCTCAAGTGATCCTCCCACCTCAGCCTCCTAAAGTGCTAGGATTAGAGGCATGAGCCACCATGCCCAGTCCCTGGGATTTTTTTTTTTTTTTTAAGTTAGAGTTTCATTCTTGTTGCCCAGGCTGGAGTGCAATGGCGCGATCTTGGCTCACTGCAACCTCCGCCTCCTGAGTTCAAGCAATTCTCCTGCCTCAGCCTCCCGAGTAGCTGGGATTACAGGCACCCACCACCACGCCCAGCTAATTTTTTCTATTTTTAGTAGACATGGGGTTTCTCCATGTTGGTCAGGCTGGTCTCAAACTCCTGACCTCAGGTGATCCACCTGCCTCAGCCTCCCAAAGTGCTGGGATTATAGGCGTGAGCCACCGCGCCCGGACAGTCTCTGGGTTTTAAAGTACACCTGTATTTTAAATATTTGTAGATGTTGCCAGATTGTTTTCCCAAAAGATGGCAATACTTGACTCTTCTGCTAGTAATTTATGAGTTCACTTTTCCACATACCCATTGTAGCCATCATTTTTGTCATATTTCCACATACCCATCATTTTTGTCAGTCTAATGGGAATAAAATGATATCTCATTTATACTTTAATTTGCATTTCTCTACATTTGGAGCAGTCTTTCATACTCTTTTGGCCATCTGTATCTGTTCTTTTAATTGAATATTCAATTTTTCTGTTGAATTGTTCATCTTGTCAATTTGTAAGAAAATTTATGTATTATAAAAATTAGCCCTTTGCCTGTCATCTGCATAAGTATTTATCTGTTAAATTTGTTTGTATTACCTTTTGCCAGACAAAATATTTTTTAGTATCAAAAATGTTTGTTTTCTTTTTTAGAGACAGGGTTACCCAAGCTCTGTTAACCAAGCTGTAGTGCAGTGGCGTGATCACAGCTTACTGCAGCCTTGATCTCCTGGGCTCAAGTGATCCTTCTGCCTCAGCCTTCCGAGTAGCTGGGACTACAGGCGAGCACCACCACGCCTGGGTTTGCTTTTTTTTTTT
>NW_012107368.1:0-1230 GCF_000951045.1 Mandrillus leucophaeus | reverse complement strand
TTTCCTTTTTCACCATAAGCCTCAATGTGCTCCCAAATATCCCTTCCCAGATTGTACAAAAACAGTGTTTCCAAACTGCTGAATGAAAGAAAATTTTACCTCTGTGAAATCAATGCACACATCACAAAGTGGTTTCTGAGACAGCTTCCTTCCAGTTTTTATTCTGGGATATACAATTTTTTGCCTTTGGCCTCACAGAGCCCAAAAATGTCCATTTGCAGGATGCACAAAAAAAGCTTCCAAACTGCTGAATAAAAAGAAAGGTTTAACTCTGTGAGATGAATGTACACATCTAAACCAGTTTCTCAGAAAACTTCTTTGTAGTTTTTAACTGAAGATGTTTCCTTTTTCTCCATAGGCCGTTAATGCACTCCCAAATATCCCTTCACAGATTCCACAAAAACAGTGTTTCCAAACTGATGAATGAAAAGAAAGGTTTAACTCTGTGAGATCAATGCACACATCATGAAGCAGATTCTCAGATAGCTTCCTTCCAGTTTTTATCTTGGGATATATGATTTTTCAACTTTGGCCTCAAAGAGCCCAAAATGTCCATCCACAGAATGGACAAAAACATTGTTTCCCTACAGCTGAAAAAAAGGAAATGTTAAACTCTGTGAGATAAACGCATATATCACAAAGCAGTTTCTCAGAAAGCTTCTTTCTAGATTTTTCCTGAAGATGTTTTCTTTTTCACTCCAAGCCTTAATGCTCTCCTAAATATCCCTTCACAGATTACACAAAAACCCTTTTCAAACTGCTGAATGAAAAGAAAAGTTTAACCTGCAAGATGAATGCACACATCACAAAGCGGCTTCTTGGGTAGATTCCTTCTAGTTTTTACCCTGGGATATTCACTTTCTCACCTTTGACCTCCAAGAGCTCCAAAATGTCCATTTGCAGAATGGAAAAAGACAGTGTTTCCAAACTGGTAAATCCAAAGATAATTTTAATTCTGTGAGATGAATACACACATCACAAAGCAGTTTCCCAGAATGTTTCTTTCTGGTTGTGTATCTGAAGATGTTTCCTTTTTCACCCTATGCCTCAATGCTTTCCTAAATATCCCTTCACAGCTTCTACAAAAACAGTGTTTCCAAACTGCTGAATAAAAGGAAATGTTGGAACTCTGTGAGATGGATGCACATGTCACAAGGTAGTTTCTTAGAAAACTTCTTTCTAGTTTTAATCTGGAGATGTTTCCTTTTTCACCCTAGGCCTCAATGCTCT
>NW_012107367.1:0-2762 GCF_000951045.1 Mandrillus leucophaeus | reverse complement strand
CAAACAGTGCAAGCTGTCAGCGGATCTACCATTCTGGGGTCTGGAGGACAGTAATGGCCCTCTTCTCATAGCTCTACTAGGCATTGCCCCAGTAGGGATTCTGTGTGGGGGCTCTGACTCCACTGCCCTAGCAGAAGTTCTCCATGAGGGTCCCACCCCTGTGGCAAACTTCTGCCTGAGCGTCCAGGCATTTCCATACATCCTCTGAAATCTGGGTGGAAGTTCCCAAACCTCAATTCTTGACTTCTGAGCACCTGTGGGTTCAACACCACGTTGAAGCTGCCAAGGATTGGGGCTTACACTCTGAAGTCACAGCCCAAGCTGTACTTTGGCTCCTTTTAGTCACAGCTAGAGCAGCTGAGATGCAGGGCACAAAGTCCCTAGACTGGACACAGCAGAGGGACCCGGGGACCAGCCCACAAAACCATTTTTTTTCCCCTAGGCCTCAGGTCTGTGATGGGAAGGACTGCCACAAAGGTCTCTGACATGCCCTGGAGACATTTTTCCCATTGTTTTGATGATTAACATTTGGGTCTCATTACTTATGCAAATTTCTGCAGCTGGCTTCAATTTCTCCTCAGAAAATGTGATTTTCTTTTTTATTGCATTGTCATGCTGCAAATTTTCTAAACTTTGATGCTCTGTTTCCCTTTTAAAACTGAATGCCTTTAATAGCACCCAAGTCACCTTTCGAATGCTTTGCTGCCTAGAAATTTCTTCCACCAGATACCTTAAATCATCTCTCTCAAGTTCAACGTTCCACAAATCTCTAGGGCAGGGGCAAAATGCTGTCAGTCTCTTTGCTAAAACATAACAAAGAGCTCCAGTTTTCAACAAGCTCCTCATCTCCATCTGAGACCACCTCAGCCTGGACCTTATTGTCCACATCATTACCAGCATTTTGGTCAAAGCCATTCAACAAAGTCTCTAGGAAGTTCAAAACTTTTCCACATTTTCCCGCCTTCTTCTGAGCTCTCCAAACTGTTTCAGCCTCTGCCTGTTACCCAGTTCCAATCTCACTTCCACATTTTGGGGTACTTTTTCCGTAGCACTCTGCTCCTGGTACCAATTTACTGTATTAGTCCATTTTCACACTGCTGATAAAGATGCCCAAGACTGGACAATTTACAAAAGAGAGGGGTTTAATGGCCTTACAGTTCCACATGATTAGGGAGGCCTCACAATCAAGGCAGAAGGCAAGGAGGAGCAAGTCATATCTTACATGGATGGCAGCAGGCAAAGAGAGAGAGAGCTTGTGAAGGGAAACCAGTTTTTAAAACTATCAGATCTCATGAGTCTATTCATTATGACGAGAATAGCATAGGAAAGACCTGCCCCCATGATTCAATTATCTCCCCCTGGGTTTCTCCTACAACATGTGGTAATTATAGAAGCTACAAGATGAGATTTGGGTGGGGACACAGAGCCAAACCATATCAAGGTTGAAGCTGACTTTCATATAATCTTGCCTGAGGCTCCACATGATGTGCCTATATGCGTCTTATGTACATGTGCATATGCATGTTGAGAGAGGGAGGAGAGGGGAGGGGAAAGAAGAGGAGGAGAGAGGAGGGGAGACATAATGGTTAATACTGAGTGTCAACTTGATTGGATTGAAGGAATCAAAGTATTGTTCTTGGGTGTGTCTGTGAGGGTGTTGCCAAAGGAGATTAACATTTGAGTCAGTGGGCTGGGAAAGGCAGACCCACCCTACATCTGAGTGGGCATCATCTAATCAACTGCCAGTGTGGCCACAATAAAGCACACTGGAGAAGATGGAAGAGCTGAGTTTTCTGGGCTTCATCTTTCTCCCATGCTGAATGCTTCCAGCCCTATAACTTCAGACTCCAAGTTCTTCAGCTTTTGGATTCTTGGACTTATACCGGTGTTTTGCCAGGGGCTCTCAGGCCTTTGGCCACAAACTGAAATTTGCATCATTAGCTTCCCTACTTTTGAGACTTGAACTGGCTTCCTTGCTCCTCAGCTTGCAGACAGCCTATTGTGGGACTTCACTTTGTGATCCTGTGAGTCAATACTCCTTAATAAACTCCTTTTAATATATACATCTATCTTATTAGTTCTGTCCCTCTAGAGAACCCTGACTAACACAGGAAGGCAGAGGAGAGGAGAGGAGAAGAGAGGGGAGGGGAGGAGAGGGGAAGCAAGAGGAGGGGAGAGGAAAGATGAGAAGAGAAAGAGGAAAGAGGAGGGAAAACAGGAAATGGGGTAAAGGATCCCCTCATATTCCTCAGAACTTCCCTTAACCTCATTGCTCCTCAGCCCACTCACCTGCATAGAATCCTGTTTCGTCAGCATCAGAAGGTGAAGACTGAAATCATACAAGCTCAATTTCTTTATGTATTCAGTGATAGCAGCTCACAGATGAGAAACCTAAACAGAAGTGAAATATTAATTCTCCCACGAGTACTGGTGTCTCTTGGCACAAATTTAGCATGAATACAATCACCAGATGCACCCCCACTGCTGAGGATCCGAGACCTTTGGTCCAAGTTTGGTTGCTGGGTCCTAGGAAGACATGGCTGAATCTATAAATAGAAAATCACAAATCAAGAGATTATTATCCAAAATTTGGGTGACCAGGTGGGTTCATTTTGTATACCTGGAATTCTCACAGGACAATTTCATTAAAAAGAATAGCAACTATGGTGTTACTGTTGACTGCTGTCAATTATTTTTTTATTATAAAAACATATCAAGACCTGATTATTCATCTGGAGTAATCAATAAATAAATAAATAAAA
>NW_012107366.1:0-1779 GCF_000951045.1 Mandrillus leucophaeus | reverse complement strand
CATCAAAGAATTTATTTGAAAAAAAAAAAAAAAAAAAAAAAAGAAACCTCAAAAAAAAACAACTTCCAAAAAAAAAAAAAAAAAAAAATAGAGCCACTATATGATCCAGCAATCCCACTGCTGGGTATATACTTAAAAGAAAGGAAATCAGTATATTGAAGAGATATCTACTCTTTCATGTTTGTTGCAGCAGTATTCACAACAGCCAAGATTTGGAGGCAACCTAAGTGTCCATCAACAGGTGAATGGACAAAGAAAATGTGATACATACACACTTTGGAGTACTATTCAGCCATAAAAAGGAATGAGATCCTGTCATTTGCAACCACATGAATGGAAGTAGAGATCATTATGTTAAGTTTAAAAAAACCAGGCACAGAAAGCTAAACACATTTTCATTTACCTGTGGAATGAAAAAAGCCAAAATAATTGAATTCATTGACAGAGAGAGTAGAAGGATGGTTACCAGCGGCTGGGAAAGGTAGTGGAGGAGTGAGAGAGTGAGAGTGTGTGTGTGTGTGTGTGTGTGTGTGTTTGTGTTGGGGGGGATGGTTGATGGGTAAACAGTTTAAATGAATGTATGAGACAACTTCATAATACAACAGGGTAGCTATAGTTAATAATAATTGTACATTTTAAAATAAGAGTGTTCTTGGATTGTTTGTAACACAAAGGGTAAATGCTTCAGGAGATGGAGACCCGATTCTCCATGATATGTATATTATGCATTTCATGCCTGTATGAAAACATCTCAGGTACTTGATAAATACATACACCTACTATGTACCCACAAAAATAAAAAAATAAAAAAATAAAAAGGTATGCACACTAAAATTCCTGTTCTATGATACTAGGTTGCTAGTCAGAATATTTGTGGCCATTTATAGTTTCACAAACTATGTATGAAAGTGCCTGACAGTCCATGCCCTTGCAACCCTTAGTATTATAAAGGAAACCTGAGGGCAATTCTAGCACTATTACCACTAACAAACCTAGTGACTTTGGGCAAGCCATTTATATCTGTGGCCTCATTCTGCTTAGCTGTACAAGATGGTTAGATCAAATGTTTCTAGCGTCCTTTTCAATTCTAAGAGGTGATAAATATTTACATAGACTTTAAAATTTTTCATTAGTCTAAACAGTTATTAACACTAATACTCATTTTTCATATGGGCAATAAATTTGTACTCTTCTCCAGTTGCTACAGATATATTATTTTTATTTCCTTATTTTATTTTATTTGCACCACCATGCCCAGTTAATTTTTGTATTTTTTTAGTAGAGATGGGGTTTCACCATGTTGGTCAGGCTGGTCTCGAACTCCTGACCTCAAGTGAGCTACCTCCCTCAGTCTCCCAAAGTGCTAGGATTACAGGTGTGAGCCACCGCGGCCGGCCTATTTCCCTATTTTATTTTAAAATATTAAAATAACTGAGAGAATTCTTGAGATTAGCATTAAATGGTTAAAATCAGTTCTAGGTCTAACATGAAAAAGACAAGATCATTGCAAAACTGATTAAAACAGCAACAAAATTAGGACTATCAGATGAACAATAATCAAATTTGAACATACAGAAGTAAAACTGAAAACTACTAAAAGGTCTAGGTTTTGGTATAATAATCTAACACACAGGAAGGAAAAAAAAGGGCATGGTAAACTACGTTTCAGACAGACATCACTAAGAATGCAGATTGGGGAACCATTCCAAACACATGAAGACAGACAAAAAAAAAATCTAGGATGTCATCAAAGAATTTATTTGAAAAAAAAAAAAAAAA
>NW_012107365.1:0-1298 GCF_000951045.1 Mandrillus leucophaeus | reverse complement strand
GACAGAGCGAGACTCCATCTCAAAAAAAAAAAAGAAAAGAAAAGAAAACAGAAATGACCCGTAACCTCCTTTAACAAATAATCCCTGTAGACACATGTTAGAAAATTCAGAAAGTAAGAAAATTTAGTAAGTCCAGAGGGGTTCAAAATGATAGCAAACACCACCTTTCCTGTTCATCTTGGTGAAGTTAGCAGCTGCCAACAGTTTGAGTACTTTCCGGAAAATAGATGCCTATATTAACAAGTGTAGATTTCTAAAGGTTTATGATTCTTTCCCTCCATCTCACTCTGTCACCCAGGCTGGAGTGCAGTGGCGTGATCTCCGCTCACTGCAAGCTCCATCTTCCGGGTTCACGACATTCTCCTGCCTCAGCCTCCCAAGTAGTTGGGACTACAGGCACCAGCCACCACGCCCGGCTAATTTCTTTGTATTTTTAGTAGAGAATGGATTTCACCGTGTTAGCCAGGATGGTCTCAATCTCCAAACCTTGTGATCCACCCATCTTGGCCTCCCAAAGTGCTGGGATTACAGGTGTGAGCCACCTCGCCCGGCCAGGTTTGAGATTCTTTTAAGTTTTATTTTTCTTTGGCCCTTGACTCAGGATAATGATTAAAAAAAAAAAAAAACAAAAACCAAAAATATTATGTGCTCTTCGGAAAAAAAAATTTCAAATGGATACAAGAAGCTTATAATATAAGAGCCTAAGCCTTTTTTTTTTTTTTTTTTTTGAGAAGGAGTTTCATTCTTGCCCCCCAGACTGGAGTGCAGTGGCGTGATCTTGGCTCACTGCAACCTCCGCCTCCTGGGTTCAACTGATTCTCCTACCTCAGCCTCTCGAGTAGCTGGGACTACAGGCATGTGCCACCACGCCTGGCTAATTTTTTTTTTTTGAGACGGAGTTTTGCTCTTGTTGCCCGGGCTGGAGTGCAGTGGCACAATCTTGCCTCACTGCAACCTCCCCCTTCTGGTTTCAAGCGATTCTCTTGCCTCAGTCTTCTGAGTAGGGGGGATTACAGGTGCCCGCTACCACGCCTGGCTAATTTTTGTATTTTTATTAGAGACAGGGTTTTGCCATGTTGGCCAGGCTGGTCTCAAACTCCTGACATCAGGTGATCCACTTGCCTCGGCTTCGCAAAGTGCTGGGATTACAGGTGTGAGCCACCGCGCCCAGCCGAGCCTAACCCTCTTTCTACGTCCCTGCATTACCCAAAGAGATCCATTATAAACAGTTTGGCTTTTTAGACTTTGTTAATACATACATATAAAGCAATTTTGTCTTTTTTTTTTTTTTTTTGAGA
>NW_012107364.1:872674-873002 GCF_000951045.1 Mandrillus leucophaeus | reverse complement strand
GTGATCTGCCCCACCTCAGTCTCCCAAAGTGCTGGGATTACAGGCATGAGCCAGTGCACCTGGCCTTATAACTTGTGAGAGAGATATATATATAACTTAAAATGGTACACTTGGCCTTATGTATGTATGTATATATGTGTGTGTGTATATATATATGCACCTTATGTAAGTGCACTTATATATATAAGGCCATATATATATATATATATATATATATATATGCACCTGGCCTTTTAACTTGTTATATATAACTTGTTATATATAATTTTGTTATATATAACTTGTTTTATATAATTTTGTTATGTATAACTTGTTTTATATAATTTTG
>NW_012107364.1:864703-871474 GCF_000951045.1 Mandrillus leucophaeus | reverse complement strand
GCATGAATCCAGGATGCAGGGCTTGCAGTGAGCCAAGATTGCGCCACTGCACTCCAGCCTGGGCAACAGAGTGAGACTCTGCCTCAAAAAAAAAAAAAAAAAAAATTCCTCTAGCAAAGAGGCCAGGGACCACGGCTCATGCCTATAATCCCAGCACTTTGGGAGGTCAAGGCAGGAAAATCACTTGGGCCCAGGAGTTTGAGACTAGCCTGAGCAACAAAGCAAGATCATGTCTCTACAACAAAAATAAAAAATTAAATGGGCATGGTGACACACGCCTGTCATTCCAGCTACATGGGAGGCTGAGCTGGGAAGATGGACTGAGCCCAGGAGTTTGAGGTTACAGTGAGCTATGATTATGCCACTGTACTCCAGGCTGGGCAACAGAGCTGGATCCTGTCTCTTAAAAAAAAAAAATTTTTTTTAAGTACTCCACCAAAGAAAAAAAGAGGTGGGTTAATTATGGTAACCTGATAACCACTGAATCTAAGTGATGTATGTGGGAGTTTATACTAGTCTTTGTACTTTGGCATGTTTGCAATTTGCCATAGTAACAAAATCTTTGTAAGCCTTAATTTCGCCCTCTCCCTTCAAGTTCCAACCGAGGCCCAACATTCAAGGAAGGCCTTCAACCACTCAGACAGCTTTGCTACCCCAGTATCTGCCCAGCCACGTTATCTCAAGTCCTTACTGCCTCTGCATGGAATGTCTTGCTTCCATCTCCCCCAACACCCATTCCACCTCTCCGAATGCTACTCCCAGCCTCTACCTGTGATCCCCAAAGGAGAAACAAGACCCCATGGAATCATTTCACTGCAGGTTAAACACTTTTGGAATGACCTTAGCAATGACTGCAGATTCCATCCACCCCACACCACCCAAGCCTATCAACCAGTAGTCACTCTGCAAGACATTCTCTGAAGCAGACAGGGATGGGCTGGACTCCACCTGAGCCTACCTGACTATAGGCAGGGACATCTCTGAAAGGCCCATAATCCAGTAGGTCCTCGGAGCGCGTGGGGTTCCCCAGTTTGGTGTAGCTCTCCACATTTCGAGAGGCAAGCTTCACACGCATGGTTTGTGTCTTTGTTGGATAGGGAGAGTAGAAATAATGGTTCCCCTCAAACACCACAAACTGTTTCTCTGACTGGGTGATCTGGGTTGGATACGGCTGAAGCACATGGGTGTAGACTGTTTCCACAATGACTGAAATCTTGGCCCCAGGATCAAGGGCAACTGGGAGCTTGACTATGAAGAATCTCCCACTAAAGGAAGAACAAGGCAAGAGAAATAAGAGAGACTGAGGATACTGAAAACACTAGTAGCAGTTCAAACTCAGAATAAAATTTTGAACCCAAAACAAAAGCAATTATCTTTAAGAGATCACCTTTTTCTTTTTGAGATGGAGTCTCACTCTATCACTCAGGTTGCAGTGCAATGGTGCGATCTCGGCTCACTGCAACCTCTACCCACTGGGTTCAAGAGATTCTACTGCCTCAACCTCCCAAGTAGCTGGGGATTACCTATTAGAATGTTTTTAACTTTTGTTCCATTGTTGAACATTTATGTTGTTTTACACTCTTGCTATTTATAAACAGCCCTGAAAGAAACAGCTAGATATTTGTCTTAAAAGACTTAAATTATTTTTTTTCTTTTTCTGAGATGGAGTCTTGCTCTGTCACCCAGGCTGGAGTGCAGTTATGCGACCTCAGCTCACTGCAACTTCCACCTCCCAGATTCAAGCGATTCTCTTGCCTCAGCCTCCCGAGTGGCTGGGACTACAGGCACCCGCCACCGTGTCCGGTTAATAAAAGACTTAAATTATTACATTAAAAGTGATCTCTTGGCCAGGTGTGGGGGCTCACGCCTGTAATCCCAGCACTTTGGGAGGCCAAGTCAGGCAGATCACCCGAGGCCAGGAGTTCAAGACCAGCCTAGGTAACATGGCAAAACCCTGTGTCTACTAAAAATGCATACACACACACACACACACACACACACACACAAGCTGTGTGTGGTGGTACACACCTCTAGTCCCAGCTACTCAGGAGGCTGAGGTGGAAGGATGGTTTGAGCCCTGGAGGTGGAGGTTGCAGTGAGTCAACATGGCACCACAGTAATGCAGCCTGGGCAACAGAGCCAGACCCTGTCTCAAGAAAAAAAAAAAATCCTCTAGGACAGATGCAGTGGTTCACACCTGTAATCCCAGCACTTTGAGAGGCCAAGGCAGGAGGATGGCTTGAGCTCAGGAGGTCAAGATCAGCCTGGGCAACATAGCTAGACATCCTCTCTACAAAAAAAAGAAAAGAAAAAAAGAAAAGAAAAAAATGTGTAATACAGCAGGCACTTCCTGAGCAACTTGCCTAGTTTATGATCCCATATGAGCCCAACCCTGACATAACCTTTAACAAGAGACAAGGTATATTGTTTGTCAGCTTACCTTTTACCCTTAATTTTGGTTTCACGTACTTCCAAATTGTTGTCTTCCTCATCTTCTCCCTTCACCTAGAACAGAAAAAGATAGTTTATTCTTCACGTCTTTTGGCTTCTAAATTTTGAGTCAATAATTAACCAAGTGCTTAAGTACATCCCCATTAAAGTAGTCAAACTACCAGAACTTTTTAGAGATTGAATTTTCTTTTCAGTAACAATTTTTTTTCTCTGAAACACAAGAATATTGTCAAAGACTTACTTTTACAAAGTGGCATATGGCCAGACGCAGTGGCTCACACCTGTAATCCCAGCACTTTGGGAGGCTGAGGCAGGCGGATCACCTGAGGTCAGGAGTTCGAGACCAGCCTGACCAACATGGAGAAACCCCATCTCTACTAAAAATACAAAATTAGCGAGGCATAGTGGCACATGCCTGTAATCCCAGCTGCTCAGGAGGCTGAGGCAGGAAAATCGCTTGAACCCGGGAGGGGGAGATTGCAGTGAGCTGAGATGGCACCATCACACTCCAGCCTGGGCAACAAGAGCAAAACTTCGCCTCAAAATAAATAAATAAATAAATAAAAGTGGCATAAAACTTCTATAAATGCATATTTTCCTGAATGATGAAATACACATATACACAGAAAGATTACACTTCCAAATATACTTCTCAAAGGCCTCTTTCTTGATGCTTTTCTTCCTCATTTATATTCAAATAAGCATACTCAAAGAAATGTATTTAGTGATGTAACAGAAAAGTCTTGGGGCCCGGCGTGGTGGCTCACGCCTGTAATCCCAGCACTTTGGGAGGCCAAGGCGGGTGGATCACCAGGTCAGGAGTTCAAGACCAGTCTGGCCAATATAGTGAAACCCCGTCTCTACTAAAAATACAAAAAATTAGCTGGGTATGGTGGTGTGTGCCTGTAATCCCAGCTACTCGGGAGGCTGAGGCAGGAGAATTTCGTGAACCTGGGAGGCAGAGGCTGCAGTGAGCTGAAATCATGCCACTGCACTCCAGTCCAGGCGACAGTGCAAGACTCCGTCTCAAAAAAAAAAAAAGTCTCAGGGGTTTTTATTTTTTATTTTTGTACAGACAGGGTCTCCCTATATTGCCCAGACTGGTTTTGAATTCTTGGGCTCAAGCAATCCTCCCACAGATTACAGGCATGAGATACAACGCCCAGCTTAAAACTGTTTTTTCACTAATATAAGAGTTAAAACTGGCCAGGCACAGTGGCTCACGCCTGTAATCCCAGCACTTTGAGAGGCAGAGGGGGGTGGATCACCTGAGGTCAGGAGTTCGAGACCAACCTGGCCAACATGGTGAAACTTCATCTCTACTAAAAATACAAATTAGCTGGATGTGGTGGTGGGCGCCTGTAATCCGAGTTACTTAGGAGGCTGAGGCAGGAGAATTGCTTGAACCCAGGAGGCGGAGGTTGCAGTGAGCTGTGACCATGCCACTGCACTCAAGCCTGGGCGACAAGAGTGAAATTCCATCTCAAAAAAAAAAAAAAAAAGTTGGTCGGGCGCAGTGATTCACATTTTGAGAGGCCAAGGCAGGCAGATCACGTGAGGTCAGGAGATCGAGACCATCCTGGCCAACATGGTGAAACTCTATCTCTACTAAAAATACAAAAATTAGCCAGGCGTGGTGGCGGGCACCTGTAAGCCCAGCTACTTGGAAGGCTGAAGCAGGAGAATCACTTGAATCTGGAAGGCAGAGGTTGCAGTGAGCCGAGATCGTGCCACTGCACTCACTCCAGCCTGGGCGACAGAGTGAGACTCCCTCTCAAAAAAAAAAAAAAAAAAAAGTTAACACTGGCAAAAATCCCTTGGGGAGGAGCCAATGACCACTGTTTGGGGTACCTCACAGCAACAAGCTATGTAACCAGGAAAAGGACGTTCACTCCAGCAGGCTGCAGGGGTTTTCTGAGAAAGAGTAGTTATCTCCAATCATAAGACTCTGGAGCAGGCTGCAAGGGAGAAGTGTATACATACCCCACTGATCTCTCTGCCAACCCACTCTCAACTGAAAAAAACAAAAATTAGGCTATCTTTTAGGACTTAAGTAGTGATTCCCAGTAGGATACAAAAAGCTGTAATGGTGAACTTTTAAAATATTATATCAAAAAGTCTAAAACAATCATACAATCATCCTCAATAAAGCTGTACAGTCTAACACAAACAACAAGTTTCATGACTTTGACTAGAATCTTATCACAATGGGAACCAGCCAGGCCAAGTGCAGTGGCTCACACCTGTAATCCCAGCACTTTGGGAGGCCAAGTCAGGCGGATCACGAAGTCAAGAGATCAAAACCATCCTGGCCAACATGGTGAAACCTTGTCTCTATGAAAAAAACACAAAAATTATCTGGCCATGGTGGCACGCGTCTTTAGTCCCAGCTACTCAGGAGGCTGAGGCAGGAGAATCACTTGAACCCGGGAGGCAGAGGTTGCACTGAGCTGAGACCGCGCCACTGCACTCCAGCCTGGCGACAGAGCGAGACTCCATCTCAAAAAAAAAAAAATAATAACAAAAATTAGCCGGGCATGGTGGCATGGGCCGGTTACTCCAGAGGCTGAGACAGGAGAATCGCTTGAACCCAGGAGGCAGAGGTTGCAGTGAGCCAAGATAGGGCCATTGCACTCCAGCTTGGGCAACAAGAGTGAAACTCCGTCTCAAAACAAAAAAAAGAAGAAAGAAAGAAAAGAACCCACTGAAAAACATTTCAACAACCTCATCAGTTTCCAACACAACTGTTGGAAAATATGCACCTCCTTGTTAAGTTCATCATCCAGTTGTTTCCCACTAGGATAAGAGTACAAAATAGCACATATATCCATTTAACTAGTGTCTTGGACTACAAAATTTAAAATGATTTTAAATAAATCTGTTGATGTGACTGCAGGTCTTATACCCAATACAACCCTACCTCACAGCCATCAAAGCCAGAAGAGGCAACATTATACAGTGTGAGAATACACAAATTATGGAATAAGCTGGAGCCCTGACTTACTCTGCACTGTAAGACCACATGTAGGGGGCTAAATAACTTAATCTGCCAGACTACAGCCTCCTTGCCTGCTATATGAGGACTTATACCTTAAATGGTTGCTATGAGGGCTAAATTAAAATATATTTAAAATACCCACCGTAATATCTGACACAAAGTAGAATCCCAGTAAGAAAGTATCTTACCACAAAAACAAAGAACAAAAGGAAACTTCTGGAGGTGACAGATATGTTTATTACCCGGATTGTGGTAATGGTAACACCAGTGTATATGTATTTTGAATATATTAACAATAGGCAGTTTTTTGTATACCAATTATACCTCAATAAAGTTGGGAGAAAAAATAAAAACAAGATAAAATAAGCACATTAACCTAGCTCGCAGGCATGATGGCAGGATAGCCCAGCTCCTGCTGTGGTTCACTTATACTGTAACAAGCTCATTAAATCACAACTGGCTTCTATAAAGAATAGGATTTAACATTCAAGACATTCAAAGGTGGCAAGGCAAATTTACATGAAGTTTTGATCTATCTTTCCACAAGCCTTTGAGTAAAAACTTTATTTCATCACGGACAAGGCATGAAAGAAAAGAGGAGTCATTTCAGAAACGTAATCTCTATAAACCCAGCTTTATAGCTCCATATTCAGTCAGAGAACGAAGTTTGCTTAGAGGGAAATGTGACACTGTAATGACTATTCTCTCAACAAATAATTAGGTAATCATTTAATGAAATTGTTTAACAACAATAGTAATAAAAAACAAACCTCTGTGTAAGTATATTCTCTCTACTCCCAAACCCAACATTTTCTTTGGTGATCACTGAAATACCTGGAAACACTTAAGCCAAACACAGCCATTTATTGCCGAGGTTAAGAATGAGAAGCAGTAGGGGGACGGGAGAAAACTGGACTTTCCTTTCCTGTACGGCATAAGAAAACTTATATTACGTGCAGGAATTTCAAAATTAACTTTAAGAAGAGTTTTAACATTTAGAAAGTGTTCATTTGCAACCTTAAGAAATGCGTCACATTAACAGGGATTTCAAGTGATTACCGACTTAAAGATGCCAAACCTGTTACATTTCTGATGGTTCTCTATGTCTAGAAAGAAGCACCTACAACGGACCAGATACTGAATTAAGAGAATGAAATTCATTTTAATTCATTTATTTGTCCTCCACTTGGGCCACCGCGTCAGCCCGTGAGAAATCAAGTCCGGCGCCCGCTGGCACCGGGCCAAGCGGCTGCCGCGCTCGCCTTACGGAAGGGAGATGCGTTCTATCGGCCAGAGGTCGCCCGAGCGGTGCCGAGAACGGC
>NW_012107364.1:861858-863813 GCF_000951045.1 Mandrillus leucophaeus | reverse complement strand
GGTGGCCCACACTCACCTGCACGCCCAGGTGCGCCAGCCGAGCCTCGAGCTCAGGCTCCAAAGCCAGAAGGAAAGAGGTAGCTCGGGACGTGGAGCTGCCGCCCAGGTGCGCCAGGACCACCTCGGCCGTCACCTTAGCCAGGTGGCTGCTTAGGTCCACTGTGCGCTTCACGTCCTCGTTGATCAGCGGCGGTGCCTCGGAGGAGGCACTGCCTGGCGCCGGGGTCCAGGACCCGAGCAACAGGAGCAGAAACAAGCGGGCGACTGGCGCCTCCATGACCGAGAAGAGCAGAGGGCCAAGGCGGGCAGAGCCCCGCCGCGGTAGCCCGCCCTCCCGCCACTGAGCAGCCGCTCATTGGGCAAGGGCTGGTGACACAAGATGGAGGCGCCCAACAAGGAAGGACCCTGTCTCCAGGGCAACCGGGAAGTCGACCCGGCGCCTGATTGCAAACCCCTCTCAGAGCTGCCCGGGCTATCCTTCTGTTTGTAGTGCGAGTGCACTTATTATTATTAGATTTCACTTACCTAATTTTTACAGGAGCGGCACTTGCCTAGGTCTCTACTCTCTCCTACCATTCTTCCTGTCCAATAATTCTGCTCGTTTTGCTCCTTAAAGCAGTGAAATTTTGCTCAGACTGAGAAAGTAAAAGTCGGCCTTCTTCATCCACCGATGGATGCTAAAATTAGTAGGCAGAACTTGAAGTCGAAACAGGATATATGCAAAGTTTCAAAACATCTCTACTAAAATGTTTAGTAATTAGGCCGGGCACTATGGCTGACGCCTGTAATTCCTGTATTTTAGGAGACCAAGGCGGGCGGATCACCTGAGGTCATGAGTTGAAGACCAGCCTGGCCAACATGGTGAAACCCCATCTATACTGAAGATACAAAAAATTAGCCGGGCGTGGTGGCGGGCGCCTGTAATCCCAGCTACTCGGGAGGCTGAGGCAGGAGAATCGCTTGAACTCCGGAGGCGTAGGTTGCAGTGAGCCAAGATAGCGCCATTGCACTCCCGCCTAGGTGATAGGGTAAGACTCCGTCTCAAAAAAAAAAAAAAAATTAGACGGGCGGTGGCGCACGCCTGTAATCCCAGCTACTCCGGAGGCTGAGGCAGGAGAATCGCTTGAACCCGGGAGGCAGAGGTTGCAGTTTGCCGAGATCGCGCCACTGCACTCCAGCCTGGCGACACAGCGAGACTCCATCTCAAAAGGATAAAAAAAAAAAATTTCTAGGAGGCTGAATCAGGAGGATTGCTTGAGCTCAGGAGTTTGAGACCAGCCTGGGCAATATGGTGAAAACAAGTCTCTACAAAAAAATTTTTTTAAGTGAAAAATGATCTGACTCTCACCTGTAGTCTCAGCTACTCAGGAGGCTGAAGCAGGAGTAACAGGAGCCCAGGAAGTTGGGTTCCTGGCTGCAGAGACCTGATTGTGCTACTGCCCTCTAGCCTGGGTGACAAAGCAAGACCCTGTCTCTGAAAAATAATTAAAGTTGCTTTTCTTCGTTTTACCTTCTATTTATCTTAAAGCATTATTGTTTGTTGTTATTCACTCTAATCCATCTAGCTTAGCCTTAATTCCTAAAATGCTTCTTTTATTTCTAAATTTCTTCCTGATTTCTATCTTTTTTCTGAATTTTTCTAATTATTGTTTATGTTGTTCTTGCATGACTTGTGTCATTTTCTTAATACTTTAGCTTGTTTTGGAATAGCAGGAACAGTCTCCTGGTTCGTTTTTATGGGCATCTTGCTGGCATGTTTTCATTTTCTTATAGAGATGTTCTCGTTTTCATCCCATTTTTCTTATATAACTTATTCTAACAGTGAGGGACACCCTTACTCTTTTCTGTTGATCCTTTTTTTTTTTTTTGAGACGGAGCTTCGCTCTTGTTGCCCAGGCTGGAGTGCAATGGCATGATCTTGGCTCACTGCAACCTCTGCTTCCCGGGTTCCAGCG
>NW_012107364.1:860593-861808 GCF_000951045.1 Mandrillus leucophaeus | reverse complement strand
ACCCCAAGAGAGGGTTCCTGGATCTCACACAAGAAAGAATTCAGGGTGAGTCTGCAATGCAAAGTGAAAGCAAGTTTACTATTTTTATTTTATTTATTTATTTTTTTTTTTGAGATGGAGTCTCACTCTGTTGCCCAGGGTGGAGTGCAGTGGCGCAATCTTGGCTCACGGTAACCTGTGCCTCCCTGGTTCAAGTAATTCTCTGCCTTAGCCTCCCCAGTAGCTGGGATTACTGGCGCCCACCACCACACCTGGCTAATTTTGTATTTTTAGTAGAGATGGGGTGTAAACATCTTGGCCAGGCTGGTCTTGAACTCCTGACCTCGTGATCCACCTGCCTCAGCCTCCCAAAGTGCTGGGAGGCAAGAGCCACCGCCCCCAACCAGCAAGTTTATTAAGAAAGTAAAAGCATAAAAGAATGGCTACTCCATAGACAGAGCAGCCCAAGGACTGCTGGTTGCCCATCTTTATGGTTATTTCTTGATGATATGCTGAACAAGGGGTGGATTACTCATGCCTCCCCTTTTTAGACCATATAGCGTAACTTCATGACATTGCCATGGCATTTGTAAACTGTCATAGCGCTGGTGGGAGTGTAGTAGTGAGGACTCATTGCCATTTTGGTTTTGGTGGGTTTTGGCCAATTCCTTTACTACAACCTGTTTTATCAGCAAGGTCTTTATGACCAGTATTTTGTGCCAACCTCCTATCTTATGCTGTGACTTAGTATGCCTTAACTGTATGGGAATGCAGCTCATAGGTTTCAGCCTCATTTTACCCAGCTCCTATTCAGGATGGAGTTGTTGTGGTTCACATGCCTCCAACACCTGTAGTCTCAGCTACTTGAGAGGCTGAAGCAGGAGGATCACTTGAGCGCAACAGATCTTGGCTTCAGTAAGCCATGTTCATGTCACTCCAGCCTGGGTGACAGAGCAAGACCCTGTCTCAAAAACCAAAAAAACAAAACCAACAAGGCTGGGCATGGTGGCTCATGCTTGTAACCACAGCACTTTGGAAGGCCGAGGCAAGAGGATTGCTTGACCCCAGGAGTTTGAGACCAGTCTAGACAACATAGCGACATTCCATCTTTACAAAAAATATTTTAAATTAGCCTAGTGTGGTGGCATGCACCTGTAGTCCCAGCTACTCAAGAGGCTGAAGTGGGAGGATCACTTGGGCCTGGGAGGTCGTAGCTACAGTGAGCTGTGATCATGA
>NW_012107364.1:859898-860543 GCF_000951045.1 Mandrillus leucophaeus | reverse complement strand
ATGATCTTGGCTCACTGCAACCTCTGCTTCCCGGGTTCCAGCGATTCTCCTACCTCAGCCTCCCAAGTAGCTGGGATTACAGCCATATGCCACCACGCCCAGCTAATGTTTGTACTATTGTAGAGACGGGGTTTCACCATGTTGGTCAGGCTGGTCTTGAACTCCTGACCTCAGGTGATCTGCCCGCCTCTGCCTCCCAAAGTGCTGAGATTACAGGCATGAACCACTGTCTGTTGACCATTTTTAATGTGATCTTTCGGAAGGAGGGATGGTTTAGGATGGCCTTTGTACCTTCCCAGATCTCTGCTGTTTTCACGTAGTATACTGCGAAAACATGTGGCTTGCTTTCTGAACTTCCCCCTGCTGGGTTTTTGAGCTCCATTGTCCCTATCATGCTCAATTTTGATTGTGTTGAGCAGTTTCTCCTCATTGTAGGGCAGAAGGGGAGTTCTGCTCTCAGGCGCCAGACTGCTGCAGACTCGTGACCTTCTATAGGCCCATTTCACTCACCATTAGGCAGGGCACGAGTGCTCCGAGTTTCAGCCACTCCTCACATTGGCCGTGCTCTCTAGGGAATCCTGGTTGTGCGTTTTGGGGTTCTGCTATTCTCAAGCCCATCAGTTCCCTGTTGCTTCTCCCTGCTTT
>NW_012107364.1:856428-858898 GCF_000951045.1 Mandrillus leucophaeus | reverse complement strand
AATAATAATAATTAGGGAAATGCATATTAAAACCATAATAAGATACCAGTATATGCTCATCAGCTAGCAAAACTTTTTCTTTTTCTTTTTCTCTTTTTTTGGAGGCAGAGTCTCGCTCTATCTTCCAGCCTGGAGTGCAGTGGTGTGATCTCGGCTCACAGCAGCCTCCACCTCCCGAGTTCAAGCAATTCTTCTGCCTCAGCCTCCCAAGTAGCTGGGAATACAGGCCCCTGCCACCACACCCGGCTAATTTTTGTATTTTTAGTAGAGACGGGGTTTCTCCATGTTGGCCAGGCTGGTCTCAAACTCCTGACCTCGGGTGATCTAGCTGCCCCAGCTTCCCAAAATTTCAGGATTAGAGGCGTGAGCCACCGCACCTGGCCAAACCTTTTACAAGTTAATATCTCTGCACAATGGGCAAAAATTTTAGTTTCGCAATACCAACTGTTGCTGAGGGTGCGGATCAAAGGGACTCTCATTCCCTGAAATAAATAGGTATCATCACTCAGGAACAGTTTGGAATAGTCTGCTAAAGATATGCAAACCCAATGGCCTACCAATGTCATTCCTAAACATATACCCTAGAGAAATGTGAGCACATGTACCCCCAGCTACATAGACAAAAATATTCGCAGAAGCGTTGCCTATAATACCAAAAAGTGAAAACATCCTAGATGAAAAGAAAGGTAAAGATTTCTGTAAATATTATATGGGTAAGACAATATCAGTAGGAATGGGAAAGTAAGGACCTCTAAAAAATCATTTCCTCCAAGTCAACAAAAAGTGCGAAACTTTGTAAAATATTTGAAATATGAGTCAAATGTGATTGGCCATGGCCTGTGACACAGTCACAGGAGATCCTGTGCCCAAGGTGGTAGGGCTACAGCTCAGTTTTATACATTTTAGACATCAGTCAATATATGTAAGATGTACATTGGTTCCGCCAGGCGTGGTGGCTCACCAACACTTTGGGAGGTTGCGGCTGGTGGATCACGAGGTCAGGAGTTCGAGACCAGCCTGGCCAACACGGTGAAACCCTGTCTCTACTAAGAATACAAAAATTAGCTGAGCGTCGTGGTGGGCACTTGTAATCCCAGCTACTTGGGAGGCTGAGGCAGGAGAATCATTTGAACCCAGGAGGCGGAGGTTGCAGTGAGCCAAGAGCGCACCATTGCACTCCAGCCTGGGCAACAGGGCGAGACTCCGTCTCAAAAAAAAAAAAAAGATGTACGTTGGTTCCATCTGGAAAGCTGGGACGACTCAAAGCAGGAGGGGGCGCTTCCAGGTTATCAGTGGATTCAAAGATTTTCTGATTGGTTATTGGTTGAGAGTTTATCTAAAGCCTTGGAATCAATAGAAGGGAGTGTCTGGGGTTAAAATAAGGGGTTCTTATTGTGCAGATGAAATTGAGGTTCTATTATGCAGGCTTCAAAGAGAATAGATTATAAATGTTTTTATCAGACTTAAAGAGACAGTTTTATCAGACTTAAAGAGATAGTTTTGCAGGCCCATTTCAAAATATGTCAAAGCAATATATTTTGGGATAAAATATTTGTATTTATTTTGCAACTGCAATCTGTCATGTTGGTATCTTATTGCTACAGAGTCTGCTATCTCCGTCTCAAAGTCTCTGTTTTAATGTTAATGCTGGTCAGCTGTGCCTGAATTTCAACAGGAGGAAGGTATAATGCTGCCTGTCCCACCACCCATTCCCATGATGGTCTGAAATAATGTTTCAGGTTTATTTTTGAATGCCCTTGGTCAAGAGGAGGAATCCATCCAGGTGGCTGGGGGGCTTAGAATTTTATTTTTGGTTTACATCCATTAATGCTGGATGTAATGCTGCCATTAAGAATACTGGCAGAAAGGGTAAAAATGCATGTTTTCAGAACTTAAAGAAAAAGACTATGACATGCTAGGCGTTGGCTCACACCTGTAATCCCAGCACTTTGGGAGGCCAAGGCAGGTAGATCACCTGAGGTCAGGAATTGAAGAACAGACTGGGCAACATGGTGAAACCCCATTTCTACTACAAATACAAAAAATTAGCCGGGGATGGTGGCACACGCCTGTAATTCCAGCTACTTGGGAGACTGAGGCAGGAGAATCGCTTGAACCTGGGAGGCAGAGACTGTAGTGAGCTGAGATTGCACCACTACACTCTAGTCTGGGCAACAGAGTGAGACTCCAAAAAAAAAAAAAAAAAAAAAAAAAAAAAGCAGATGAATAGAATACCAAATTCCAGCATGAAAGCATGAGGAGCTCCATGACCCATTCTCCAGTGAGATTTGTGAAAACTCTAAAGACCCAACTATTTAAAACCTGTAGAAATGGGCTGGTCACAGTGGCTCATACCTGTAATCCCACCACTTTGGGAGGCTTAGGTGGAAGAATTGCTTGAGCTGAGGAGTTTGAGACCAGCCAGGACAATATAGGGAGACCCTGTCTCTACAGATAATTTAAAAAATAA
>NW_012107364.1:854275-856378 GCF_000951045.1 Mandrillus leucophaeus | reverse complement strand
AGGAGGCGGAGGTTGCAGTGAGCCAAGAGCGCACCATTGCACTCCAGCCTGGGCAACAGGGCGAGACTCCGTCTCAAAAAAAAAAAAAAGATGTACGTTGGTTCCATCTGGAAAGCTGGGACGACTCAAAGCAGGAGGGGGCGCTTCCAGGTTATCGGTGGATTCAAAGATTTTCTGATTGGTTATTGGTTGAGAGTTTATCTAAAGCCTTGGAATCAATAGAAGGGAGTGTCTGGGGTTAAAATAAGGGGTTCTTATTGTGCAGATGAAATTGAGGTTCTATTATGCAGGCTTCAAAGAGAATAGATTATAAATGTTTTTATCAGACTTAAAGAGACAGTTTTATCAGACTTAAAGAGATAGTTTTGCAGGCCCATTTCAAAATATGTCAAAGCAATATATTTTGGGATAAAATATTTGTATTTATTTTGCAACTGCAATCTGTCATGTTGGTATCTTATTGCTACAGAGTCTGCTATCTCCGTCTCAAAGTCTCTGTTTTAATGTTAATGCTGGTCAGCTGTGCCTGAATTTCAACAGGAGGAAGGTATAATGCTGCCTGTCCCACCACCCATTCCCATGATGGTCTGAAATAATGTTTCAGGTTTATTTTTGAATGCCCTTGGTCAAGAGGAGGAATCCATCCAGGTGGCTGGGGGGCTTAGAATTTTATTTTTGGTTTACATCCATTAATGCTGGATGTAATGCTGCCATTAAGAATACTGGCAGAAAGGGTAAAAATGCATGTTTTCAGAACTTAAAGAAAAAGACTATGACATGCTAGGCGTTGGCTCACACCTGTAATCCCAGCACTTTGGGAGGCCAAGGCAGGTAGATCACCTGAGGTCAGGAATTGAAGAACAGACTGGGCAACATGGTGAAACCCCATTTCTACTACAAATACAAAAAATTAGCCGGGGATGGTGGCACACGCCTGTAATTCCAGCTACTTGGGAGACTGAGGCAGGAGAATCGCTTGAACCTGGGAGGCAGAGACTGTAGTGAGCTGAGATTGCACCACTACACTCTAGTCTGGGCAACAGAGTGAGACTCCAAAAAAAAAAAAAAAAAAAAAAAAAAAAAGCAGATGAATAGAATACCAAATTCCAGCATGAAAGCATGAGGAGCTCCATGACCCATTCTCCAGTGAGATTTGTGAAAACTCTAAAGACCCAACTATTTAAAACCTGTAGAAATGGGCTGGTCACAGTGGCTCATACCTGTAATCCCACCACTTTGGGAGGCTTAGGTGGAAGAATTGCTTGAGCTGAGGAGTTTGAGACCAGCCAGGACAATATAGGGAGACCCTGTCTCTACAGATAATTTAAAAAATAAGTGAGCATGGTAGCATGCACCTGTGGTCCCAGCTACTCAAGAGGCTGAGGCAAGAGGATTGCCTGAGCCTGGGAGGTCAAGGCTGCAGAGCCTGTCTCAAACACAAACAAACAAAAACTCTAGAAATGGTCATAAGGGCATCAGGAAAATGCAGAAACATATTCAACAAAATCTACGAATATTCTGCAGGAAAAGCAAGCGTCTCAGGTATGTGAACCAAAACTGCCACCACTCTCCTCCCTATCAGATCAACAAGGCAGAGAATCTGCCTCAGATTGCTGCTGCCAGACAGCGCTCCCTCTCCCTGTAGCTCCTAGTCAGAAGGCTTTATCTGGCCAGGTGTGGTGGCTCACGCCTGTAATCCCAGCACTTTAGGAGGCCAAGGCGGGCAGATCACGAGGTCAGGAGCTTGAGACCAGCCTGGCCAATATGGTGAAACCCCATCTCTAAAAATACAAAAATTAGCCGGGCATGGTTGTGCGCACCTGTAGTCCCAGCTACTCGGGAGGCTGAGGCAGAAGAATCGCTTGAACCCGGAAGGTGGAAGTTGCAGTGAGCCGAGATCGTGCCACTGCACTCCAGCCTGGGTGACAGAGTGAGACTCCGTCTCAAAATTAAAAAATAAAAATAAAAAAGAAGGCTCTATCTTCGGGATGAGGGAAAGGTCAGCGTTTCTCATCCTGCCCCCAGCTACCTGTTGTTTAATCTAAGATAGTAGGCAAGCACAGCTGAGAGTAGGAGTTTCTCTTCTGCTATTCAGTCCCAACT
>NW_012107364.1:851019-852505 GCF_000951045.1 Mandrillus leucophaeus | reverse complement strand
CAGTGAGCTGAGATCTGACCACTACACTCCAGCCTGGGTGACACAGCGAGACTCTGTCTCAAAAAAAAAAAGAAAAAGGGAGGATTGGCCAAGCATGGTGGCTCACGCCTGCAATCCCAGTGTAGCAGGAAGAGCCGCAGACAAAACCCCTCAGACACCGAGTTAAAGAAGGAAGGGCTTTATTCGGCCGGGAGCATCAGCAAGACTCCTGTCTCAAGAGCCGAGCTCTCGAGTGAGCAACTCCTGTCCCTTTTAAGGGCTCACAACTCTAAGGGGGTCCACGTGAGAGGGTCGTGATCGATTGAGCAAGCAGCGGTACCTCACTGGGGGTTGCATACAACGGTAATTAGAACAATAGGACAGGGATGTTCACAGTGCTTTTCATATGCAAATAACCGATTAGGTCAGGGGTCGATCTTTAACTACCAGGCCCAGGGTGTGGCACCTGGCTGTCTGCATGTGGATTTCATTTCTGCCTTTTAGTTTTTACTTCTTCTTTTTTTGGAGGCAGAAATTGGGCATAAGACAATATGAGAGGTGGTCTCCTTTCTCACCAGCACTTTGAGAGGCCAAGGCAGGTGCATCACTTTGAGGAAAGAGAAAGACCCTCTCACATTGTTTTATATTGTTTTATCCTCAGTACCTGTTCTTAGAAAAAAAAAAAAAAGAAGAAGAAGAACAATGAAGTAAAACCAAAGATAGGCAGCCCAGTGCCAGGCCCGGAACCAGGCCCAGATCTGCCCGGCCTAAACCCAGTAGTTGAAAATCAACTCATGACTTAGAAACCAATGTTCCTAACATTGTATAGAAGAACATTGTGAAACTCCTGGCCCTGTTCTGTTTCTCTCTGACCACTGGTGCATGCAGCCCCTGTCATGTACCCCTTGCTTGCTCAAATCAATCATGACCCTTTCATGTGAAACCTTTAGTGTTGTGAGCCCTTAAAAGGGACAGAAATTGTGCACTCAGGAAGCTCGGATTTTGAGACAGTAGCTTGCCGATGCTCCCAGCTGAATAAAGCCCTTCCTTCTACAACTCAGTGTCTGAGAGGTTTTGTCTGCGGCCCGTCCTGCTACATTTCTTGGTTCCCCGACCGGGAAGCGAGGTAATTGACGGATGGCCAAGGCAGCCGCTTAGGCGGCTTAAGTCCCCCCGCGGGGTACTCCGGCCAGCCTGAGTGATGCGATCCAAAGAGCGCTCCCGGGTAGGCAATTGCCCGGGTGGAACGCCTCACCAGAGCAGCGCGTAGCAGGCCCCGGCGGAGGATTAACCCAGTGGCTGAACACAGGGAAGGAACTGGCACTTGAAGTCTGGAAATCTGAAACTTGGTAAGACTAGTCTTTAGAACTTGCCCCACTCCATCTGAGTGGAAGCGTGGCCTGCTCACCCACGGTGTGCCTGTATTGGCACTTTTGTTCTGGTTTTGACTTGACTTAGTAAGACTAGTCTTTGGAACTTGCCCCACTCCATTTGAGGGGAAGTGTGG
>NW_012107364.1:847116-848074 GCF_000951045.1 Mandrillus leucophaeus | reverse complement strand
GCAGGATGAAGGTGCTACCTTAGGCATAGTGCACTGAGGAGACTGGAGCCCCGGTCACCCTTGTCCCAGCACTTTGCATTTCAAGAGAGGCCAGTGGAGAGATATTTGGCTCCTCCCATACTTCCCCACCCACTGAGAGATTAGGTCTTAGAGTTCAGGTGTCACTCAGCAAGAACTTGCCATTGTCTTTACCCTGTTCTCCGAGATTTTGCCTGGGAAGAGAAGCAGGCAGTAAAATAGGTAGCTTCTAATCGCCTCCCATTTGCAAGATCATGGGTGCTCTCAATGGAGAGCAAACAATGAAAATTAAAGTGAAAGGCAGAACTGGAAGACCACTAGTTTATAAGAGGGAATGGTGACTAAGACAGGTGCGAAGAGGCCTCCTAGGGTTAGCACAAATGCAAAACACTGAGATCAGAAACTATTCCTTCAAAGGAGCACATTTGATTGGATTACTTTGAAGAGCAATTTATGCACCCCCCTACCCTGCCCCCGGCATTGTTGAAAACTCTTTTTTTTTTTTGAGACAGAGTCTTGCTCTGTCACCAGGCTGGAATGCAGGTTGCTCACCGCAACCTCCGCCTCCTGGGTTCAAGTGATTCTCCTGCCTCAGCCTCCCGAGTAGCTGGGACTACAGGTGCCCGCAACCACGCCTGGCTAATTTTTGTATTTTTAGTAGAGAGAGTGTTTTGCCATGTTGGGACAGGCTGGTCTCCATCTCTTGACCTCATGATCCGCCTGCCTTGGCCTCCCAAAGTGCTGGGATTACAGGCGTGAGTCACCGCGCCTGGCCTTGTTGAAAACTCTTGAGCAGTCAGCTGCTTAATTTAATTAAATTAAACTGCAGGGTGTTGTCAGGGAAAGACAGGACAATACCTCTCTCAAGGCAACTGTCATCTCAAGACAGCTATGGACTTACCCATAGCTGCACCTCCTTTTTTTTTTTTTTTTTTTTTTT
>NW_012107364.1:838195-845276 GCF_000951045.1 Mandrillus leucophaeus | reverse complement strand
GGTGTGCCTGTATTGGCACTTTTGTTCTGGTTTTGACTTGACTTAGTAAGACTAGTCTTTGGAACTTGCCCCACTCCATTTGAGGGGAAGTGTGGCCTGATCACCCATGGTGTGCCTGTATTGGCACTTTTGTTCTGGTTTTGACTTGACTTGAATTGCTGGATACTTTGGTTTTGGTTTTGACTTGGCTTAAAGTTCTTGGTACTTGGATTTTGGATTTCGTGGTATTCTGATTTTAGTTTAGTATAAACGATAAAAGTGTGTGTGTGCCCTCTTTACCCGTTCTTTGTTTTTGTAGTGAGTGTGTGTGATGACAGCGTGGTATTTTGTCTTAGGAAAACATAGGTCAGGCGCAAAGTAAGCCCACCCCCTTAGGAACTATGCTAAAAAATTTCAAGAAAAGACTTAATAGAGACTATGGAGTCACTATGACTCCAGGAAAACTTAGAACTTTATGTGAAATAGACTGGCCAGCATTAGATGTAGGTTGGCCATCAGAAGGAAGCTTAGACAGGTCTGTAGTTTCAAAGGTATGGCACAAAGTAACAGGCAAGCCCGGACACCCAGATCAATTTCCATATACAGATTCCTGGTTACAGCTAGTTTTAGATCCCCCACAGCGGTGAAGGGGACAGGCAGCAGAAGTACTAGTAGCAAAAGGACAGTTAGTTAAGGAAAGTTCTCGCTCCACCAGACAAGGGAAGCCGGCACCTAAAGTTCTATCTGACCCAGAGCCCAAGGACTCATGGCAGGAGATGGCACCAACAGTACCCCCCACCCCTTATCAAGCAGGGAGGCCCCCTTCTCCTGAGCCTGAAGCCCCTAAACCACCCAGAGGAGACAAGAAAGAAAGTGAAGCTGCAGGAAAAACTCCTCCCTTGGCAGCCCGCTTACGGCCCAAGACTGGAACCCAAATGCCCCTAAGAGAGCAGTGATATACTAGGGTAGATAAGGATGGACACACGGTGGAAAGGCGTGCCTTTGTGTATCACCCTTTCACCTCTGCTGACCTCCTCAATTGGAAAAATAACACTCCATCTTGCACTGAATAGCCTCAAGCTCTAATTGACTTGCTCCAAACAATTATCCAGACTCGTAATGCCACTTAGGCTGATTGCCACCAGCTACTCATGTACCTCTTTAACACAGATGAAAGGCGAAGGGTGCTGCAGGCGGCAGCTAAAGGCTAGAGGAGCACATCCCAGCCGATTATCAAAATCCCCGGGAATATATAAAAATTCAGCTGCCACGAACGGACCCTCAATAGGACCCAAATGAAGGACCAAATATGGAGAGGCTAAGATGGTACTGAGAGGCATTAATTGAAAAGTTTAAAAAAGAGGCTCAAAAGGTTACCAATGTAAATAATGTTTCTGAAGTCATCCAAGGAAAGGAAGAAAGCCCAGCCTGGTTCTATGAAAGACTGTGTGAAGCTTATCGTATGTCCACTCCTTTTGATCTGGATAGTCCTGAAAATCAGAGTATGATTAATATGGCTTTAGTTAGTCAGAGCGCAGAAGATATCCGGAGAAAATTGCAAAAACAGGCTAGGTTTGCAGGAATGAATACCTCGCAGTTACTAGAAATAGCTAATCAAGTATTTGTAAATAAAGATGCAACAAGCTGCCGAGAAAGCCGTAAGGAGGGCGAACGCCAGGCCAGGCAAAACGCTGATTTGCTGGCTGCGGCAATTAAAAGAATCCCCCAGAAAGGGAAGGAAAAGGGGGTTCCGGAAAGAATGCTCAGTCCAATCACTCACGTCTGCAACGTGACCAATGTGCCTATTGTAAAGAAATAGGACATCATTAGAAAGGCAAATGTCCCCAACTAAGAGAAAAACAGAGTGATGCAGAACAAAAGACCTCAAAGAAAGATGAAGGAACTTTGTTCAATCTAGCTGAAAGGCTGCTAGACTGAAGAGGACCGGGCTCAAATGCTCCCAAAGAGCCCATGGTCAGGATAACAATAGGGGGCAAGGACATCAAGTTTTTGGTCGATACCAGAGCTGAACACTCGGTAGTAACCACTCCAGTGGCCCCCTTATCTAAAAAGACCATTGATATAATTAGAGCAACAGGAGTCTCCACCAAGCAGGCTTTCTGCCTACCGTGGACCTGCTCGGTAGGAGGACATAAAGTGACTCATCAATTTCTGTATATTTCTGACTGCCCTTTGCCTTTGTTAGGAAGAGACTTGCTTAGCAAGCTGACAGCCACTATTTCCTTTACAACACAAGGCTCTTTACAGCTGGAGTTACCTGAAACGGGAGTCATCATGGCCCTTACAGTCCCCTGGGAAGAAGAGTGGAGACTTTTCCTAACTGAGCCAGGTCAGGAAATAACACCCGCTCTAGCTAAGCAATGGCCCCGAGTATATGCGGAAGACAATCCTCCGGGGCTGGCAATCAATCAAGTCCCCATACACAGAGAAGTTAAGCCTGGGGCCCAGCCAATCAGACAAAAGCAGTACCCAGTTCCCAGGGAAGCCCTTAAAAGAATACAGACTCATCTTAAAAGCTTAAAAGTCTTTGGAATTATAGTTCCTTGCCAGTCTCCATGGAACACCCTCCTTCTACCTGTCCCTAAACCAGGAACCAAAGACTATCGACTCGTACAAGACTTACACTTGGTAAACCAAGCTACAGTGACTCTGCACCCAACAGTTCCTAACCCTTACACATTGTTAGGATTGTTGCCAGCTGAGGACGGCTGGTTTACTTGCCTGGACTTGAAAGATGCCTTCTTTAGCATCAGGCTAGCTCCTGAGAGCCAAAAGCTGTTTGCCTTTCAGTGAGAAGATCCGAGGTCAGGTGTCCCCACTCAGTACACTTGGACTCGGCTTCCCCAGCGGTTCAAAAATTCCCCCATCATCTTCAAGGAGGTGTTGGCTGGAGCCCTCCAGAAGTTTCCTGCTAAAGACCTAGGCTGCATCCTGCTCCAGTATGTAGACGACCTTCTGCTAGGACACTCCACGGCAGTCGGGTGTGCAAAAAGGACGGATGCCCTGCTTCGGCACCTGGAGGACTGTAGGTATAAAGTGTCCAAGAAGAAAGCTCAGATCTGCAGACAGCAGGTATGTTACCTAGGATTCACTATTCGAAAAGGGGAGCATAGCCTAAGGTCAGAAAGAAAGCAGGTCATCTGCAGCCTACCGGAACCTAAAACCAGGAGGCAAGTAAGAGAATTTTTAGGAGCTGTAAAGTTTTGCAGATTATGGATTCCAAACTTTGCGGTGCTAGCCAAACCATTTCATGGGGTTACAAAAGGGGGTGACAAAGAGCCCTTTGAATAGGGGCCTCTACAACAGCAAGCCTTTTATAAGTTGAAAGAAAAACTTATGTTGGCCCCAGCTTTAAGGTTACCAGATTTGACAAAGCCTTTCACGCTCTATGTGTCAGAAAAGGAAAAAATGGCAGTAGGAGTTTTAACTCAAACTGTAAGGCCCTGGCCAAGACCAGTGGCCTACCTCTCAAAACAACTAGATAGAGTTTCTAAAGGCTGGCCTCCATGTCTGAAAGCCTTGGCAGCAACAGCCCTCTCAGCCCAAGAAGCAGATAAGCTAACCCTTGGACAGAATTTAAATATAAAAGCCTCCCATGCGGTGGTAACTCTGATGAATACCAAAGGACACCATTGACTAACAAATGCCAGATTAACTAAGTACCAAGGCTTGTTATGTGAAAACCCCCGCATAACCACTGAAGTCTGTAACCCTTTAAACCCTGCCACCTTGCTCCCAGTATCTGACAGCGCTGTTGAACAGAACTGTGTAGAGGTGTTAGACTCTGTCTATTCTAGCCGACCAGATCTTCGAGACCAGCCATGGGCATCGGTAGATTAGGAGGTATACGTGGACAGGAGCAGCTTCATCAACTCACAAGGAGAAAGGTGCGCAGGATATGCGGTAGTAACTTTAGATGATGTTGTTGAACCTAAGCCATTGCCCCAGGGCACTTCGGCCCAAAAAGCAGAACTCATTGCTCTAACTCGGGCTCTGGAACTCAGTGAAGGTAAGACTGTAAACATCTATACTGATTATCGATATGCCTTTCTAACCCTTCAAGTACATAGAACATTGTATAAAGAAAAAGGCCTGTTAAATTCTGAAGGAAAAGACATAAAATATCAACAAGAAATTCTACAATTATTAGAAGCAGTGTAGAAACCACAAAGGGTGGCAGTCATGCATTGTTGGGGACACCAGCGAGTTTCCACCTCGGTGAGCCAAGGAAACTCCCGAGCAGACACGGAGGCACGAAAAGCAGCATCCATTCCCTACCGGGCATCAGTCACAGCCCCACTACTCCCTCAAATGCTTGATCTGGTGCCAACTTATTCTAAAGAGGAAAAAGATTTTCTTCAAACAGAGGGAGGACAAACAATAAAGGAAAGATAGATAAAGTTATCAGATGGAAGAATAGTTGTGCCACAGCTGCTAGGAGCCACAGTCGTGCTGGCTGTACATGAAACTACCCATTTAGGCCAAGAATCACTCGAAAAGCTGTTAGCTACTTGCTAAAACAGTAGCACAGCGAGATGCGTTTACCTGTCAACAGCACAATGCAAAGCAAGGACCCTCTGTGCCTCCTGGCATACAAGCCTATGGAGCAGCTCCTTTGAAGATCTTCAGGTGGACTTCACAGAGATGCCTAAATGCGGAGGTAACAAGTATTTACTGGTTCTAGTGTGTACTTACTCTAGGTGTGTGGAGGCTTATCCAACACGAACTGAAAAAGCTCGTGAAGTAACCCGTGTGCTTCTTCAAGATCTCATCCCTAGGTTTAGACTGCCCCTACGAGTTAGCTCAGATAATAGGCCGGCATTTGTGGCTGACTCGGCACAGAAGACAGCAAAAGTATTAAGAATCACATGAAAGTTACATGCCGCTTATTGACCTCAGAATTTCGGAAAGGTGGAGTGAATGAATTGAACTATCAAAAATAGTCTAAAGAAAGTATGTCAGGAGACAAGATTTAAATAGATGCAAGCCTTTCCTATAGTATTGTTTAAAATTAAGTGTACCCCCTCTAAGAAAACAGGATACTCCCCCTATGAAATTCTGTATCATAGGCCTCCTCCCATACTGTTAGGACTTCCAGGTACTCCCCAAGAGTTAGGTGAGATTGAATTACAGCAGCAGCTACAGGCCTTAGAGAAAATTGCCCAGACTATCTCAACTTAATAAGAGGTGTCCAGTTAGCTTATTCTCCCCAGTTCACCCTTTTGATCCAGGTGACCGTGTGTGGATCAAGGACTGGAACGTGGCTTCATTGTGGCCACAGTGGAGGGGACTCCAGACCATTATCCTGACCAGTCCCACAGCGGTAAAGGTGGGAGGAATCCCAGCCTGGATTCACCATAGCCACGTGAAGCCTGCAGCTGCTGAGACCTAGGAGGCCAAACCAAGCCTGGACAATCCCTGCAAAGCCTGGACAACCCTGAGAAAAACGACAAGCCCTGCTCCAGTCACACCCAGAAGCTGACTGGTCTATGTACGGCCGAAGCATGAGGAAAATCATCGTAGGACTTATTTTCCTTATAACATGGGCTTGTGTAGTAAAAGCTTCCACTGCTTCTTCCCACACAGAGTACTGCCTTCAGTGTATACATCAGGTCACTGACGTAGGACAAGTTAAGACAATCTTTTTATTTTATAGCTATTATGAATGCCTAAAAACTCCAAAAGGAACCTGTCTGTATAATAACACCCAGTACAAGGTATGTGATCCAGGAAGTGACCAGCCCGATGACCAGCTATGACTCCTCTGAACCTTCCATCAAAGATCACAGTCTTTGAAATAAGACTAAAGACTGGTCCTTTCCTAAAAGACACAAGTAAAGTAATAGCTAAAACAGAAGAAAGGGGGGTCCCAAAAATGTAACCTTAAAATTTGATGCCTGTGCCACTATTAATAGTAAGCGGCATAGGATAGGATGCAGTTCTCTAGATTAAGAAAAAAGTTACACAGCAGAAAATAAGTATATCTGTCAAGAATCCTATTCATGTGACATATGTCAGTATTGGTCTTGTGTCATTTAGGCTACCTGGAAAGAAGATGAAAAAGATCCTGTTTGGCTCCAAAAAAGAGAAGCCAGTCCCTCTTGCACGAGTAGGAGCTGCAACCCTTCAGAATTAGTAATCACAAACCCCACAGACCCAAAATAGAATAAAGGAAAATATGTAACATTAGGCATTGATAGAAAAGGACTAGATCCTAGCGTAAGCCTCCTAATAGAAAGAGATGCTCAAAGACACTCCCCAGACCAGTATTTCAGACTTTCTATGATGAACTAAATGTGCCAGTACCTGAGATTCCAGGAAAAACTAAAAATTTGTTTTTGCAATTAGCCGATCATGTAGCCCAGTCTCTAAAAGTCACTTCATGTTATGTTTGTGGAGGAACCATAACAGAAGAGCACTGGCCATAGGAAGCCTGAGAATTAGTTCCTACAGACCCAGTTCCTGACAAGTTCCCAGCCCAAAAGAACCACCCTGACAATTTTTAACTTCTAAAAACCTCAATTATTAGACAGTATTGCATAGTTAGAGAAGGAAAAGGATTCACTCATCCTGTAAGGCGGCTTAGTTGTCTTAGGCAAAAGCTGTATAATGGTACCGCAAAAACAGTTACATGGTAGAGTTCCAATTACACAGAAAGAAATCCATTCAGTAAATTTCCAAAGTTGCAGACTGTTTAGGCCTACCCAGAATTCCACCGGGACTGGACGGCCCCCACCAGGTTATATTGGATATGTGGACACAGAGCTTATGCTAAGTTGCCTGCTCAGTGGACAGGTAGCTGTGTAATTGTCACCGTTAAGCCATCTTTCTTCTTACTGCCCATAAAAACAAGTGAATTTCTAGGCTTCCCATTTTATGCTTCCTGCGAAAAACGAAGCATAGCCATAGGTGATTAGAAAGATGATGAATGGCCCCCAGAAAGAATCATACAATACTATAGACCCGCCACTTAGGCACAAGATGGCTCATGAGGATATCGGACCCCCATCTACATGCTCAACCGAATCATACAGTTGCAAGCTGTTTTAGAAATTACTACTAATAAAACCGGTCAAGTCCT
>NW_012107364.1:834272-836400 GCF_000951045.1 Mandrillus leucophaeus | reverse complement strand
AAGGGAAGGGGAGGGGAGGGGAGGGGAGGGAAGGGAAGGGGGATTTACACTGGGAGAGGAAAGACAGGCTTCACTTAAATAATCCAGTAAGTCAGCCAGGCGCAGTGCTCACGCCTGTAATCCCAGCACTTTGGAAGACAGAGGCGGGTGGATCACCTGAGGTCAGTTTGAGACCAGCCTGGTCAACATGGTGAAACCCTGTCTCTACTAATGAGGGAAAAGAGAGACCCTCTCATATTGTTTTATGTTCAGTACTTGTTTTAAGAAAAAACAAGGAAGTGAAATCAAAGACAGGCAGCCCGGCGCCAGGCCCAAAACCTGGCCTAAATCTAGTAGTTAAAAATCAACTCATGACTTAGAAACCGATGTTATCCATAGATTCCCAGCATTGTATAAAAGAACACTGTGGGCCGGGTGCGGTGGCTCAAGCCTGTAATCCCAGCACTTTGCGAGGCCGAGACGGGCGGATCACGAGGTCAGGAGATCGAGACCATCCTGGCTAACACAGTGAAACCCCGTCTCTAGTAAAAATACAAAAAAATAGCCGGGCAAGGTGGCGGGCGCCTGTAGTCCCAGCTACTCGGGAGGCTGAGGCAGGAGAATGGCGCAAACCTGGGAGGCGGAGCTTGCAGTGAGCTGAGATCCGGCCACTGCACTCCAGCCTGGGCGACAGCATGAGACTCCGTCTCAAAAAAAAAAAAAAAAAATTAGCCAGGCGTGGTGGCGGGCACCTGTAGTCCCAGCTACTCAGGAGGCTGAGGCAGGAGAATGGCATAAACCCAGGAGGCGGAGCTTGCAGTGAGCCGAGATCGCGCCACTGCACTCCAGCCCGGGTGACAGAGCGAGACTCCTTCTCAAAAAAAAAAAAAAGAAATGCTATCTATCAAAATAGACTAGCTCTTGACTACTTGCTAGCAGCTGAAGGAAGAGTTTGTAGAAAATTCAACCTTACTAATTGTTGTCTACACATAGGTGATCAAGGGTAAGTAGTTGAAGATATAAAGATATAACACAACTGGCACATGTACCCATGCAAGTGTGGCACGGACTTAATCCAAGAGCCATGTTTAGAAATTAGTTCCCTGCAATAAGATGATTTAAAACTCTTATAATAGGAGTAATAATAATAATAAGAACCTGCTTACTGCTCCCTTGTCTGATACCTGTACTTCTCCAGATGAAAAAAAGATTTATCGCTACTTTAGTTCACCAAAATGCTTCAGCACAAGCACACTACATAAATCACTATCAATCTATTGCACAAGAAAACGTAAATAATGAAAATGAGAGTGAGGGCTCCCACTAACAAAATGAGTGAAAGTCTCAAAGAGGAGAAATGAGGAAAAAGAAAGACCCTCTCACATTGTTTTATATTGTTTTATCCTCAGTACCTGTTCTTAGAAAATAATAATAATAAGAAGAAGAAGAATAATGAAGCAAAACCAAAGACAGGCAGCCCAGCGCCAGGCCCGGAACCAGGCCCGGATCTGCCTGGCCTAAACCCAGTAGTTAAAAATCAACTCATGACTTAGAAACCAATGTTCCTAACATTGTGTAGAAGAACATTGTGAAACTCCTGACCCTGTTCTGTTTCTCTCTGACCACCGGTGCATGCAGCCCCTGTCATGTACCCCTTGCTTGTTCAAATCAATCATGACCCATTCATGTGAAATCTTTAGTGTTGTGAGCACTTAAAAAGGACAGAAATTGTGCACTCGGGAAGCTCAGATTTTGAGACGGTAGCTTGCCGATGCTCCCAGCTGAATAAAGCCCTTCCTTCTACAACTTGGTGTCTGTGAGGTTTTGTCTGCGGCCCATCCTGCTACAACTTGAGGTCAGGAGTTTGAGACCAGTCTGGCCAACATGGCAAAACCCTGTCTCTACCAAAAATACAAAAATTAGTGGACATGGTGGCGGTTGCCTGTAATTCCAGCTACTCAGGAGGCTGAGGCATGAGAATTGCTTGAACCCGGGAGACAGAGATTGCAGTGAACCGAGATCACACCATTACACTATAGCCTGGGTGACAGAGCAAGACTGTCAAAAAAGAAAAAGAGAAGAAAAGAAAGAAAGGAAAGAAAGGAAGAAGAAAGGAAGGAAGGAAGGGAGGGAGGGAGGGAGGGAGGGA
>NW_012107364.1:817319-832807 GCF_000951045.1 Mandrillus leucophaeus | reverse complement strand
AGGCGGAGCTTGCAGTGAGCCAAGATCACACCACTGCACTCCAGCCTGGGTGACAGAGTGAGACTCCATCTCAAAAAAAAAAAAAAATTCAAGAAATGGAAAAAAGGGGGGAGGCAGAATTTATATAAAAAGAATGTTATATGGTAAATTCTTGCCCTGAAATAAATTAACTGGTTGTTTAAAGAAAAACATGTTTGTAATAAGTCAGAAAGTTAAGACATGTCGAAACTTGTCTGTGAAAGTCGTGAAAGAAAAAAAAGTTATAAAAAAATTTTATGCAAAAAATGTTGTATAATTTAAAAGTAATAAGGCCTCCTGAGTACTATTGAAGGAACAGTTTATGTGCAAGGTGTATAAGAAAAGTGAAATATACCTTTGGTAAAAAGACTATAAGGAGGCATAAGAATGTGGATTTTTACCTACATAAAAAGGTTAAAAAAATTATTGTTTTGAAAGTTTAAGTAAGTTTTAAAACGTTAATTGTAAAGAAAATTCTCTGTGTAAACATATTTGCTAAAATTAAAAAGGTATCATCCAGTTTTTCTGTGAACTGGACATTAAAGTAAAAATGCAGCAGGTTTTTCTTAAAGCATCAACCTGCTCTTTAACAAAAATTATAAAAGGTTAAAAAGAGTCTATAAAATCTTATAGTCAAACATGAAAAATTGGATAAACATGTCTACAAGGTTTTATTAAAATTAAGTTTAACATTAATAACACACTAATATAAAGGTAAAGTTTAGCTTATCTCGTAAAAAAAATCATACAAGAAGCATTATTAAATATAAAATGGTGTTTAGCTTTCTTTGGTCTAAAAACTAATAAAGATAGGTGCTCAAGGAAACATTCATTTTACTAGAGGATCATAGAAGTTAAGAACTTAAAACAAACTTTGGCAATTAAGACAGCATACCAGATGCAAATACCTGGTTAAAATGGATCAAATATTCCATCTGCATGTTAAACAAAAGCAGTTGTTATGTTTGTGCCCATGGTAGGCCAGAGGCCCTGATTGTCCCCCTTCCACTAAGGTGGTCCTCCAGTCAACCAGGTGTAGGCTGCATGGTAGCTGTTTTCCAGGATTCTACAGCCTGGAGTAATAAGTCATGCCAGGCTCTCTCTGCTATATCCCAAAGTCCCTGCGGGTCAGCCCCCGAGGGCAATCCAGCTTCTGTCTCCCAACACTAAGTTCATTTTGTGTCTCTCACAGCAGAGAGGAAACTTAGCATTCCTTGGAGACCTGAAGGGATGCAGTGAGCTTAAGAATTTTCAAGAGCTTTTCAATCAGTCAGCCCTTGTTCATCCCCAAGAGGATGTGTGGTGGTATTGTGGTGGACCTTTACTGCGCACTCTGCCGAATAACTAGAGTGGCACTTGTGCTTTAGTCCATTTGGCTATCCCTTTCACCCTGGCATTTCATCAACCACAGGAAAAAATAAAATAAAATAATAAGACATCGTAAAGTGAGAGAAGCCCCTTATAGATCTTTCAACTCTCACATCTATTTAGATGCAATTGGAGCCCTGCAAGGAATACCAGATCAATTTAAAGCTTGAAATCAAATAGTTACAGGATTTAAGTCAATATTTTGGTAGAGGACAGTCAATAAAAATGTAGGTTAAACTACATCTATTACAACCAACAGCAACGAGCTTTTCACGAGTTAAAAAGAAAAACTCATGTCGGCCCCAGCCCTAAGGCTACCTAACTTGACAAAACTCTTTACACTCTATGTGTCAGAAAGAGAAAATATAGCAGTTGGAGTTCTAACCCAGACTGTAGGTCCCTGGCCAAGGCCAGTGGCCTATCTCTCAAAGCAACTAGACGGGGTTTCCAAAGGCTGGCCCCCATGTCCAAGGGCCCTGGCAGCAACAGCCCTGTTAGCACAAGAAGCAGATAAGCTAACTCTTGAGCAAAACCTAAACATAAAGTCCCCCCATGCTGTGGTAATTTTAATAAATACCAAAGGACACCATTAGCTAATGAATGCTAGACTAACTAGATACCAAAGCTTGCTCCATCAAAATCCCCACATAACCACTGAAGTTTGCAACACCCTAAACCCCACCACCTTGCTCCTGGTATCAGAGAGCCCAGTTAAACATAACTGTGTAAAAGTATTGGATTCAGTTTATTCTAGTGAGCCCAAACTCCAAGACCATCCTTAAACATCAGTAGACTGAGCGCTGTATGTGGATGGGAGCAGCTTCGCCAACCCCTGCAAAGTGCCTCTGAAGAAGACGACAAGCCCTGCTCCCGTCACACCCAGAAGCTGACTGGTCTGTGCATGGCTGAAACGTGAGGAGCTCATTGCAGGACTCATTTTCCTTAAAATTTGGACTTGTACACTAAGTACTTCAACTGACCTTCCTCAGACTGAGGGCTGTTTCCAGTGTATACATCAGGTACCTGAGGTAGGACAAAAGATTGCTACAGTCCTATTATTTTATGGTTATTATAAGTGTACCAGGACTCTAAAAGAAACATGTTTGTATAATGCTATTCTATCCAAGGTATGTAGCCCAGGAAATAACCAACCTGATGCGTGTTATGACCCATTTTAAGCCGCCCATGATCAAAGTTTTTAAAACAAAATCAAGGACTGGTCCTTTTCTAGGCGACACAAGTAAAGTAATAGCTAGGACAAAAGAAAGAAGGGTCTCCAAGCACATAACCCTAAAATGTAATGCTTGTAGCACTATCAATAGCAATCAGCATAGAATAAAATGCAGTTCTTTAAATTAAAAAAAAAAAAAGTTTACACAGCAGGAAATAAGTATATCTGCCATGAATTAAGCTAATGTACAAATGTGTGTAATTACTGATCTTGTGTCATGTAGACTACTTAGAAAAAGGCTGAAAAAGATCCTGTTTAGCTCCAAAAAGGGGAAGACAGCCCCTCCTGTACAAGTGGAAGCTGTAACCCCTTAAAATTAACAATTACAAATCCCTTAAACCCAAGGTAAAAAAAGGAGAACACGTATCTCTGGGCATCAATAGGAAAGGACTAGGTCCTAGAACAAATATCTTAGTAAAAGAGGAGGTTCATAAACTCTCTCTGGAACCAGTATTTCAGACTTTCTATGATAAACTAAATGTGCCAGTACCAGAGACTCCAGGAAAAACCAGAAATTTCTTTTTGCAATTAGCCAAGCATGTAGCCCAGTCTCTAAAAGTCACTTCATGTTATGTTTGTGGAGAAACTATAATAAGAGATCAATGGCCATAAGAAGCCTGAGAATTAGTGCCTACAAACCCAGTTCCTGATTAATTCCTGGACCAAAAGAATCACCCTAATCATCTCCAGGTTCTAAAACTCTCAATTATTGGACAATATCGCATAGCTAGAAAAAGGAAAAAATTCACTCATTCTGTAAGATGACTTAGTTATCTGGGGCAAAAACTGTACAATGGTACCAAAGAAAACAGTTACATGGTGGAGTTCCAATTACACAGAAAGAGATCCATTCAGTAAATTTCCAAGGTTGCAGACTGGGCCCACCCAGAATTCCACTGGGACTGGACTGCCCCCACCAGGTTATACTGGATATGTAGACATAGAGCCTACGCTAAACTGCCTGACCAGTGCACAGGTAGTTATGTTATTGGCACTATTAAACCATCTTTCTTCCTACTGCCCATAAAAAACAGGCGAACTCCTGAGCTTCCCAGTCTACGCTTCCTGTGGAAAACGAAGCATAGCCATAGGTAATTAAAAAGATGATAAATGACCTCCTAAAAAATTATACAGTACTATAGGCCTGCCACTTAGACATAAGATGGCTCATGGGGATACTGGACCCCCATTTACATGCTCAACCAAATCATATGGTTACAAACTGGTTTAAAAATCATCACTAATAAAACCGGTCAAGCCTTGACTATTCTGGCCCGGCAAGAAACTCAGATAAGAAATGCTATCTATCAAAATAGATTGGCTCTCGACTACTTGCTAGCAGCTGAAAGAGAGATCTATAAGAAATTTAACCTTACTAATTACTGTCTACACATAGATAATCAAAGGCAAGTAGTTAAAGACAGAGTTAAAAATATGGCAAAACTGATGCATGTGCCCGTACAAGTGTAGCATGAAATCCACCCTGAAGCCATGTTTAAAAATTAGTTCCCAGCACCAGGAGGATTCAAAACTCTTATAATAAAAGTTATAATAGTAATAAGAACCTGCTTACTGTTCCCTTGTTTGCTACCTGTACTTCTTCAAATGATTTTAAAAAAAAGCTTCATCGCTACCTTAGTTTACCAAAATGCTTCAGCGCAAGTGTACTATATGAATCACTATCAATCTATTGCACAAAAAGACACAAGTAGCAAAAATAAGAGTGAGAACTCCCACTAACAAAAAGTGAGAGTCTCAAAGGGGGGAAATGGGGAAGAGAGAGATCCTCTCATATTGTTTTATACTGTTTGATACTCAGTACCTGTTTTAAGAAAAAACAAGGAAGTGAAACCAAAGACAGGCAGCCTGGTGCCAGACCCAAAACCTGGCCTAAACCTAGTAGTTAAAAACCAACTCATGACTGGGTTGAAACCAATGTTATCCATAGATTCCCAGCATTGTATAAAAGAACACTGTGAAATTCCCTGCTCTGTTCTGTTTCACTCTGACCACCAGCGCATGCAGCCCCCGTCACGTACTGCTGCTCACTCAAATCAATCACAGTCCTTTCATGTGAAATCTTTAGTGTTGTGAGCCCTTGAAAGGGACAGAAATTGTGCACTCCAGGAGCTCGGATTTTAAGACAGTAGCTTGCCGATGCTCCCAGCTGAATAAAGCCCTTCCTTCTACAACTCAGTGTCTGAGAGGTTTTGTCTGCGGCTAGTCCTGCTACATTAAAACTACAAAAATTAGCCAGGTGTAATGGCAGGCGCCTGTAATCCCAGTAACTTGGGAGCCTGAGGCAGGAGAAACCAGGAGGCGGAGGTTGCAGTAAACTGAGATTGCATCACTGCACTCCAGCCTGGGGGACAGAGCGAGACTCTGTCTCAGACAAAAAAAAAAAAAAATCCAGTAAGTCACTAAACAAATACAATAGCAAATAATTAAACCCTAAAGGGGAGGCAGGTCGAGACCCAGAATTCCTACAACATATTATCCAAAATGTCCAATTTCTGAGGAAGTACAAGGTATACAAAGAAACAGGAATGTATTCATGATCCACTGGAAGAGAACAAATGAGGAGGAAATTGCCTGGGAGAGTGACAGAAGTTGAATTTATCAGAAAAAGGCTACAAAATAGACATTATTAGCATGGTCATTGAAGGAAGCCAGAATATTTTTCCCCAAAACATAAAGGATTTTGAATTAAAGATAAGGAACATGTAGGGGAGCTCTCTGCCTTCCCTGTTGGCCTAGAGCAGGACAAAGAAAAAAGGTCTTTCTATCCTCCTCCTTCCTTTGCCACTTTAAAGACAGGATGTAAATTTTCCTTTATTATAAATTCTCCTTTACTTAGTGATAGTGTCAGAGGCGTTCGAACCAGAGTGACTCCTTTTCTTTTTTTTTTAATGGCACGATCTCAGCTCACCACAACCTCCACTTCCTGGGTTCAAGCGATTCTCCTGCTTCAGCCTCCCTAGTAGCTGGGATTGCAGGCATGCACCACCATGCCCGGCTAATTTTTTATTTTTAGTAGAGATGGGGTTTCTCCATGTTGGTCAGGCTGGTCTCAAACTCCCAACCTCATGTGATCTACCCACTTTGGCCTCCCAAAGTGCTGGGATTACAGGTGTGAGCCACTGCCACTGGGCTCACTACTTTCTTAATAGACTTGCTTTTACTTTGCACTACGGACTCGCCCTGAATTCTTTCTTTCAGAAGATCCAAGAACCCTCTCTTGGGGCCTGGATGGGGACTCCTGTCCTGTACCATATTTCTGGTGACCATGAAGGACAGCAGGCATTTCTGGGTGGAGCAGAACTTCCTTCTGTCAGCTATGAAGGTTCAATGCATTGGTCATTTCTCTTTCTAGTCCACCCGAAAGCTGTACTGAGAACCCTTCATCCCCTCCTTCTTACCCCTCTAGTCCCACTCTGTACCCACCACTCCCTGAGGAACTTAGCCCAGCAAGTACCACTCATAGTGGAGCCTTCTATCAACCTCCAACAGGAAACTTTTGTCCACTTAAAGAGGTGGCAAATGGGGAAGAAGGCACTGTGAGAGTACATGTTCCCTTTTCTGCCTAATGTGGCTCTATATAAAGAGAAGTTTGGTCTTTTCTCTGAAGATCCAGGAAAATTCATAGATGAGTTGGAGAAATTAACTCCAACCTATAGTTTAACTTGGCAGGATCTGCATGTCTTGTTGTCTCTGCTTTGTACAGTGGAAGAGAAAGAACGCATTTTGGGGACAGCTAGGACCCATGCAGACGAGGTATTGGCTCACAACCCAAACCATTATCTATATCAGGCAGGAGGTATAGCAGTTCCAGATCAAGACCCGGAGTGGAACTATCAAAGGGGCAGTGAGGACTTGGGGAGGAGAGATCATATGGTCACTTGTTTGTTGGAAGGGATGAAAAAGCCTGTTAACTCTGAAAAGGTTAAGGAAGTTTCTCAGGGTAAAGATGAGAATCCAGTTTTGTTTCAAGAGTGTTTCGTTGAGGCTATCAGAAACTACAGTAACACTGATCCTGCCTCAAGGGAAGGACAAACCCTTTCGGGAGTACATTTTATAACCCAGTCTGCCCCTGATACCCGTAGGAAACTACAAAAAGCAGCTATGGGTCCCCAAACTCCTATGGAACAGCTTTGGATACGGCATTTTTAGTTTTTAATAACAGGGACAAAGCAGAGGAAGCAGAAAGAGCAAGAAGGACCTCCCACAAGGTGCAGCTCTTGGCTGCAGGCTTAAGCTCACCTCCCATATGGGGTTGCCCTCCTTGCTCTTGGACTGAACAAGGGAAGTGGAAAGGCAGGAAGCCCAAAGCTGGGTGTTCCAGTCACCGTGCCTTGGGCATAAATCAGTGTGTACATCGTAAGAAAACTGGCCATTGGAAGAGGGACTGCCCAGTGCACCAGATGGAGCCATCCACACTCGAACCAGTGATGGCTGAAATAGCCAGGCAAGGCCAGTCATGGTGGCTCATGCCTGTAATCCCAGCACTATGGAGGCCAAGGTGGGTGGATCACCTGAGGTCAAGAGTTCAAGACCAGCCTGGCCAACACGGCAAAACCCCGTCTCTACTAAAAACACAAAAATTAGCCCAGCGTGGTGGCGCGCATCTGTAATCCCAGCTACTCCAGGGGCTGAGGCAGTAGAATCACTTGAACCCAGGAGGCGGAGGTTGCAGTAAGCTGAGATCACGCCACTGCACTCCAGCCTGGGCAACAGAGTGAGAATCTGGCTCAAAAA
The DNA here is from genome assembly GCF_000951045.1 of Mandrillus leucophaeus. Lineage (NCBI taxonomy): Eukaryota > Metazoa > Chordata > Mammalia > Primates > Cercopithecidae > Mandrillus > Mandrillus leucophaeus. The sequence continues at coordinate 825,435 of NW_012107364.1, read as the reverse complement.
AAAAAAAAAAAGAAAAAAGAAAAAGAAAAAGAACCACGAAATAGCCAGGCAAGCCCAAGAGTGACAGGGCCAAGATCTTCCGCCACAGCTCCCATCAGACAACTATCCATATCTCTGGAGGAGCCTCAGGTAACCCTTGACTTTGGCAGGTCAAACTTCCTTCTGGGCTGCTTATTCTGTTTTGGCCCATTATAATGGGCCTCTGTCACCCCAAAACTGTATGGTCACAGGGTAGATGGACAATCCCACAGAGGGCATTTTACCTATCCTCTAAGGTGTTCTTCAGGGACTTTGGTTTCCTCACACAACTTTCTTATCAGGCCTGGATGCTTCAGGACAGTTGCAGCAACTGCTCTTTTAGTAGATGAAGCCAATAAACTGGCTTTAGGACAATATCTGGAGGTTTTAACCCCACATCAAGTACAAGGAGTCCTAGAAGCTAAAGGACACCAGTGGATGACAGGAGGACACTTATTGAAATATCAGGCTTTGTTGTTAGATGCTCCTGATACAACACTTAAAGTATGCCAGACTTGGAATCCAAACTCATCTTTGGAGAAATACACAGACCTGTCTCCCAGGTGTGTCCTTAACCTTGGCAAAATAAACTTCCAAATTGATTGATACTTGACTCAAATACTTTTTGATTCATACTTTATATGTCCCTTATTTACTCATTTCTTTTACTTCATTTCATAAATAATCTTTAAATAAACTTTGAATTACACAAAAATTATTTTTCTTTATAAAATAAGAACACTTCTTTTTAGAAAAATGTTTTCCATTGAGCCTGGCGCGTTGGCTCACGCCAGTAATCCCAGCACTTTGGGAGGCTGAGGCGGGCCAATCACCTGAGGTCAGGAGTTCAAGACCAGCCTGGGCAACACGGTGAATTCCTGGTTAAGTTTTGTTTTGTTTTTTGACACAGAGTCTGACTCTGTCACCCAGGCTGGAGTGCGGTAGCACAATCTCAGCTCACTGCAACCCCACCCCCCAAGTTCAAGCGATTCTCCTGTCTCAGCCTCCTGAGTAACTGGGATTACAGGAGTGTGCCACTAAGCACAGCTAATTTTTTTTTTTTTTTTTTAGATGGACTTTCACTTTTGTTGTCCAGGCTAGAGTGCAACGGCGCAATCTCAGCTCATTGCAACCTCCGCCTCCTGGGTTCAGGTGATTCTCCTGATGCAGCCTCCCGAGTAGCTGGGATTACAGGCATGCACCACCATGTCCGGCTAATTTTGTATTTTTAGTAGAGATGGGGTTTCTCCATGTTGGCCAGGCTGGTCTCAAACTCCTGACCTCAGGTGATCCGCCCACCTCAGCCTCCCAAAATGCTGGGATTACAGGCGTGAACCACTGCTCCCTGCCCATTTTTTCTTTCTCTCTCTCTTTTTTTTTTTTTTTTTTTGTATTTTTAGTAGAGATGGGGTTTCGCCATGTTGGCCAGGCTGGCCTAGAACTTCTGACCTCAGTTGATTCACCCATCTCACCCTCTCAAACTGCTGGGATTACAGGTGTGAGCCACTGCACCTGGCCAAGAGCTTTGTTTCTATCCTTTCTAGTCCATTCCCTCATAACTTCTGAGTCCCAATCCTTCTCTTCTTCCAACCCTCTTCTCTTTGTTTTCCTACTAGGCCTTCCTTTGCGACGTCCCACTGTAGATCATAAGGAGGCCGCAAGAACTGACGAGTGGTCCATTTCCTTGCAACCTCTAGAAGCCGGAATATACTTCAGGCAGGGCCTTGTTACCAAAGACAATGTGTAGCAGTTAAGGCCAAAGCCTTCCACTCCACATCACCCAGGAATTGCTACGGTTGTTCTGTGACCTCAGCCAAACCAAGTTACTTCTGCTTTCCTCAGTGTCCTTATTTGTCAAATGGGAATGCTAGTACCAACCACCTCACAAGGTGCAGTAAAAACTGCAGGCGGGTGTAGTGGTTCACATCTGTAATCCCAGCACTAAGGGAAGAAGAGATGCGAGGATAGCCTGAGGCCAGGAGTTGGAGACCAGCCTGACTAATACAGAGAACCCATCTACACATACGCGCCTGTGACTGTAAAGACTACGTGACTGTTGCTACATTATTATTATTATTATTAACAGAGGACACTATTAAGAATCCAGCATTGTAATTTGAATACTCATTTTAATCCTTCCAACGATCCCCTGGAGTAAGCATTTTTGTCTCATTTCACAAAAGACAAGGGGCTCTAATCCCATCCGTACCAGGGTTTGGCAAAGTGGGCAAGTGAGAGGCTCAACGGTGAGCTTCCGTTCCTCCCCTGTAAATAGTAACAATGGCACTGTCACAAAAAGGACCAAGTGAGACCACAGGAGGCCCGTGTGTGTGTGTGTGTGTGTGTGTGTGTGTGTGTGTGAGAGAGAGAGACAGAGAGAGAGAGACAAAGTTTCGCTCTTGTTGCCCAGGCTGGAGTGCAATGGCGCGATCTCGGCTCACTGCAACCTCCACCTCCTGGGTTCAAGCAATTCTCCTGCTTCAGCCTCCTGAGTAGCTGGGATTACAGGCATGCACCACCATGCCCGGCTAATTTTGTATTTTTAGTAGAGATGGGGTGGGGGTTCTCCACGTTGGTGAAGCTGTTCTCAAACTCCCGACCTCAGGTGATCCGCCTTGCCTCGGCCTCCCAAAGTACTGGGATTACGGGAGTAAGTCATCGAGACCGGCTTTTTTTTTTTTGGGCAGGGGGCGGAGTGTCGCTTTGTCGCACAGGCTGGAGTGCAGTGGCACAATCTCGGCTCACTGCAACCTCTGCCTCCTGGGTTCAAGCAATTCTCTTGCCTTAGCCTCCCATGTAGCTGGGATTACATATGCCACCACGGTGGCTAATTTCTGTATTTTTACTAGAGACGGGGTTTCGCCATGTTGGCCAGGCTAGTCTCGAACCCCTGACCTCGTGATCTGCCTGCCTCGGCCTCCTAAAGTGCTGGAATTACCGGCTTTAGGCAGCGAACCCGGCCCACCCTTCTTAAATGCATGACTATCTCCCCAGCTTTCCAGCACCAAATCCAGCAGCACCACCCGTCCACGAACCCACGCCAGGCCATGGCCCCCCACATCGCTCACTGCGCAAGCTCAGACCCAGTCCCAGGAAGCGAGCCCCATCTCGCCCCAGCTCTGCTTTCACAGCCGCCGAGCAGTCCCGGAAGCCAAATCACCGATAGGTCAAAGACAGCGCCGCTGCTCCGGCACTGCCGCCAGAGGGCGCGGAGTCACCGTGTTGGCCTGCGCCTCCCTTGTCACGTCAGCCGAACGGCTACGGCAATGGAGGATTTTGCCGTACTAGACGATAGGATGACTGCTTCCCCTGAAGCTTCACCAAACGCGGAGAGGCTTTCCTGTCCCTCGGAGACGCAGTGATGTGACGCAGCGGTTGCAGCGAAGGTTTCTCGTAAAAGATGGCCGGGCGGAGTTGCCAGGTGTCTCCTGGCGGGGGCGGCGGCCGCAGCACAAGATGGCGGCCCGACCCGTGGCTCCCACACGCGGGGCTGCCAGAGGCGGTGGCACCGAGGGTCCACGCCCCTTGCTGGCCCTGTCCCCGCCTGCGGGGCTGCGACCCGCCTTTGTGTGCGGGTGGAAGTGCGGGTCGCCTGGGGCCGAGTTGCAACTTCGCGACAATCCATTGAAGCACGATGAGGCGACGTTACCTCCTAACACTTCGGGAGATGGGCAGCGTGGGAATTCCTAGTAACATCAATGCGACTCACTCAGACTTCCTTTTTCCCATCCTGAGCCGCAAAACCAGGGGCTGGTGAAATAAATTAGAGGCCATCTTTCAGAGGAATGGCCTGCCACCGTTAAAAAGAGCAAAGCTGCAATTTATGTACCAGCTCTGAGATAAGTGAAATAAAGCAAAGCCCAGGAAAATGTGTGTAGACATGCCTTTGTGTTTTTAAACAAGAAGACCCACATAAATGAAGATATGAATGTGTAAGCATAGTATAGTGGTAATCGTAATAGCGATCACCCAGCCTAAGGAAGGGAATGGAGAGAGAGGGAACGGGGATAGGGGGGGAGACAGTTTTCATCTGAGACCATTGAGTCTTCTGAGTATTGTACTATGGACAGGTGTTAATTTTAAATTTTTGGTAAACATTTAAATTACGACTTAAAGACAAGTTCTTTTATAAGGGTATCATAAGGGCAGACTAGCACATAGAAAACAAATAGACTTTTTTCACCTAGAACCAAGACATTTGATAAACATTCATGAAACTCAACTTGCAAGGATAAAAATTTCAAGGTCAATACTATAGTACTTGCTGCAAAGAATGCCAATCCCTGTGACAGCCTGAGCCCTCTTGAAAGCTAGTTTTTGTTGGAGGAGGGTCAGAAAATTTGACCTGGAGGCAGGAGGCACTCGACCTGTTTGCTGATAGAACGAATGAATGCCTTTCTACTATAAGCATACATAGACTCAGTGGCTTCTTCTGATTTTGTTGTATCTTAGGCTTTCTGGGTTAATATCAGTGGCAACATTGAGAGTTTGAGCCAAGTTCTGCCTTAGAATCATCCAGAAAGGGGTTTTCACTGCCTGAAAAATAAGTAGTAGCAGTTTCAGAATTGGCATTGATTTTGGAAATCACCTATTTGAACTTGAAAGAAGTTTTAGTCCTCTATCCTAAAGCAACAACCATACTGACCCTTTACTAGTGTGCCAGGCACTGGAGAAGAGGGTATTCTTTTTTTTTTTTTCCTGAGACAGAGCTTCACTCTTGTTGCCCAGGCTGCGGTGCAGTGGTGTGATCTTGGCTCACTGCAACCTCCGTCTCCTGGCTTCAAGTGATTCTCCTGCCTCAGTCTCCCGAGTATCTGGGATTACAGGTGCGTGCCACCACACCCAGCTAATTTCTTTCTTTCTTTCTTTCTTTTTTTTTGAGATGGAATCTCGCTGTTGCCCAGGCTGGAGTGTAGTGGCATGATCATGGCTCACTGCAACCTCCACCTCCCAGATTCAAGCGATTCTTCTGCCTCAGCCTCCCTAGTAGCTAGGACTACAGGTGCGCGCCACCATGCCCAGCAAATTTTTGTATTTTTAGTAGAGACGGGGTTCTCATCATATTGGCCAGCCTGGTCTCGAACTCCCGACCTCGTGATCCGCCTGCCACGCCCAGCTAATTTTTTCTTTTTTAGATGGAGTTTCGCTCTTGTTGCTCAGGCTGAAGTGCAATGTCACGATCTTGGCTCTCCACAACCTCCACCTCCCAGGTTCAAGCGATTCTCTTGCCACACCTGCCCGAGTAGCTGGGATTACAGGCATGCTCCACCACGGCTGGCTAATTTTGTATTTTTAGTAGAGACGGGAGTTTCTCCGTGTTGGTCAGGCTGGTCTCGAACTCCTGACCTCAGGTGATCTGCTCGCCTCAGCCTCCCAAAGTACTAGATTACAGGCGTGAACCACCGTACCAGCTTCATTTTTGTATTTTTAGTGGAGACGGGGTTTTGCCATGTTGGCCAGGCTGGTCTGGAATTCCTGACCTCAGGTGATCTGCCCTCCTCAGCCTCCTAAAGTGCTGGGATTACAGGTGTGAGCCACTGCGCCAGGCCAAGAGGGCATTCTTAGGTGGGATAATTACACATAGCACTGTGGGTTGTTGAAGGCATTAAATATGCTAATAAGAGTTTAGCCAAGTTACTTACCTGTACTAAATGTTCAGTAAATATTAGCTATAATTGTTTTGGGGAATCCCTCAGTTGATTGATAAAGTACATTTTTGCCTCTGAGACTTTATGGGGACTTGAAAGTGTGCTAGTTGTGTAGAGCTCTTACTATTTTCATAATTTTAGAGGCCACGTGGAAAGAATTTAGATTCTTATTGTGGAGCCTACAGTAAGTTAATTAACTTTTTTTTTTTTTAATGAGACGGAGTCTTACTCTGTTGCCCAGGCTGGAGTGCAGTGGCTCAATCTTGGCTCACTGCAACCTTGGCTCAACTGCCTCCTGGGTTGGAGCAATTCTCCTGCCTCAGCCTCCCGAATAGCTGGGATTACAGGTGTGTGCCACCACGCCCAGCTGATTTTTGTATGTTTAGTAGAGATGGGGTTTCACCATGTTAGCCAGGCTGGTCTTGAACTCCTGACCTCAGGTGATCCACCTGCCTTGGCCTCCCAGAGTGCTGGGATTACAGGTGTAAGCCACCGCACCTGGTCATACTTAACCTTTCTTGGTTTCAGTCTCCATATAACTAAGGTGAGAATCACAAAACCTGTTTTATAGGGTCACTGTGAGAATAATAATTAGAAATAATATATGTAAAGCACTTTGTGCAAGGTATGCAGTAGGCACTCAATAAGTGGTGTTTAATTCTGTAATATCTCAACCTCAGAGGTAAAGAACTAATTAATACTGCCCTCAGGCAGAAGAGTTTCCCTGGTCAAGAGGCAGGAGTGGGTTGCTGCAGGGTGACAGTTAACACAGGAAGCCTACAGTGAGAAGTTGAAGGGATGGCAGGTCCATGGGCCTCAGAGCCTCGGGCCTCAGGCTTCCTGTCTCTGTTGGGGAAAAGGCAAGGCCTCCACAGGAGGCGGATATGGTCTGCAGGCTATTGCAGAGATGCCTCTTTGCCAACAGCCACCTGCACTGTTTGATTTCACAGTTGCCTATAAACCACTGTTTCTGAGGCTCATCTTCATACTTTAATGTGAAGTGGCTACTGCATTTTTTTTTTTTAAGACAAGGTCTTGCTCTGTCACCTAGGCTGGAGTACAGTGGAACAATCATGGCTCACTGCAGCCTTGGTCTCCTGGGCTCAAGCCACCCTCCCTAGTCTCAGCCTCTCAAGTAGCTGGGACTACAGGCATGTCCCCCTACACCCAGCCAATTTTGTATTTTTGGTAGAGTTGGGGTTTCGCCATGTTGGCTAGGCTGGTCTCAAACTTCTGGGCCCACTTCGGCCTCCCGGAGTGCTTGGATTATATGCACGAGCCACTGCACTCGGTCAGCCCTTCTGTCTTTTGATAGAAAATTCAACATAAGACCGGGCACGGTGGCTCACGCCTGTAATTTCAGCACTTTGGGAGGCCGAGACGGGCGGATCACGAGGTCAGGAGATCGAGACCATCCTGGCTAACACGGTGAAACCCCGTCTCTACTAAAAATACAAAAAATTAGCTGGGTGCACCTGTAGTGCCAGTTACTTGGGAAGCTGAGGCAGGAGAATGGCGTGAACCCAGGAGGTGGAGGTTGCAGTGAGCCGAGATCACAACACTGCACTCCAGCCTGGGCGACAGAGCGAGACTGTCTCAAAAAAGTAAATAAATGAAAATTTAAAAAATTAAAATTCAACATAAAATGCCTTAGCGAAGCATAGAGTTCAATTTTCTCATGATCGAGAAGTCCAGAGTGGTAAAATCACATCATGGAGCCATTGGGCCAATGTTACTTCTGTACTTTTGCTCAGTCATCCTTACCCTGTGGATATCATCCTCATTTTTGTCACCTCAGGGTCATTAATGGCTGCAACCTCCTCTATCACATCCGCATTTCAGACAGGGTAGAAGGGAAGAAAAAATAGCAAACCATATTTGCCAGCTCAGTCAGCCCTGGTTTTTATGAACTTTTCAGGAAGCCCCACCCAGCAACTTCCACCTACACTTCATTACTTAGAACCATATTGTATTACTTGGCCACTTCTCCTTCCAAGGAACACTGAGAAATGAAGTTCTTTATCTGGGCACATTGTTGTTCTGAACAAATCAGGGTTCTGTTAGAAGAACAAATTGTAGAGTAGATAGCTGAGCAGTACAGTAAAACTTCATTAAGCAACATTATTCATGTTTCCTAACTGCGGGTGATTTGCCTGCCTTGGCCTTCCAAAGTGCTGGGATTACAGGCGTGACCCACCGCACACTGCCGCAAGCTTTCTTGACAGCTCTGTTCTGAGAAATCACGGGGCACCCAGGTTCCATCTGTCTTTTGCTTTGTAACCTCTAAGGAGTTGCCATCACCTAAATAGTCTAAAATTTGGTTACCACCACATCCAATCCCAGCCAGTGCGAAACTGGAAGAGAAGAAAAAAGGCATGCCCCTCTTTTTTTTTTTTTTTTGAGATGGAGTCTTGCTCTGTTGCCCAGGCTGGAGTGCAGTGGCTCAATCT
>NW_012107364.1:809617-815820 GCF_000951045.1 Mandrillus leucophaeus | reverse complement strand
TTGCAGTGAGCAGAGATTGTGCCACTGCACTCCAGTCTAGGCGACAGAGCGAGACTCTGTCTCAACAACAACAACAAAAAAAAAATACAAAAATTAGCTGGGCGTGGTGGTGCGCACCTATAGTCCCAGCTACTTGGTAGCCTGAGGCAGGAGAGCCCAGGAGGCGGAGGTAGCAGTGAGCCAAGATAGCGCCACTGCACTCCAGCCTGGGGACACAGCGAGCCGTCTCAAAAAACAAGAGAAAAAAAATTAGCTGGGTGCAGTGGTGCATGCATGTAGTCCCAGCTACTCAGGAGGCTGTGGTGGAAGGATTGCTTGAGCCTAGGAAGTCGTGTGCCACCATACCCAGATAATTCTCTTTTATTGTTGTTGTTTGAGACAGATTCTTGCTCTGTCACCCAGGCTGGAATGCCATGGCGCGATCTCGGCTCACTGCAGCCTCCGCCTCCCGAGTTCAAATGATTCTTCTGCCTCAGCCTCCCGAGTAGCTGGGACTAGAGGTGCGCACCACCACACCCAGCTAATTTTTGTATTTTTTAGTAGAGACAGTTTCACCATGTTGGCCAGGCTGGTCTCGAACTCCTGACCTTGTGATCCGCCCGCCTCGGCCTCCCAAAGTGCTGGGATTACAGGCATGAGCTACCGCGCCCGGCCTGTATTTTTAGTAAGAGATGGGGTTTCACCATGTTGCCCAGGCTGGTCTCAAACTCGGCTTAAGCAATCTGCCCCACTCAGCCTCCCAGAGTGCTGGGATTACAGGTATGAGCCACTGGGCCTGGCCAAGATAGTAATTTTTTTAAAATTTAGTTTTAATTTTTTTTAGAGATGACATCATACTATGTTGCCCAGGCTGGTCTCCAACTCCTGGGCTCACGCAGTCTTCCCGCCTCAGCCTCCTAAATCACTGGAATTACAGGCGTGAGCCACTGCGCCTGGCCTGGATAGTGATTTTTAGAAGATGAGAAACTTCAGACTTCTGAGCAGAGAGTGACATATCTGGATTTAGGTTTCTTAAAGACCATTCTAATAAGTTATAAAATCTACATATGTGATGTTTTGATGTACACTGGTTCACGGTTCCTGGCCCATACTCTATAGCCTTTGCTACAGTCTTTTGTTACAATGCTGGGTATGTTAGGCCTCACAGCAGGCCTCTGACCTCCTGCCCTGCCCTCCTTCCACTTTAGTGTTCTCCAGTATTCCCCACCTCTCTGATTGTGGGTCGTCAGACCCTCCCATGAGAAGGTTCCATCTTATACTCTGTAGGAGGAAGGAATGCTGATGGCGAGAAGCTTCCATAAAAATCCAAGAGAGGCCGGGCGTGGTGGCTCATGCCTGTAATCCCAGCACTTTGGGAGGCTGAGGCGGGCGGATCATGAGGTCAGGAGATCAAGACCAGCCTGGTCAACATGGCGAAACCCCATCTCTACTAAAAATACAAAAATTAGCCAGGCATGGTGGCAGGCGCCTGTAATCTCAGCTACTCGGGAGGCTGAGGCAGGAGAATGGCGTGAACCCGGGAGGCGGAGCTTGCAGTGAGCCAAGATCATGCCACTGCACTCCAGCCTGGGTGACAGAGTGAGACTCTATCTCAAAAAAAAAAAAAAAGGTTCTAGAGGTCTGGACTTGCCACTGGTGTTGGGGGAGAGGCTGGTCTTGGAGAATGAGCAATCAACCTGTGAGATCTCACACTATCAGATAGTGTCAGAACTGAATTAGAGGACACCTACCTCGTGTCCACTGCTTGGTATGTAGGGAAAATCCCCCTACACATTTGCTCACAGAAGTCTTGATGATTGTTGTCATGTGAGAGTAGAGAAAGATGTGGTTTACAGGGTGTTTGTGCTACACAATATACTCTCAAAGACACAAAAGTAAGAGCTGGCTGGGCGTGGTGGTTCACACCTGTAATCTCAACACTTTGGGAGACCGAGGCCGGTGGATCACCTGAGGTCAGGAGTTCGAGACCAGCCTGGCCAACATGGTGAAACTCTGTCTCTACTGAAAAAAAAATAGCCAGGTGTTGTGGTCTGTGCCTATAATCCCAGCTACTCAGGAGGCTGAGGCAAATCGCTCGAACCCAGGAGGCCAAGGTTGCATTGAGCCAAAATCGCACCACTGCACTCCAGCCTGGGCAGCAGAACAAGACTCCACCTGAAAAAAAAAAAAAAAAACAAAAAACTAAAACTATAAAACTCTTAGAAGCAAGCATAGGGGGAAAGCTTCATGATTTTGAATTTGGCAATGATTTCGTGGCTATGACACCACAGGCACGGGCAACAAAAGAAAAATAGACAAATTGGGGCAGGGTGTGGTGGCTCACACACTTTGGGAGGCTGAGGCAGGTGGATCGCCTGGGCTCAGGAGTTCAAGACCACCCAGGGCAACATGGTGAAACCCCATCTCTACTAAAAATACAAAAAAATTAGCTGGGGATGGTGGCGCACTCCTGTAGTTCCAGCTACTTAGGAGACCAAGGCCAGAATCACTTGAGCCCCGGAGGAGGAGGTTGCAGTGAGCCAAGATCGCGTCACTGCACTCCAGCTTGGGCTACAGAGTGAGACACTGTCTCAAAAAAAAGAAGGAAAGAGAGAAAGAAAAGAAAGAAAAAGGAAGGAAGGAAGGAAAGAGGGAGGGAGGGAGGGAGGGAAAAGAAAGACAAATTAGACTTCATTGAAATTAACTTTTTGCATTGGAGGGGTGGAAAGGTGTGATACATTTCCTCACCAATCATAAGGGTCATGGCCAACATGCCTATGATAAAAGACAGAATTACAAGAGAAAATAATAACAAACTTATTTACAACATTGTACACAATACAGGAACTTCTGGAAATGAAGACCCAAAGACCAAGGGGAAACTATCTATTTGTATGCTTAGGTTGAATGAAGAATGGACAGCCACATAGAAATGTGATTGGACAAAAATGGTGTGATCTTATAGTAATACACTGGGGGAAATAAACCCAGTAAGGTTCAAATTCTTCTTGGTCTGTCAGTGTAGCATTTCTTCACCCTGGGGTATGGGCAGGACTCTTCTGGAATGAGGGTCCTCAAGGGAGAAGAGGAGAGTAACCTCTCTTTTCTAATTTTTTTTTTTTTTTTTTTTTTTGAGACAGAGTCTTGTTCTGTTATCTAGGCTGGAGTACAGTGGCATAATCTCAGCTCACTGCAACCTCTGCCTCCTGGGTTCAAACGATTCTCCTGCCTCGACCTCCCCTGCCTCAGCCTCCCCTGCCTCAGCCTCCCGAGTAGCTGGGACTACAGGTGTATGCCACCACACCCAGGTGGTTTTTTTTTTTTTTTTTTTTGTATATTTAGTAGAGACAGGGTTTCACCATGTTGGCCAGGGTGGTTTCGAACTCCTGACTTCAAGTGATCTGCCTGCCTCGGCCACCCAAAGTGCTGGGATTACAGGAATGAGCCACCGTGCCCAGCCTAGACAGAGTAACTTTTCTAGATTTTGTGGCTAGCTCTGGGGGAGTGGGATTCTAGTTAATATGAGCTGCCTTGGGAAGAAGGGTTCTGAGTCTCACTTCAGTGGAGAAAGAGGGATGGGAGATAGGAGGGCAGGAGAAGGTCAGAGAGAGACTTTGCTTCTGGAACCTTTCAGTCTCCTTTAGTTCAAAGCACTCAGCATGCCAAAGCAGCATACTTTGGGGTATCATTTTCTGAGCCTGAACAGCATCAAAGAAAAACAAAAGGTTTTGCTGTATTTATGGGAGGCCATTGATTTGGGTTTTTTTGTTTGTTTGTTTTATTAGACACAATCTCACTCTGTTGCCCAGGCTGGCATGCAGCGATGCCATCATGGCTTATTGCAGTCTTGACCTCCTAGCCTCAAGCGATCTTCCCACTTTATCCTCCCCGGTAACTGGGACTACTATTTTTTTTTGTAGAGAAGAGGTCTCATCATACTGCCCAGGCTAGTGCTGAACTCCTGAGCTCAAGGGATCCTCCCGCCTCGGCCCCTGAAAGTGCTAGAATTATAGGTGTGAGCCACAGTGCCTGGCCAAATGGAGGCCGTTGATTTGTACTAAGCTCCTCCTACACTAGGACCCCACAGGCCAACCCAAAATAGAGTCACTCATGCTAAGGTTCCATGTCACCAAACTGAAACATAAGCTGTTTGCTTATAAGATCTGACCTTAGGGCTGGGCACAGTGGCTCACACCTGTAATCCCAGCACTTTGGGAGGCTGAGGCAGGTGGATCACTTGAGGTCAGGAGTTCGAGACCAGCCTGACCAACATGGTGAAACCCCATCTCTACTGAAAATACAAAAATTGGCTGGGTGTGGTGGTGCGTGTCTGTAATCCCAGCTACTTGGGAGACTGAGGCAGGAGAATTGCATGAACCCAGGAGGCAAAGGTTGCAGTGAGCTGAGATCATGCCACTGGACTCCAGCCTGGGCAACAGAGCAAAACTCTTGTCTAAAAAAAAAACCAAAAAATCTGACCTTCTGAGAAATCAGGAGAGAGGCAATAGTCAAATCCCCAATAGGTCAGTTTTACAAAAAATAGATTCACAGCAACCGATCAAAAGGGGCCCATTCAACCTAAGCTACTTGATAAGGAAGTCCCCTCTGCTTTAAGCTATACAAGAAAAGTAACCGAAGAAACCTAATGTTAACCAATCCCCTTTTTGCACTATTTTTTCTTGTTCCCTGTCAAGCTGCCTGCCTTAGAAAAACCTACTGCTCTGCCATGCCTGGTAGAGCTCCTGTCTATTTTGTAGGCTGGATGTTGCTCAGTTCATGAATCACCAATAAAAGTTAATTAGATCTTTATTTTTTTTACAGACAGGGTCTTGCTCTGTCACACAGGCTACTGTGCAGTAGTGCAATCCTAGCTCACTGTAACCTTGAACTCCTAGGCTCCAGTGATCCCCCCACCCTGGCCTCCCAAAGTGAGGAGATTACAAGCGTGAGACACCATATCTAGCCAAATCTTTAAAACTCAATGTGTTGAAATTGTGTTATTTGACACAACCCACATAATATGAGAAAATATTTGTGAATCATATATCTGATAAGAGATTAATATCCATAATGCATGCAGAACTCCTAAAACTCAACAACAGAAAACCCACTTTCAGAATAAGCAAGAGTTGCACAGCAATGTGAGCATACTTAATATATGTGTGAGATAGAGGAACAAACCTAAGTGATTTTTCCTACTCTTACCCAGTCACTCAACACTGCCAACAGCAGATACGTGGGGGTTATTTCCCCGCACACCAAACATCGATTCTGTGGATTCCCCAGTAGACACCAGCTGGGTGTTCTCCAGTTCAATTCTGACACCATCTACCTGGAAATAGCGTCAGATCCCACAGGTTGAGGGCTCAGTCCCACAAGACTGCCCCCCAACTTCAGATGCTGCAAGCACGGATTGTGGTCTGTGCTTCTGACCAACTGGCTGTAAATTGGGGTTCCCAGGATTCATTTAATGGGCTAGTGTGGCTCACAAAACTCAGGGAAACACTTACTGATGTGTACTGGCTTCTTATAAAGGATATTACAAAGAATACAGATGAACACTGTAATCCCAGCACTTTGGGAGGCCGAGCAAGGCAGGCAGATCACCTGAGGTCAGGAGTTCGAGATCAGCCTGGCCAGCATGGCAAAACCCCGTCTCTACTAAAAACATAAAAATTAGCTGGGCATGGTGGTGTGTGCCTGTAGTGCCAGCTATTCAGGAGGCTGAGGCACGAGAATCGCTTGAACCTGGGAGGTAGGAGTTGTGGTGAGGCAAAATTGTGCCACTGCACTGCAGCCTGGGTGACAGAGTGAGACTCTGTCGCAAACAAACAAACAAAAAACAGATGAACAGACAGATGGACGAGATGCCCAGGACGAGGTGTGGGGAAGATGCACAGAGCTTCTATCCTTCTCTAGGCATGCCCCTCTCCAGGAATCTACCTGTACTCAGCTGTTGGTAAGCTCTTCTGAACCCTGTCCTTTTGGGTTTTTAGGGAGGCTTCATGACCCACACAATTGACTAAATCATTGGCCTTTGGTGATCCACTCAACCTTCGGCTTCTCTCTCCTCCCCCAAATCAGGGGGCTGCTGAAAGTTCTAACCCTCTAATCACAGGTTGGTTCCCTTGTCAACCAGCCCCCATCCTGAGGATATCAGGGATCTGCCATGAGTTCCCTCATTAGAACAAAAGGGCTCCGCTCCTGTCACCCAGGAAATTCCA
>NW_012107364.1:807011-809057 GCF_000951045.1 Mandrillus leucophaeus | reverse complement strand
GATGGTCTCGATCTCCTGACCTCGTGATCCGCCCGTCTCGGCCTCCCAAAGTGCTGGGATTACAGGCTTGAGCCACCGTGCCCGGCCAATTTTTAGATCTTTTTTAAAGAACAGGCAAAGTACTTGAATAGATATTTCTTCCAAAAAGAAATACAAATAGCCAAAAGCTCATGAGAAGATACTCAATATCACTAATCATTAGGGAAATGCAAACCAAAACCACAATGAAGTATCACTTCACACCAATTGGGATGACTGTTACCAAAAAATCACAAAACAGGCCAGGTGCGGTGGCTCACGCCTGTAATCCCAGCACTTTGGGAGGCCAAGGCAGGCAGATCACTTGAGGTCAGGAGTTCAAGACCAGTCTGTCCAACATGGTGAAACCCCGTCTCTACAATAATACAAACATTAGCCAGGCATGATGGTGGGTGCCTGTAATCCTAGCTACTCGGGAGGCTGAGGCAGGAGAATTGCTTGAATCCTGGAGGCAAAGGTTGCAGTGAGTCAGGATCATGCCATTGCACTCCAGCCTGGGCGACAGAGCAAGATTCCGTCTCAAAAAAAAAAAAAAAAACCACACAAAACAGGCTGGGTGCAGTGGCTCACACCTGTAATTCCAGCACTTTGGGAGACCGAGGCAGGAGGATTGCTTGAGCCCAGGTGTTCAAGACTAGCTTAGGCAACATAGGGAGCCCCTATCTCTATAAAATAAAAGAAAAATTAATGGGGCATGGTCGAGCATGCCTGTGGTCCCAGTGACATGGGGGGCTGAGGTGGAGGGATCCCTTGAGCCCAGGAGGGTGAAGCTGCAGTGAACTCTGATCAGGCCTCTGCATTCCAGTCTGGGGGAAAGAGCCATATCCTGTCTCAAAAAAAAAAAAAAATTTTTTTTAAATTAAAATTTTAGCCAGGTGCAGTGGCTCACGCCTGTAATCCCAGCACTTTGGGAGGCCGAGGCGGGCGGATCACAAGATCAGGGGATCGAGACCATCCTGGTTAATGTGGTGAAACCCCCTCTCTACTAAAAATACAAAAAATTAGCTGGGCGTGGTGGCACGCTCTTGGAGTCCCAGCTACTTGGGAGGCTGAGGCAGGAGAATCGCTTGAACCATTCCTGGCGGCGGTTGCAGTGAGTGAAGATAGTGCCACTACACTCCAGCCTGGGCAACAGAGCGAGACTGTCTAAAAAAAAAAAAAAAAATTAAAGATACAGACCAGTCTGGGCAATAAAGTGAGACTCCATCTCTACATAAAATTTAAAAATAAAATAAAAATTTAAAAAAATACAAAAAGTAACCACGATAGAATACTGAATCTCCAAGTACACATCGCCAGCTTCTATAATATAAACTAGTGGCCAATCTTGTTTCTCCACTGCCTATGAGGACATAGGACTTCCTGTGTCCTCATTTATTCTGAAGCAAATCTTTTTTTTTTTTTCTTTTTGAGACAGAGTCTTGCTCTGTCGCCAGGCTGGAGTGCAATGGCCCAATCTCGGCTCACTGCAACCTCCGCCTCACGGGTTCAAGAAATTCTCCTTGCGGGGCGCTGTGACTCACACCTGTAATCCCAGCACTTTGGGAGGCCAAGGCAGGCAGATCACGAGGTCAGGAGATCGAGATCATCCTGGCTAACACGGTGAAACCCCGTCTCTACTAAAAAAAATAATAATAATACAAAAAATTAGCCGGGCGAGATGGCGGGTGCCGGTAGTCCCAGCTACTCGGGAGGCTGAGCCAAGAGAATGCCGTGAACCCAGGAGGGGGAGGTTGCAGTGAGCTGAGATCACGCCACTGCACTCCAGCCTGGGCGACAGAGCGAGACTCCGTCTCTACTAAAAATACAAAAAATTAGCCAGGCGTGGTGGCAGGCGCCTGTAGTCCCAGTTACTTAGGCGGCTGAGGGAGAATGGCGGGAACCCAGGAGGGGGAGCTTGCAGTGAGCCAAGATCGCACCACTGCACTCCAGCCTGGGCGACAGAGCGAGACTCCATCTCAAAAAATAAATAAATAAATAAATAATTTTTTTAAAAGGTAAATTTTT
>NW_012107364.1:793767-806905 GCF_000951045.1 Mandrillus leucophaeus | reverse complement strand
TTTTTTTTTGAGACAGAGTCTCACTCCGTCACCCAGGCTGGAGTGTGCGATGTCGGCTCACTGCAACCTCCACCTCCCGGGTTCAAACAATTCTTCTGCCTCAGCCTCCCGAGTACCTGGGACTACAGGCGCGCGCCACCATGCCTGGCTAATTTTATATTTTTAGTAGAGATGGGGGTTCACCATATTGGCCAGGCTGGTCTCGAACTCCTGATCTCGTGATTAGCCTGCCTCGGCTTCCCAAAGTGCTGGTATTACAGGCGTGAGCCACTGCGCCCGGCCGCGAATCACATTTTTTAAAATTGCTGGAAGCACGCCCTTCCCCACTGCTGCCTCAGTGACAAACAGGCTTTCCAGCGCCCAGAATGCTGTACGCAGACGCCGCCACCCTGGCCCCTGCACTCCTGCGTGAGCGACTTCCATTCGGGACCGCTCAGCCGTCCGCTACTGCAGCCTTCCCGCCTTGTCCTCCCACAGGCCTCCCGGGGCACCTAGAACTGTATGTCTCACGCGGGCCCCGCTCGGCTCCGCACCCGCTCAGCCACTGCCACATGCCCGGGATCCTCCTCCTGCGGAGCGGGATGCTTGGCGGGGAGAAATGAGGAGGGGAACGCTGGGCTGGCGGCTTTCCTCCTTCGGCTGAACCCACGGTCCTGATCTCCGGCCGCCTCCTTCTGATCCGGGGTTCTGGCCCCCTCCTCGCCCAGGACCTAAGCGCGGCACCCCCTCCCCCCACCCCAACCAGCTGTCTCTTTTTCCTCAGGGGTCGTGCTCCCAGCCTCTGCCCTCCACAACCACCCGCCTGTCTCACCAGGGCCCAGCCTGGTCCCTGGGAGCCGCCACAGCGCCGCGCCGTTTCCCCGACAACAGGGGCCCGCGGGGTGGAGGCTGTTCCAGCCGCCTAAGGGTACCTGCAGAAGCTTCTCCCGGCGCCCTCCGCTCTCCAGCCCTGGGCAGCTCACACTCCTCAGGTTTTTTCTTTACCTTTCCCTTTCTCCCGGAACCACTTGAGGATAGGTTAAAGACATCTTTTTGCTGAACCCCTACCTTCAAGGTTTATTTCCTAAGAACAAAGGCATTCTGTTAGAAAACCTGGCACAGGCCGGGCGCAATGGCTCACACCTGTAGTCCCAGCACTTTGGGAGGCCCAGGCAGGCGGATCACCTGAAGTCGGGAGTTCCAGACCAGCCTGATCAACACGGTGAAACCCCGTCTCTACTAAAAATACAAAAATTAGCAGGGCGTGGTGGCGCGCATCTGTAATCCCAGCCACTCTGGAGGCTGAAGCAGTAGAATCGCTTGAACCCGGGAGGCGGAGGTTGCAGTGAGCCGAGATCAGGCCACTGTACTCCAGCCTGGGCGACAGAGTGAGACTCTGTCTCAAAAGAAAAAAAAGGAAAGAAAAAAAGACACAATACGGTTACCTAATTCACAATCCGTGTTCAGGTTGTTCAATTGTCCCAACAACATCCTTCGTGGCTTTTCACAGCCTAGTCCATCCAAGATCCATTAAGGTGCATTGCATTTTGTTGTCACACCTCTTTAGTCTCTTAATCTGGAAGAGTTTATCAGCCTTTGTCTTTTCTAATCTTGATTTTTAAATTTGTATTTTATTAATTATTATTATTATCATTATTATTATTTTGAGACGGAGTTTCGCTCTTGTTGCCCAGGCTGGAGTGCAATGGCTCACTGCAACCTCTGCCTCCCGAGTTCAAATGATTCTGCTGCCTCAGCCTCCCGAGTAGCTGGGAT
The DNA here is from genome assembly GCF_000951045.1 of Mandrillus leucophaeus. Classification (NCBI taxonomy): domain Eukaryota; kingdom Metazoa; phylum Chordata; class Mammalia; order Primates; family Cercopithecidae; genus Mandrillus; species Mandrillus leucophaeus. Next base: position 805,150 of record NW_012107364.1, on the reverse strand, counting down.
TATAGCTTGGTGTTGAGAACATTCAGTATCCCAGACAGGGTCTCACTGTGCTACCCAGGCTGGAGTGCAGTGGCTGTTGTACACTACTGCCTCGAACCCCTAGCCTCAAGCACACTTCCTTCCTCTGCCTCCCAATGAGCTGGGACTATAAGCATGTGACCCTCCTGCAGGCTTCATGATTGTACTTTAGCACAATATTAAGAATGTTAAATGTGATCATTTGGTTAAGGTGGGATCTACCAGATTTTTCCACTCTAAAGTTATTATTTTTATTTTTATTTTATTTTATTTTATTTTACTGGTTTTTTGAGATGGAGTCTCGCTCTGTTGCACAGGCTGGAGTGTAATGGCGTAGTCTCAGCTCATTGCAACCTCCCACTCCGGGGTTCAAGTGACTCTTCTGTCTCAGCCTCCTGAGTAGCTGGGACTACAGGCACTCGCCACCATGGCCAGCTAATTTTTGTATTTTTAGTAAAGATAGGGTTTTACCTTGTTGGTCAGGCTGGTCTTGAACTCTTGACCTCAGGTGATCCACCCATCTCGGCCTCCCAAAGTGCTGGGATTACAGGTGTGAGCCACCGCGCCCAGCCAAGTTATTATTTTATAATTAACAATTGTACACACATACTTTGAGACCAACATGTTTTTTTGTTTGTTTGTTTGTTTGTTTTTGAGACAGAGTCTCCCTCTGTTGCCCAGGTTGGAGTGCAGTGGCGTGATCTCGGCTCACTGCAGCCTCCGCCTCCCAGGTTCAAGCAATTCTCCTGCCTCTGCCTCCCAAGTAGCTGGGACTACAGGCACATGCCACCAGGCCCGGCTGATTCTTGTATTTATCGTAGAGATGGGGTTTCACAGTGTTGGCCAGAGTGATCTCGAACTCCTGACCTCAGGTGATCCACCTGCCTCAGCCTCCCAAAGTGCTAGAATTACAGGCGTGAGCCACCTCACCTGGCCTCCAACATACTTTGTTGTTGTGTTTTTTGTTGTTGGTGTTGGTTGCTCTTGTTGTTTTGAGCCAGAGTCTCACTCTGTCCCCCAGGCTGGAGTGCAGTGGTGGGATCTCAGCTTACTGCAAGCTCCACCTCCTGGGTTCACGCCATTCTCCTGCCTCAGCCTCCCGAATAGCTGGGACTACAGGCGCTTGCCACCACGCCCGGCTAATTTTTTTTGTATTTTTAGTAGAGATGGTGTTTCACCGTGTTAGCCAGGATGGTCTTGATCTCTTGACCTCATGATCAGCCCACCTCAGCCTCCCAAAGTGCTGGAATAACAGGCATGAGCTACCATACCCGGACTGTTGTTGTTTTTTAACTAGGTAGGGGAATGAAAAGGAGGCACCTTGGAAGAGGGTTTGGTAAAAGTTTGCTTCTGGGATCCACTCTCCTCTCACTCACCTAGTTCCCAGATCCCTCTGTCATACTTACCATTGCTCTCCTCCAGCCCATCCATTTCTGCCCTAGATATCTTCAGAACCAGTGGCTGAATGAGGCCTTAAGGAGCATTTCTTCAAACCTAGGGCCTAAAAGATGCTAGGGCAATGGTTCTCAAAAAGGTTTTAGTATCTAAAACAGATAAAAGGAAAGTTGTTTTGGTGGGAGTAAAAGCAGTGAGCTGCAGCCACCCCCAGAAGACCTTCTCCCCACCTGGCTGGCTTCTGAAGTACCCCATTCCACACCCTGGGAAAGTATGGAAACCTCTGGCTTATCAGACACACCAGTGGCCTCTAGCTCCTCAGGAAGGCTGGCTTGGACCTTACCCATCTCTTGTTTGCTGCTTCATACAACATTGGCCTGAGTCCTGGGGCCACTGGCTTTTGAGAAAAAACTCTTGGCCTGTCATCAGGCAGCATCCCATCCCCCTGCACCATCCCTGCTGCTCTTTCTATACTGTCTTCCTGGAATGCAGACTGCAGGCCAGAGACTGCACAAGGAAAAGCAGCAGAGACCCAGCCAGCCCATCTCTCCTCTATGCCCTGGAACCTGAATGCAACTGCTTTCTTCCAACCTGCACCATTGAGGAAGCGGCCAGGTTGGGGGCCCAGGCAGAGGGCCTGGCAGATTTCCTGAGTGCTCTCTGCAACAGACCAGTTCCACCAGAGGGGAACTGGGATCTGGCAAATGACCACAGCCACCAGGAAGTGGCCTGGAAGAGTTTTTCACTTCTCCAAAGATATTGTTCCTGGTAGCTCCAGGGTCTATATATAAGACAAAGGAGGTGGGGGGTGGGAGGGCAGTGAAGAAGACATTGGCCAGGATCAAATCCCAACCTTGTCATGTGATCCTGACAGGTCATTTCAACCTTTAACCCTGTTTCCATTCTAAAGTAGGGGCAAAATAAGCAGCTCCTACAGTTGTCATGATGACTAATGTAATCCTGCAGCGGGCTTTCCAAATGTCAGAAATTGGAATATCTGCACAAATCTGTGCTATTCCTTCATGCCAGTTCTATTATACTATTGTTTATCTAAGATTTCCTCTAACTGCTTTGCTTTTTAAACATGGGCATGTTCCGAAGCAAAGCTGCTTGAAAAATAGGGTTTATTTTACATGTTATTGTTTCCTAGTCTATTTAAAATAGATGATTGCTAAAATAATTTTTAAAAGTGTTCATCTATACTCACTTCCTCCTCTTTTTTCTGAATCCTCTACCACTACCCTTCCTCTCCTCCAGTCTCCAGCTTTGTTTATAGGGAAATAGATTCAAAATCTCAGTGATGACAGGCGTTTTAACTCGTTTAGTATACTGTTGCAGGCATTTGACCCTGGTCATGAACAGGATTGTACAATCCTCACCTTTAAGTGTGGAAGACAGGACCAATGGTGTCACAGAAGCAAGATCCCTACGGAGAAGGCTTTTATATTTGCCCTAACTTGCCCTCAGGAATGGTCTAGTCTTCAACTGCAGCAGACCAGGTCAGAAGAATTTTCTAATGGGGGTGTCCACATTGCCTTGTGGACATAACAGGCTCTGCAAAATGTGGGCCAGAGCCTGAATTCGAGCCATTTTTTAGCTGGAATGCAGCTGGGCAGTCAAATCACATACCTTCTGCATTAATCAGGGTTCAGTTACAGAAGACATGCCATTCTAGCCATTTTCATCAGAAAGGGATTTAATACAGGCGATTAGATGCTTACAAAATCTTGGAAGTCCTAAAGAAATGGGCTCTGGTGGACCTCCAAGATTGCCCAGAACTTGGACGGGCATGGTGCTCACACCTGTAATCCCAGCACTTTGGGAGGCCGAGGCGGGTGGATCACCTGAGGTCAGGAGTTCGAGACCAGCCTGGCCAACACAGTGAAACTCCGTCTCTACTAACAATACAAAAATTAGCTGGCTGCAATGGCGTGCTCACCTGTAATCCTAGCTACTCAGGAGGCTGAGGCAGGAGAATCACTCGAACCCAGGAGGTAGAGGCTGCAGTGAGCTGAGATCACACTACTGCATCCCAGCCTGGGTGACAGAGCGAGGCTCTGGTTCAAAAAGAAAAAAGAGGCCGGACGTGGTGGCTCACGCCTGTAATCCCAGCACTTTGGGAGGCCGAGGCGGGTGGATCACCTGAGGTCAGGAGTTCGAGACCAGCCTGACCAACATGGAGAAACCCTGTCTCTACTAAAAATATAAAATTAGCCCGGCGTGGTGGTGCATGCCTGTAATCTCAGCTACTCAGGAGGCTGAGGCAGGAGAATCGCTTGAACTCAGGAGGCAGAGGTTGCGGTGAGCCGAGATTGCGCCATTGCACTCTAGCCTGGGCAACAAGAGTGAAACTCCATCTCAAAAAAAAAAAGAATGTGCCCAAAACTAAACAGAAGAACTGGTCTATGCTGAAACCTAGTGTCTCCCTGTCTATGCTGGCAAGCAGTGAGGACTTGGGCAGCAGAACAGTGGCCCCCATCTCACTCCTAGCTGTTATGTTATGCACTAGTGCATTTAAGGAATAAAGCTAACTCTTACCCAGAATTCTAACTGCAAGAAAGTTTGGGAAATGTGAATTTTTGTTTGTTTGTTTGTTTGTTTTTTGAGACAGAGTCTTGCTCTGTCGCCCAGGCTGGAGTACAGTGGTGCGATCTCAGCTCACTGCAAGCTCCACCTCCCAGGTTCACGCCATTCTCCTGCCTCAGTCTCCCAAGTAACTGGGACTACAGGCACCCGCCACCATGCCCAGCTAATTTTTTGTATTTTTTAAGTAGAGATGGGATTTCACCGTGTTAGCCAGAATGGTCTCGATCTCCTGACCTCGTGATCTGCCCTCCTCGGCCTCCCAAAGTGCTGGCAATACAGGTGTGAGCCACCACGCCCGGCTGTGAATTTTTTTTTTTAAGCTCTCTAATCTCTGTAGCTTAAAAAGTCACACTAAGAGGCTGACATAGATGATAAAAACCAATGTAACATACACCATGTAACAAATAAAACATCTTCCTCAGCCAGGCGCGGTGGCTCACGCCTGTAATCCCAGCACTTTGGGAGGCTGAGGCGGGTGGGTCACCTGCGGTCAGGCGTTCGAGACCAGCCTGACCAACATGGACAAACCCCTCTCTCTACTAAAAATACAAAAAAATTTAGCCAGGTGTGGTGGTGGGTGCCTGTAATCCCAGCTACTTGGGAGGCTAAGGTAGGACAGTCGCTTGAACCCGGGAGGCGGCAGTTGTGGTAAGCCAAGATTGCGCCGTGGCACTCCAGCCTGGACAAGAGCGAAATTCCATCTCAAAAAAAAAAAAAAAAGTCTTCGTCTCCAACACTTGGGCCCAGCCTACCTCTTCAGCCTGGTCTCTAGCCACTCATCCAACCCACATGTACTCTGTGTTCAGGTGAATTGTCAGGTACTATGGTTTGAATGTGTCCCATCCATAATTTAAGTGTTGAAACTTAATGGCTACTGAAGTGATAGTAAGAGGAGGGAGCTTAAGGAGATGATTAGATCGTAGAGGCTCCTCCTTCATGGATGGGATTAAGGCCTTTATAAAAGAGGCTTGGTGCAGCAACCTCCAGCTCTCTTGCCCTTCTGCCTTCCTCTATGTGAGGCCACCGTGTTCCTTCCCTCCAGAGGACACTGCAACAAGGCACCACTTTGGAGGCAGACAGCAGCCCTCACCAGACAACCGGATCTGCTGGAGCCTTAAGCTTGGACTTCTCAGTCTCCAGATCTTTGAGAAATAAATTTCTGTTCCTTATAAGTTACCCAATCTCAGGTATTTTGCTATAGCAGCACAAAATAGATCAAGACACTGGGTACCTCCAACACTCAGTACCTTTGCTCAAGCTGTTCCCTTTTTTTTTTTTTTGAGACAGAGCCTTGGTTTGTCACCCAAGCTGGAGTGCAGTGGCACAATCTCCACTTACTGCAACCTTTGCTTCCCAGGTTCAAGAGAGTCTCCTGCCTCAGCGTCCCGAGTAGCTGGAATTACAGGCACGCACCATTGCGGCTGGCTAATTTTTGTATTTTTTAGTAGAGATGGGGTTTCGTCAGGTTGGCCAGGCTGGTCTTGAGCTCCTGACCTCACTCGATCCTTCCATCTCTGCCTCCCAAAATGCTGGGATTACAGGCATGAGCCACCACACCCAGCCCAAGCTGTTCCCTTTGTCTAGAATGTTCTTTCTTGCTTTTTCCACCAGATGAATGAATTGCCTCTTCTTATAAGCTTTTTCTTACCTTATGGGGAAGAAGTCATATTCTAGCCCCCTATAGCTTTTCGTGTGTACCTTTTTAAATGACATATTTACATGTGTGTCTCCCACACTTGACTAAGAGGGCAGAGATCGGCCGGGTGCGGTGGCTCAAGCCTGTAATCCCAGCACTTTGGGAGGCTGAGACGGGCGGATCACGAGGTCAGGAGATCGAGACCATTCTGGCTAACACAGTGAAACCCCGTCTCTACTAAAAATACAAAAACTTAGCCGGGCGAGGTGGCGGGCGCCTGTAGTCCCAGCTACTCGGGAGGCTGAGGCAGGAGAATGGCGTAAACCCGGGAGGCGGAGCTTGTAGTGAGCTGAGATCCAGCCACTGCACTCCAGCCTGGGCAACAGAGCGAGACTCCATCTCAAAAAAAAAAAAAAAAGAGGGCAGAGATCATCTCTTTGGTATCACGGCTGAGGAAAGTCTGAACCAATTCCTTTTAACTCCTGGCTTATTATTAAAAAACAAAAAAAGGAGATTGAAATAGGGTTTTAAAGTTTCTAGAACAGTCTAAAGGTTTAAGTTTGCCAGGTTAATGCTTTTAACACAAAAATGATGATGCAGGTGCTGTGGCTCATACATAGTCCCAGCTACTCAGGAGGCTGAGGCAGGAGGATCACTTGAGCCCAGGAGGTCAAGGCTGCAGTGAACTGCAATTGGGCCACTGCACTCTAGCCTGGGTGACAGAGTGAGATCTTGTTTAAAAAAAAAAAAAAAAAAAAAACCAACCAAAAGAACAAACAACTCCTGAGCTTTGGTGATCCTTCTGCCTCAGCCTCCAAGTAGCTGGGATTACACGTGCCAGTGACTGTCCACCTGCACATGTATTTTGATTCTCTGTTACAGCAGCCAAATATATACTTTGATTGATCCTGGTTCAGGACTATGGAGTGATATGATAAGCACTCTTGTCTTGCAGGTATAATCTCATTTGGAGACAGCATTAAACTTTCAAATGTAGGACCTTTTTTGTGATTGTGAGATCCAGGCCCATGTTTTTCTTGGAGCCCTAAAGCAGATGCTAGACTCAGTCATAAAACAGACTCTCACTATATGAAGGAATTAATGATTTAGGAGGTCATATGTATTTTTCACACTGTCTCAACTGCTCTTTTGGCAAAGTAGCCTGTTCCCAACTTTAAAGGAGCTGCAGCTAGGCATGGTGGCTTATGCCTGTAATCCCAGCACTTTGGAAGGTCAAGGCAGGAGCACTGTGCGAGTCCAGGAGTTCGAGACCAGCCTAGGCAACATAGTGAGATCCCGTCTCTATAAAAATAAATAATAAATAAATAAATAAATAAATAAATAAATAAATAAAATTAGGCTGGGTGCAGTGGCTCACGCCGGTAATCCCAGCACTTTGGGAGGCCGAGGTGAGTGGATCACCTGAGGTCAGGAGTTTGAGACCAGCTTGGCCTACAGTAGTAGAGATGGTGAAACCCCATCTCTACTAAAAACACAAAAATTAGCCAGGCGTGGTGGCACATGTCTATAATCCCAGCTACTCAGACAGCTGAGGCAGGAGAATTGCTTGAACCTGGGAGCCAGAAGTTGCAATGAACCGAGATCACGCCATTGCATTCCAGCCTGGGTGATAGAGCAAGACTCCGTCTCAAAAAGAAAAAAAAAAAAAATTAGCTGGGTATGGTGGCATGTATGCCTGTAATCCCATCTACTTGGGAGCCTGAGGTGGGAAGAGCCCCTGAGCCCAGCAGTTCAAGGATCCAGTGAGCTATGATCTCACCATTGTACTCCAGCCTGGGCGAGAGGGTGAAACCCTATCTCTAAAAATAATTAAGGAAGTTCAACAAGACTCAGGAAGCTCATTATGTAGAGTTGTCCATCACTGTGAAACACTGGAAACAACCTAAGAGTAAGTCAACATGGAAGGGGTTAAAGAACTAATGACTTATTCATTCAAAGGAAAATTACAGTCATTAAAATAATGACAACCATGTGTCAATGTATACGAAGCTTTGAAGTAATACTAAATCAAGAAAGATTATAAAATGGTACTCAGATTGGGAATCCAACTATGTCAAGAGACACATACACAAGAAGAAGAAAATGTCCTTATCACCTTATATGTGGTAGGCCTTCTGCTGAGTCTCAGCGATACACAATGAATAAAGTGTGGTCTTGATGTGACTCTCTGTTGTGGTGCCTGCCCCTAGAACTCTTACCAGGAACCTCCTATGACAAAGCAAGTTGAATATTTGATAGCTGCCTGTTGGTTGTGGGTGGGGATGAACGTTCTAGAGTTTTTGCCAATTTCTGTGATGTAAACATTTTCGCCAGGCTGATTTCAAGATACCGATGGAATTTCACTAACACAGCGTTGGAAAGAGATACATAAGCGGCTCTTGAGAGTCAGTGCAAACTAGCTTCAGCAGCACATTGGGGAGGTGGTTGCTAAATAAGCAATAATTTATTCATAGCATGGAATCCTAATCAGCCATGAAAATATCATACTGTAGAATAATTAGTCATATTTGAAGAAGTTCATCTAGTTATAATGCCATTCAAAAAAAAAAAAAAGAGGGCTGGGTGTGGTGGCTCACGCCTGTAATCCCAGCACTTTGGGAGGCCAAGGCGGGTGGACCATGAGGTCAGGAGTTCAAGACCATCCTGCCAACATGGTGAAACCCCGTCTCTACTAAAAATACAAAAATTAGCTGGGTGAGTTGGTGCAATTTCTGTGATGTAAACATTTTTGCCAGGAGGCTAAGGCAGCAGAATTGCTTGAACCGGGAAGGTGGAGGTTCCAGTGAGCCGAGATCACACCATTGCACTCCAGCCTGGGCGACAGAGTGAGACTCCGTCTCAAAAACAAACAAACAAACAAACAAACAAACAAAAACAGAGAGAGAGAGGGAAAAGTTCAGAATTTATTTCCAAGCTTAAAAAGCAAGTGGCAGATGGCCTTGGTGGTTCACGCCTATAATTCCAGCATTTGGGGAGGCCAGGGTAGGTGGATCTCCTAAGCTGAGGGGTTCAAGACCAGCCTGGGCAGCATAGCAAAACCCTGTCTCCACACACACAAATACAAAAATTAGCCAGGTGTTGTGGCGCCTGCTTGTAGTCCCAGCTACCTGGGGGTGCTGAGGTGGGAGGATTGCCTTGGGCCGGGGAGGTCAAGGCTCTAGTGAGCTATGTTCGCGCCACTGTACTCTAGCCTGGGTGACAAAGCAAGACCCTGTCTCAAACCAGGAAAAAAAAAAAAAAAAAAAGGCCACTGGTGGCAGTGAGTGAGGTCAGTAAAAATTAAAAGTAAAGAAGTGTAAAGGTTCTAAAAACTGTCTTCTCGGAAAACCAAACAGAAAAATTGCCAAAATTGTCAGAATCCACATTCTGAAGACTGTGACTATGGAAATCAGTCGAAGTCTTCCAGCCTGGCAGGGTGATACACTTCTATAGTCTTGGCTACTCGAGCTGTGGTGGGCTGTGATGGACTATGTTCATCGGGTGTCCGCACTAAGTTCAGCGTCAGTATGGTGACCTCTTGGGAGTGGAGGACTGCCAGGCTGCCTAAGGAGGGGTGAACAGTTTCACACGGGAAACCGAGCAGGTCAAAACTGCGGTGCTGATCACTAATAGGATCGCACCTGTGAAAAGCCACTGCACTCCACGCTGAGCAACATAGTGAGACTAATCTTCAAAATAAAAAAAGGCTGGCAACAACCTGGAGAACATTATTCAAGAATGTGGATGAATCTCAGTAAAATGAGAAAGCTTTGTCACACACTTTTTTCTTTTTATTTATTTATTTATTTTTTATAGAGACAGGGTTTTACCATGCTGGCCAGGCTGGTCTTGAATTCCTGAGCTCAAGTGATCCATCCACCTCGGCCTCCCAAAGTGCTGGGATGACAGGCATGAGCCACCACACCTGGCCAACTCTGTGACATTTTAACTTGCCCTAAATCCATCCTCTGTCCTCCAGGCCCACAGTAGCCTTCAAAAATAATAACCTGCATCCATGGTGCAGCTCAGCAGCCGCTGCAGGAAGAAGAGTGGAGCTGGAACCTTTTCAAAGACTCATTCACAAGTGATTGTCATTATTTCACCTGTCTGGTGGTTCCCTGGAATATGTCAGTTGCAAGGCTGTCTGTATTTAGCCTGACTTGGAGCTCATCCAGTGTGAAAACTTGTCTTCTCTGGGGATTTTTTTTTAAACAATTATAGGCAAGAGTTTTAACTTTGTGACTGCCTGAGGCAGTGGATAACAGTTGGATCAAGCAATAGACTAAAAATAAAAAAATTTTTTTTAAAGCTTAAAAGTTAGGGAATAGATGTCCATAAGGGCTTTGAAAACTCTGGCAGAGCCAGACACGGTGGCTCACACCTGTAATCCCAGCATTCTGGAAGGCTGAAGCGGGCAGATCACCTGAGGTAGGAATTCAAGACCAGCCTGGCAACATGGTGAAATCCGGTCTCTACTAAAAATACAAAAATTAGGCCGGGCACGGTGGCTCACGCCTATAATCCCAACACTTTGGGAGGCCAAGGTGGGCGGATCACGAGGTCACGAGATTGAGACCATCCTGGCCAACATGGTGAAACCCTGTCTGTACTAAAAACACAAAAATTTACTGGGCGTGGTAGTGCATGCCTGTAGTCCCAGCTACTCGGGAGGCTGAGGCAGGACAATCGCTTGAACCCGGGAAGCGGAGGCTGCAGTGAGCTGAGATCGCACCACTGCGCTCCACACTGGCGACAGAGCAAGACTCCATCTCAAAAATAAATAAATAAATAAATACAAAAATTAGCCTGGCATGGTGGCAGGTGCCTGTAATTCCAGCTACTTGGGAGGCTGAGGCAGAAGAATCACTTGAACCTGGGAGATGGAGGTTGCAGTGAGCCAAGATTGCACCACCGCACTCCAGCCTAGGTGATACAACAAGACTCCAACTCAAAAAAAAAAAATAAAGATCACCAAAAATTACCAGGCATGGTGGCTTGCGCCTGTAATCCCAGCTATTCAGGAGGCTGAGACAGGAGAATTACTTGAACCCAGGAGGCGGAGGTTGCGGTGACCCAAGATTGTGCCACTGCACTCCAGCTTGGGCAACAGAGCAAGACTTAATCTTAAAAAAAGATATATATATATATAGATATATATAGATATATATATATATCTGGCAGATTCCTGGGCATCCAAAAGGCCAAGCACATCATAGGTCAGTGTGCAAGCCCACAGATGTGCATGGGCTCAGGAAAACATTCAGAAGTCCCTAAATTCATCTCTGGTTGAATTTGAAGCATTGCACAAGCAGGAAGTGAAGGCTAAGATGGGGTTGTAAACAGCCTACCTACACTTTGAAAGCATGTCCTAACATGCACGCACAGCCCCTCCGCAAAGACTGAGGGATCTATGGTTCCAGGCATTTAAAGACATCTCTGTCCCATCATTAGCTCATCACTAAGCTAACCTACCAAGTAGAGACTTCAGTGGTCTCACATGACAAATAATACAAACTTTACAGAATTAGTTCAGGAAGTCACTAAACAAACAAAACCACTACTACAAGCAGTAAAGACAACAAATCTTAGAGCTGCCACATTATAATTACAATTAAATTAAAATGTTCAATTTCTGGCCGAGCGCAGTGGCCCATGCCTGTAATCCCAGCACTTTGGGAGGCCAAGGCGGGCGGATCACGAGGTCAGGAGATTGAGACCATCCTGGCTAACACGGTGAAACCCCGTCTC
>NW_012107364.1:780019-792753 GCF_000951045.1 Mandrillus leucophaeus | reverse complement strand
GCCTCCCAAAGTGCTGGGATTACAGGCTTGAGCCACCGCCCCCGGCATTTTTTTTTTTTTTTAAACACAGAGTCTCGCTCTGTTGCCAGGCTGGAGTGCAGTGGCATGATCTCGGCTTACTGCAACCTCCGCCTCCCGGCTTCAAGCGATTCTCCTGCTCAGTCTCTCAAGTAGCTGGGATTACAGGCACATGCCACCACACCTAGCTAATTTTTTTATATTTTTAGTAGAGACAGAGTTTCACTATGTTGGCCAGGTTGGTCTCAATCTCCTGACCTCATGATCCACCAACCTCGGCCTCCCAAAGTTCTGGGATTACAGGCTTGAGCCACCACACCCGGCACAAATTCTTTATTTGAGAGAAGTCTGTTAACCAGAATATACAAAGAACACTTACAATTCAACAATTGAAAGATAAACAACCCAACTTAAAAATAGACTGGTCCACAAGGTGACTCATGCCTATAGTCCCAAAACTTAAGGAGAATGAAGTGGGAGGATCACTTGAGCCCAGGAGTTTGAGGCTGCAGTGAGCTATGATTGTACTACTGTACTCAAGCCTGGGTGACAGAGGAAGACTTGGTCTCAAAAAATAAATAATTAAATTTTTAAAAATGGACAAAGGATTTGAATAGGTATTTCTCATAAGAAGGTATAAAAAAGGCCAATAAGCACATTATTCTACTTCATTAGTCATTAGGGAAATGCAGATCAAAATTACTGTCGGATACTACTTCACACCCACTAGGATGACTACAGTAAAAAACGAACAGACAATAACAAGTGTTGGCCAGAATGCTGAGAAATCAGAATTCTTTTCTTTTCTTTTTATTTCTTTCTTTTTTTTTTCTTTTTGAGACAGAGTCTTGCTCTGTTGCCCAGGCTGTAGTGCAATGGCATGATCTTGGCTCCTGCAACTGCCGCCTCCCAGGTTCAAGCAAGTCTCCTGCCTCAGCCTCCCGAGTAGCTGGGATTACAGGCATGCGCACCACCATGCCTGGCTAATTTTTAATAGAGACAGGGTTTTGCCATGTTGGCCAGGCTGGTCTCGAACTCCTGACCTCAGGTGATCCACCCTCCTTGGCCTCCCAAAGTGCTGAGATTACAGGCGTGAGCCATTGCGCCCGGCCAAACGGTAGACCACGCCTAATTTTTTCTTTGTTTGTAGAGATGGGGTTTTGCCATATTGCCCAGGCTGGTCTTGAACTCAGCCTCCCAAAGTGCTGAGATTACAGTTGTGAGCCACTGCGCCTGGCCAGATAAATCAGAATTGTTATATATTGCTAGTGGGAATGTAAAATAGTGCAGTAGCTTTGGAAAATAATTTGGCAGTTCCTCAAAAAGTTAAATGTGGAGTTTCCATATAAGCATTCAGGTTTAAACCCAAGAGAACTGAAAACATATATTCACTAAATACCTGTACATGGATGTTCCTAGCAACATGATTTATGACAGTCAAAAAGGAGAAACAGTTTAAATGTCCATCTACTGATACTGATAAATAAAATGTGGTATGTCCGTACAATATAATTTTTTTTGGCCATTAAAAGGAATGATGTATTGATACATCATTTAACATGAATACATCATACAACACAGATGAACCTTGAAAGCATTTTGCTAGGAAGCTGGAAACAAAAGGCCACGTAATGTATGATTCTATTTATATTCCATGTCCAGAATAGGCAAATCCACAGCAGAATGAAAGTAGATTAGTGATTGCCAGGAGCAGGGGAAGAAGGGAATGGGGCAGTGATTGCTAAAGCGGACACAGTTTTGTTGTTTTGTTCTGTTTTGTTTTGTTTTTAGACAGAGTCTTACTCTGTTGCCCAGGCTGGAGTCCAGTGGCATGATCTCGGCTCACTGCAACCTCTGCCTCCCAGGTTCAAGCAATTCTCATGCCTCAGCCTCCCCCGTAGCTGGGATTATAGGCGTGTGCCACAGGGTCCAGCTGATTTTTTATTTTTAATAGAGACCAAGTTTCATCATGTCGGGCAAGCTGACCTCAAGTGATCTGCCTGCCTCAGCCTCCCAAAGTGGTGGGACTGTGGGCATGAGCCACCATGCCTGGCCCCAGACACAGTTTCTTTATGGGATAACGACAATATTCTGGAATAACATAATGGTGGTATTTCCACAGCCTTACGAATATACCAAAAACCACTGAATTGCATGCTTTAAAGTGTGAATTATATCGTCTTCCTCTTTTTTTTTTTTTTTTTCTTTTTTGAGACAGAGTCTTGCTCTGTCACCCAGGCTGAAGTGCAATGGCGTGATCTCAGCTCACTGCAACCTATGCCTCCCTAGTTCAAGTGATTCTCCTGCCTCAGCCTCCTGAGTAGCTGGGATTACAGGAGCCACCAGCACACCCAGCTAATTTTTGTATTTTTAGTAGTGATGGGATTTCATCATGTTGGCCAGGCTGGTCTCGAACTCCTGACCTCAGGTGATCTGCCCACCTCGGCCTCCCAAAGTGCAGGGGTTACATGCGTGAGCCACTGCGCCTGGCCGAATTATATCTTAATAATAAAAAAAAAAGTAGTTTACGAAGCAATCTGTTTTGTACATGTGGTAGGTCAGCAGCCTGTGAGATGACCCCCAGTAATTCTCACCTTGTGATAGTCACACTCTTGTGTAAACCTCTCCCCTCTGGTGTGGGCCAGATTTGGTTCCTCACTTCTAACAAACAGAATACAGCAGAAATGACAGAACGTCACTTCTGATATTAAGTTGTGAAAAGACACGATGGCTCCCATGATGGAGATTCTGGGTCCCTCCTTCTCTCTGTCACTTGCATCCTCCCCCACCAGGGAAGCCGGTTGCCATGTCGTGAGCATGAGCAGCCCTGTGGAGAGGTCCACATGGCAAGGAACTGATGTCTCCAGATGCCAACCAGGAGACAGGGGATGAGCTGCTGAGCTTCAAAGTGGATCCCTCCCCAGTCAGGGCTGGAGATGACCTCAGACTGCCAAGGCAATCTGTCAGAGGAAGAAAAGTTGGAGGACTTACACCACCAGATATTAGAACCTATTATGTAAACATAATACACATATCATGTAAATATAGTACAGTGTGATATTGGCATAAGGACAGGCAAACAGATCAATAGAACAGGACAGAATCTAGAAATAGACGCATTAACATACTGTCATCTGATTTATGACAAAGGTGACAGCAGTTGGGAAAGGAGTGTTTTTGTTTTTGTTTTTTTTAGACAAGGTCTCACTCTTGCCCAGACTGAAGTGCAGTGGTGCAATCATAGCTCACTGTAGCCTCAAACTCCTGGGCTCAAGCGATCCTCTCACCATAGCCTCCTGAGTAGCTGGGACCACAGGCACATGGCACCATGGTCAGCTAATTTTTTATTTTTATTTTGTTAGACAGAGTCTTGCTCTGTCACCCAGGCTGGAGTAGAATGGCATGATCACAGCTCACTGCACCCTCAACCTCCTGGGCTCAAGTGATCCTCCTGCCTCAGTCTATTGAGTAGCTGGGACCACAGGCACATGCCACCACATCCAGCTAATTTTTGTACTTCTTGTAGAAATGAGGTTTCACCATGTTGCCTAGGCTGGTCTCAAACTCCTGGGCTCAAGCCATCTGCCCACCTTGTCCTCCCAAAGTGCTGGGATTACGGGTCTGAGTCACCATGCCTGGCCAGGAGATCTTCTTCATAGATGATACGGGGTCATTTCTGCTTCTCTGGCTATGCTCACTGGCCATCAGCACCCTCTGTGTGCCCAGGAGTCTCACGTAGGGCACCTGCACATTATCCACAGAACTCTGCAGGGCCTTTCCCCAGCTCAGGGCCATAAAGAGAGAGATCTGCCTCGGGTTTGATGTCTTCTTGCTCCCTCACCTCCTCTCCAGGGCTCCCCATTCCTGGGCCAGTCCTCCTGGGTGAGAAGCCAGCAAGATGCATGTGATCTTCAGCCTCTGGGTTGACCCTAAAGGTCCATACCCACCGTTGTCCATGTCCATTTGTAGTCTCCTGTCACACTGAATCAAAGCTAGCCTGGGTGACAAGCAGCATTCTGTCAGAGGGACAGTACATGACTTCTGAAGCTTGGTCATATGAGACCCTGCGGTGTTACCTTGGGCCTTTGGCTTGTTCTTTTGGGATGAAGTCAGCTGCCCTACCTTGAGGACATTCAAGCAATCCTGTGGAGAGAAGCCCAGTTGTCAGCACCAGTTTGCCAGCCACGCCAGCAAGCCACCTTGGAAGCAGGCCCTCCAGCCCCAGACAAGGCTTCAGAAGGCTCTAGGCCCCAGGCCTTGAGATTTTCAGCTGAGGCCCCAAGCATCATGTAGTAGAGTTAAGTCATTCACACCGTGCCCTGTGGGAACTCCTAGCCCACAGAAATCACGAGATAATAAATGACTATTGTTTTATGCACTAAGTTTTGAGGTGTTTTGTACTGCAGTAATAGATAACTAATACAATGGCTGAAGCCCAGTGCAACACTCTGGGAAAGTCCTCCTTGTTCACTTCCCCGAAGCTTGAGGCTTTGCAGGTAGCTCCCCTGCAGTCTCCTTCCACACCACCATGTCACCCCCCGTGCCCCCCCATGCACCCCCTGTACCCCCCCTTCTACCCTCCCTCCAGCTGCCTCACTCTCCCTTCCCTCTCCAGGGAGGCAGAGGGCAGGATTGACCCATCTGCTGCCTCATTGGAGGTTCCACTGGGGAATGAGATGCCCATCTCCCCTGCTGATGGCACTGCCCCCCAGGCTTTAAGAATAAGTCTTCTAGAATCCCCTCATTGTGGCAATAGTGAGGAAGGAAAGAAACCCCCAGCATTCCCCAGTGGGCAGTGACTAGCATGGATTCCCTCTGTCACTTCTTCTCACACTTGTGTTCACATTGAGGGTGGGGAGGGATGAGTGATGGTAGTAGGGCCGGTTCTGCCACCTCTTTGTACATACCTGGGGCATGTTCTTGCCCCAATCTCAACAGAGGCTTTGAATCATCCTTAAGCGTGAGGTCCACAGCACTATTTGTCATCAATTTTGGATCTCCATTGTCAATACCAGGAAAACAGGAAAAGTCTGGGTTTCTTTGCTGTTCCTGCTTCCTTCACTGTCTGTCCCTTTGACAATGAATATATCAGCACTTTCTGGGACGATTTGTGACATGCTCTCTTTTCACCAAACCTCTGCACATGGTGGTCCCTTTGCTGGCAACAACCTTCCTTTTCCTTTGCCCAACAGACTCTTACCCTTCACAAGCTGCCTCAGCACTGTCTCCTCAGGAAAGCCCTCCTTGACTCCTCTGACTCTGGCTATGTTAAGTGCCTCTTCTGGGCCACCCTAGATCCTTTGCTTCCTTTACCACGCTGTATTTGTGGCAGAGACGCTGTATTTGTGGCAGAGGCAGAAATACGATTTCTTTTTTTTCCTGAAACAGCGTCTTGCTCTGTCACTCAAGCTGGAGTCCAGTGGTGTGATCTCTGCTCACTGCAACCTCCACCTCCCAGGTTCAAGTGATTCTCCTGCCTCAGCTTCCTGAAAAACTGAGATTACAGGCGCCTGCCACCGTGCACGGCTAATTTTTTGTATTTTTAGTAGAGATGGGGTTTCACCACATTGGCCAGGCTGGTCTCCAACTCCTGATCTCAAGTGATCCGCCCACCGGGGCCTCCCAAAGTGCAGGGATTACAGGTGTGAGCCACCACAACTGGCCCAGAAATACAGTTTCTGAAGCACAGTTTATTCTCCCTCTTCTACAGCATGTGGATGTTGCTGGAAAGCAGCTGTCCAGCTGACACCCCATTTCCAACCACCTCTTACATCTAGGTATGGTCATACTACTGGCTCTTGTCAAAGGAATGTGAATAGAACCCATATGTGTCACTTCCACATCAAGGTCTTTAAGGAGCAGGTGTGTCATCTACACACCATCCTGCTACCAGCTGTATTTAGGCAATGACAAGATTCTTAGGAATGGTGCTGCCACAAGGTGGACAGAGCCCAGCACCCAGGATCAATGTATAGAGGAAAGCCACCTGCTTCGATTATGTCTGAGACATAATTCCTTTGAAGGCCTATTTGTTATAGCAGCTAGGGTTACCTTAATTAATACAGTATTGTAGTGTTTACTGGTGTCTCTCCACTAGGTAGTCTTTTTGTTTGTTTTTGTTTCTGAGGCAAGGTCTGGCTCTATCGCCTAGGCTGGAGTGGAGAAGTGGCATGTTCTTGGCTCACTGCTACCTCTGTCTCCCAGCCTCAAATCATCCTCCCACCTCAGCCTCCTTAGCAGCTGGAATTACAGGCATGTGCCACCACGCCTGGCTAACTTTTGTATTTTTTGTAGAAATGGGGTTTTGCTATGTTGCGATCTGCCCACCCCGGCCTCCCAAAGTACTGGGATCACAGGCATGAGCCACCGCGCCCAGTCTCTTGCTAGACTAGTCTTAAAGGAAAAGTAGGAGTTCTTTAGGTGAAAGAAAATGAACTTGGGGTGGGGGTAGCGGGAGGACAAAAGAGCAATAATTGTATCAGTAACTCAATATCTACTCACTGAGCACCTACTATGTTCCAGGCATTGGAGGGGCAGCAGCAAACCAGACAAACAAAGTCCTCCGCTCTCATGGTGCTGAAATTCTAGGGGGAGAAGCACTGAGCATGTAAACACATAAAGTACAGAGGAGCATTTCTCAGAGTGGTGACATGGAGAAAACATACCAGTGTAACAAGGTAATGGGATAAAGAGTAACTGGGAAAAGGCACTGGACTGGATGATCCAGCAGGGCCTCCCTGGAGTGTCACTTTAGCTGAGACCCCAATGGTAAGAAGAATCCGGCCATGCAACAATCTTTGCATTAGGGAAGGGGAAGGAGGAGACTTTCCTAGATGGAGGAACTAGAAGCACAAAGGCCCCAAGGTGGGAAGGAGCTTGGTGCACTTGAGACAGGAAGAAGGCCAGCATGGTGGGAATGGGAGAGAGTAAGGCTAGATGGGGCCAGGGTGTGTCCCCACCCCTCATCCCTGCTTTATTTTTCCCCATCGCACTTCTTATCACTTAATATGCTATGTATTTCTCTTACGTACACGCTTTATTTTCTATCTCTGCCACCAGGCTGTAAGTCCCATGAAGGCAGGGATTTCTGTCTGTGTTTTGTTCACTGCTGTCTCTTGGTAGACAGTGCCTAGAACAATGCCTGCCACACAGTCTTCCCAAGCTGTGTTTGTTGACTGAATAAATAAATGAGAGATGGATAAAGGACAGATAGTGCAGGGCCTTGAAGGCCATGTTGGGGTCATTCTAGGCAAAGGGAATTGCAGGTGCACTCAGGGAGAGGCAAGCACTGGTTAGGTAAAGACAGGCTGAGCCTCCCATAGCCCTGTCAGCATGGAGCCAGAGGAGGGCTGCAGTCCACACTGTAGAAAGAGTGGCAGGGTAAAGGCAGTGCCCCGGTCCTCTTGGTCTCCCTGGTGCTTGTTAATCTGACTGGCAAAGTCTGAAGCAGGCAGGTGCTGTGGTCTGGTGAAGTGGAGCCAGGGGAGACATCATCCCAGCGAGAGAACATGGAAGGAACCCACAGCCACAGCAGGGCAAGCAGTCCCATTTCCCAGCAGCCTCATGAGCTCAGTGTGGCAGGGGGCAGCTCTGGGGCTCAAGCCCACTAGAGTGGCCCATTGGTCCTGGTGTTACCACCTGTCCTTCCTCAGGCCATTTGATCTTCCCATCTGTGTCAGTCCATTTGCATCACTATAAAGAAATACCTGAGTCTCACGCTGGGGACCAAGAGGGAGAGGGAAGGGAGCAGGTGGCTTCTGGCATGACTAAATACGGGTGCCCAAAATTGCATCACTCAGACAAGTCCCTCTTCATTTCCTCGTTTTCCTCTATTTTGAGATAGGGTCTCATCACCCCCCCCCCTTTTTTTGAGACGGAGTTTCACTCTTGTCACCCAGGCTGGAGTGCAATGGCATGATCTCACTGCAAATTCCGCCTCCCAGGTTCAAACGATTGTCCTGCCTCAGCCTCCTGAGTAGGTGGGATTAGAGGCATGCGCCCCGATGCCTGGCTAATTTTGTATTTTTAGTTTGAGACGGGGTTTCTCTATGTTGGTCAGGCTGGTCTCCAACTGCCGAGCTTAGGTGATCAGAATGCCTCGGCCTCCCAAAGTGCTGGAATTACAAGCATGAGTCACCACACCCGGCCTGTTTTCTTCTTATTTTGACTTGTCTGAATGTTGATGCCCCCTCTCAGAATTCCTATGTTGGAACCTTCTTTTTCTCTAGAAACATTTGAACAATAGTTTAGAAAAGTTTGCCCAATAACCCAGCACCCTCCAGGTTTTCAAAGGTGAAGAATATTACTTGTGCAAGTCAGAATCTGATACCAATGAAATGGTGACAGCTTTTCCAGTAAACAAGAATATAGTCTTCCATGGCTAGGAAGGGCGACTGCCACAGCTGACAGGTTCCAAAGATACATGGAGACTATGTTGGAACTTAACCATCAAAGTGATGGTATTAAGAAGTGTGCCCTTTGGGAGGTGATTAGGGCTCTACCCTCATGAAAGAGATCAGTGGCCTTACAAAAGGGCTTGAGGGAACCTGATCATCCCTCCCACTCCCTCTGCCATGGGAAGACTCAGCCAGAATGCGCCATTTTGGAAGCAAAGAGCAAGCCCTCACCAGACACTTTATCTTTCTGTGCTTTGATCTTGGACTTCTCAGGCACCAGGACTCTGAGGAATAAATTTCTGCTGTTTATAAATGACCCTGTCTAAGGTATTTTGTTAGAGCAGCAGGCACGGCCAAATACAGCTTCACTCTCAGTTAGGTTCTCTGGAGGTGACAGAAGTCCCCAACAATTCTAGACATGCTTTAATCTTTCTTCATGCTCCTTCCATCCTAAAACAGAGCCACTGAGTGTTATGGGCCCTGAGTGCCCTGGATGTGGTCAAGTGACCTCTTCCAAAAGAGTCACTGTGGGCAGAGGGGTGCAGTGCAGCCTGTGTGCAGGAAGGCTCTAGAAAGCAGCTATGGCTAGTGTGGCACAAGGAAGAGGAAGGATAGGAGATTATGTGCTAGTGTGATGTGTGGCTGTCTTCCTGTGAGTGTTCCCCCAGCCACACACATAGAACTGGGAGCTCCTGGTGCCCTGGTTCATCTCTGTGTCCCTATGGTCATACTCTGGAAGCTAAAAATTGACTACTTTTGAATAAACGAATGCACAAACCTTCATTTCCTTTATAGCACCTAATAGAAAAGTGCCTCAGGCTACCACATGAGCTTTATCTCACCTGGCAACTGACATGTAATGTCAGTCATTCTCTTGTAATGTAAAGGATCACTTTATTTGTTTTTAAGTTGTTTGTTTTTTTAAGAGATGGAGACTTGCTATGTTGCCCAGGATGGACTCAAACTCCTGGGCTCAAGTGATCCTCCTGCCTCAGCCTCTGGAGTAGTTGGGACTTACAGGTATATGCCACTGTGTCTGGCTGAAGGAGTGCCTTATGAATCACTTTCACATCTGATTCTCACAAGAACTCAGAGGTAGGGTTTATCATCACCATTTTGTTATTTTTAGATAGATAGATAGATAGATAGATAGATAGATAGATAGATAGATAGATAGATAGATAGATAGTTTTTTTTTCTTTTGAGATGGAGTCTCACTGTGTCGCCCAGGCTGGAGTGCAGTGGTGTGACCTCGGCTCACTGCAACCTCTGCCTCCTGGGTTCAAGTGATTAGTCGGCCTCAGCCTCCCAAGTAGCTGGGACTATAAGCCCGTGCCACCACACTTGGCTGATTTGTATTTGGTATTTTTAGTAGAGATTGGGATTTTGCCATGTTGGCCAGGCTGTGATCTGCCCACCTTGGCCTCCCAAAGTGCCTGGGACTATAAGCCCGTGCCACCACACTTGGCTGATTTGTATTTGGTATTTTTAGTAGAGATTGGGATTTTGCCATGTTGGCCAGGCTGTGATCTGCCCACCTTGGCCTCCCAAAGTGCTGGGATTACAGGCATGTGCCACTGTACCCGCCCCATTTTATTATTTTATTATTTTATTTTTAAGACAGAATTTTGCTCTGTTGCCCATGCTGGGTGCAGTGGCATGATCTGGGCTCACTGCAACTTCCGCCTTGTGGGTTCAAGTGATCCTCGTGCTTCAGCCTTCCAAGTAGCTGGGATTACAGGCCTGTGATCACACCTGGTTAACTGTTAGTGTCTTTTTTTTCAGACAGAGTCTCACTTTGTTGCCCAGGCTGGAGTGCAGTGGCACAATCTCAGCTCACTGCAACCTCCACCTCCTGGGTTCAATTGATTCTCCTACCTCAGCCTCCCGAGTAGCTGGGACTACAGGCGTGCATCATCACGCTCGGCTAACTTTTGTATTTTTAATAGAGACGGGATTTCTGGATTGTCTCGAACTCCTGACCTCAGGTGATCTGTCCACCTTGGCCTCCCAAAGTGCTGGAATTACAGGAGTGAGCCACCATGCCTGGTCCATTTTATTATTTTATTTTATTTTATTTTTGAGACAGAGTCTTGCTCTGTCACGCAGGCTGGGTGTAGTGGCGCAATCTCAGCTCACTGCAACCTCTGTCTCCTGGGTTCAAGTGATTCTCGTGCATCAGCCTCCTGAGTAGCTGGGATTACAGGCCTGTGCCATCATACCTGGCTAATTTTTGGGGTTTTTGTTGTTGTTGTTTTTTAGATGGAGTCTCGCTTTGTTGCCCAGGCTGGAGTGCAGTGGCGCAATCTCGGTTCATTGCAACCTCTGCCTCCCAGGTTCAATTGATTCTCCTGGCTCAGCCTCCCGAGTGGCTGAGACTACACACATGCACCATCACGCCTGGCTAACTTTTGTATTTTTAGTAGAGACGGGGTTTCACCATGTTGGCCTGGCTGTTCTCGAACTTCTAACCTTGTGATCCGCCCACCTTGGCCTCCCAAAGTGCTGGGATTACAGGCATGAGCCACCATGCCTGGCCTTATTTTTTGTATTTTTAGTATAGACTGTATTCACCATGTTGGCCAGGCTGGTCTCGAACTTCTGACTTCAAGTGATCTGCCTGTCTCGGCCTCCCAAAGTGCTGGGAGTGAGTCACCGAGCCTGACCATAGCACCACCATGGGAAGTGAGGATACTGGGACCCAGAGAGCTCAAGTGAATTGCACTGACACAGGAGCTCAGACTGGGTGCTGGGGACCAGGAGAAGTTACCAAGGATAAAAGACTATGGTGTGGCAGGTTGGGACAGCCAACCAGTGACTTCTGGATTAATAAAAACTGCCAAGAAGGAAACCTTTGAAAAAATTGTCCATTTTAAAGCAGCAAAACCTGGCTAGACACAGTGGCTCATGCCTGTAATCCCAGCAATTTGGGAGTCCAAGGTGGGAGGATCACTTAAGCCCAGGGGTTAGAGACCAGCCTGGGCAACATAGTGAGACCCCATCTCTACAAATATTTAAAAATTAGCTCACTGTGGTGGCATGTGCCAGTAGTCCCAGCTACTTGGGAAGTTAAGGCAAGAGAATCGCTTGAAGACAGGAGTTTGAGTCCAGGCTGGGTCACACAGTGAGACCCTATCTCTACCAAAAAACACAAAAAATTAACCAGGCACGGTGGTGTGCCTGTGGTTCCAGGTACTCAGGAGGCTTACACGGGAGGATCACTTGAGCCCAAGGGGTTGAGGCTGCGATGAGCTATGATCACAGTACTGTACTCCAACCTGGGCGACAGAGCAAGCCTCTGTCTCAAAAATAAATAAATAAATAAATAAATAAATACAAAGTAATAAGGCAGCAAAATCCAGAGAACTTTATAAATCATGCAAAGCTATGTCAGAATAATTCAATATTTTTCTCTGTTTTAAATTGCTCAGTTATGTGTTGACATTTGTCAATGCCCAGTAGGGTGCTGGGGACATCAAAGTAGACCAGAGCAGGTCCTGGCCCTGGAAGACCTCCCCAGTTTAGATGATAAATAAACAGCCAGAGAGCCATGGGTTCACTGTGGGAAAAGAGGAGAAAAGGGCGGTGGCCAGAAAAGGCTCTGCTGTGCAAACAACCTGTGAAGGAAGACACATCTCACACATACACACACACACACACACACACACACACACACACACACACACACTCCCCGCCCCCCGGCCTGGCTTAAAATGTTCCACAGGGTTTCTCATCACACGTGCTATAAATTTTCAAGGCCTTGCTATGATCTGTGAGATCCTATATGACCTAGGTTTGCACACTGCTCCCACCTCGACTCTTTCTACTCTCTCCCTCGCTCACTCCACTCCAACCACGCTGGCTTCCTTGTTGTTCCTTGAGCAGGACACCTTTTTCTGCACGAAGCTTCTACCCTTGCCATTCCTTCCACTTGCAACATTTTCTGCTCAGATATTCTCAAAAGGCTGGCTCCATGTCAGCAAGTCTCTGCTCAAATGTCACCTCCAGTGGGGTGCAATGACACGTGCCTGTTGTCCCAGCTACTTGGAGGCTGAGACAGGAGGATGGAGGGCTAGAGGCCAGGAGTTTGAGGCAGCAGTGCACTGTAATTGTGCCTGTGAATAGCACTGCACACCAATCCGGGGACCATAACAAGATTATGTCTCCAGAAAAAAGTCACCTCCTCAGAGAGGCCTTTCTGACCACCTATGTCTAAGTCACCTCTCCTTGCTTCCACCTCCGTCACTGTTCGGTAACACTGTTTGATTGTCACCTCTCCTCGCTTCCACCTCCGTCACTGTTCGGTAACACTGTTTGATT
>NW_012107364.1:762914-779039 GCF_000951045.1 Mandrillus leucophaeus | reverse complement strand
CTGTGTTAGCCAGGATGGTCTCAATCTCCTGACCTCGTGATCTGCCCGCCTTGGCCTCCCAAAGTGCTGAGATTACAGGCGTGAGCCACTGTGCCCGGCCGATTTGTTGTGGTTTTTGTTTGTTTGTTTGTTTTTGTTTGTTTGTTTTTTGAGACAGAGTCTTTCTCTGTCGCCCAGGCTGGAGTGCAGTGGTGTGATCTTGGCTCGCTGCAACCTCTGCCTCCTGGGTTCAAGTGATTCCCCTGCCTCAGCCTCCTAAGTAGCTGGGACTACAGGCGCCCACCACCATGCCCGGCTAATTTTTTGTATTTTTAGTAGAGATGGGGTTTCACCATGTTAGCCAGGATGGTTTCGATCTCCTGACCTGGTGATCTGCCTGCCTTGGCCTCCCAAAGTGCTGGGATTACAGGCGTGAGCTACTGCACCCGGCCAATATTTTTTATACTCTGAAGGTTATGCAGCATGCCAAGCACTGGGGCAGCTCATTCATTGTGTCACTAGACTTGTTGGCAAAGGGTGCCAACCCAGAAGTACATCTCCTACAGCCCCCGCCAGATCTTGTCCTTTGGCTTCTCTGAATCCTCACCCAGGTATGTGTGTAGCTCTGGATGAAAGGTGTTGGGTTCTGCTGCTGCTCATCCATTCATGGTACTGAACTTAGAGGTGATGAGAGACAGATATGGTTCCCAGTTGGTCCTCATGGGTGCCTCTTTTTATCCTCCTTGGCTCCAGTGTGTCATTATTCTTATCCACATCCAGCTTTTATTCCGGAATAAATTGCTGGTCCAACTGACCTGTAGTGATTGATGTTGGGCTTAATACTAGCCACAGAAGCAACGACCTGTGCAGACTTTCTACCAACTCCCACAAATCGATAAGGTCTAACCCCTTCCATTAATTCCTCATTCTAATCACTCACAGTGCTTCTACTCTGATTTTAATTGATATACCAGGTAACCACTTTTATTAGTTACTGAAGGATGTTCTTATTCTTTACCTTTTAAAGCGTATGATATATACTCTTCTGCATCTGGTTTTATCATGTAACAATATCTCTTTGAGATCCTTTCATGCCAATATATAGAGAATTCTCTCGTTGCTTTTTTATAGTTCTATAGTATTCTGTTGTTGAGATGTACCATATCTTTTTTACCAGTTCCCTATAGATAGAAATTTGAATGAAAATTGTGCAGGGATATGTGTGTGTGTGTGTGTGTGTGTGTGTGTACATGTTTTCACATTGTGTACCACACTGAGTAGTAAGGGTCTTGACATCAAGGGCCTTGTTTTCCTTGTGTCCTTAGAACCTAACAAAGCCTAGCGCATAGTAGATTCTCAGTCAATTGTTTGTTGAAAGAAGGATGTACTTCTCCACTTTCTCCGTAGGCGATCCTGTTAACACCCGTCACTTTCATTTCCATTTACTCTTAAATTTCTATTTTCAGCCAAGGCTACCCTGAAGGACCCAGAAATCAAACTCCCATCTCTGCCTCAGCCCAGAATGTCTAATTGCCTCCTCCCCATCTCCACTTGGATGTTTCACAGAATTCCTCTGTCTCAGCATTTCCAAAACTGAACTTCTCACTCCTAATCCCCTCCAACCTACCTGCTGTGCTTTGGAAATGGTTTGTTCGTGCCCCCAAAATCTTATGTTGAAATGTGATCCCAGGCCAGGTGCGATGGCTCACACCTGTAATCCCAGCACTTTGGGAGGCTGAGGAGGGCAGATTACTTGAACTCAGGAGTTTGAGCCCAGTCTGTCCAACATGGCGAAACCCCGTCTTTACTAAAAATACAAAAATTAGCTGGGCATGGTGGCAGGCGCCTGTAATCCCAGTCACTCGGGAGGCTGAGGCATGAGAATCACTTGAACCTCATAGATGGAGATTGCAGTGCACCGAGATTGTGCCACTGCACTCCAGCCTGGGCGACAGAGCAAGACTCTGTCTAAAAAAAAAAAAAAAAAAAGAAAGAAATGTGATCCAGGCAGAATGAGAGTGGTGGCTCTCATGCCTGTAATCCCAGTATTTTGGGAGGCTGAGTGGGGCAGATCACTTGAGGCCAGAAGTTCGATATGGGCCTGGCCAACTTGGTGAAACTCCATCTCTACTAAAAATACAAAAATTAATTGGGCATGGTGGTGTACGCCTGTATTCCAGCTGCTTGGGTGGCTGAGGCGTGAGAATTGCTTGAACCCAGGGGGTGGAGGCTGCAATGAGCTAATAGCGCCTCTGCACTCCAGCCTAGGCAACAGAGTAAAACTGTCTCAAAAAAAAAAAGAAAAAAGAAAAAAAAAAAAGAAAGAAATGTGATTCCACAGTGTCTCCAGGGAGGTGGGGCCTAATTGGGGGTGTTTGAGTTGTGGTGCCATTCTAGGTAGTGAGTGAGTTCTGGCTCTGGTGAGGCTGGATGAGTTCTCACAGGAAAGGATTAATTCCCAAGAGAGTAGGTTGTGCTAAAGCCAAGATGCCCCTCGGATTTGGGCTGGGATTATAGGCACGTGCCACAACGCCCGGCTAATTTTTGTATTTTTAGTAGAGACGGGGTTTCACCATGTTGGTCAGGCTGGTAAAGACCAAAACACTTCTTATATTAAATATTAAAGGAAATAAGAACTATATATATATATAAGACAGATAATGAAAATGAGCAAGATATTTATTTATCCAATTATTCCATCTCAGGGTCACAGGTGGCCAGAGTCTATCCTGGCAGCTCAGGACAGGAACCAACCCTATACAGGATGCCATCCCATTGCGCACACGTGTGCGCATATGCACACACACACACAAACACACACACACATACATACATAGACTGGGACAATTCAGACAAGCCAATTCACCTAAAGGGCACATCTTTGGGATTTGGGAGGAAACCAGAGGAACCAAGGAAAACTCAGACATGGGGAGAGAGTGCAGACTACACAGACAGGGGACCCAGCCAGGAATCAACTTTTTCTCATCAATGTTTTAATTGAATTGATGTTATTGGAGGTCCTGCTCTACTTAACTCCTCCAAGTACCCTAAAAGTCTCAATCCCAATACATCACTGACTCATAATGGATCCTGTCACGTAAATCAGGTCCAGATGTGGATGAGGTTCCTAAGATATAATTCCTCAAGAACAGCTCTGAGCACTGTTTCTCTGAAGTCCTATGAGCTAGAGACGTTATCTCCTCTCCACGGACCCAGCATACAGAGTTGGCAAGCGGAAGATAAGCACAGTAGACACTTTTGTTCAAAAGGGGAAAAAACAGGAGTGACAGCTGCCACTGGGTCATAGTAATTCTGAAATCCAGCAAGGCACGTGATGCCAGTTCCTTGATTGAGTCCTCTCCTGCTCCTTGGGAATGATTATCTGCAGCTCCTGGCTCTATCCTTCCGGCTCATGGGTTTCTTTTAAGTAGTCCTTTCTTTCCCATAGGAAATAGCCCATGTTTGCATCTGAATAGCCTTCTCAGAAGGCTTCTTAGAAGGCTGGGGCCCACATGTCCCATTTTATTTTTGTGCTCTGCCTTTTCTGGTATAATTGTCCCTTGCTATTTGCGGTGGATTGGTTCTAGGACTCAGATGCTCATATCCTGCAGTCAGCCCTGCCAGACCTGGGATAAGGACTACTGCATTCCCAGTCGCTACTTTATCTTCAAACCTAGCATTTTGATTGGCTACCGAATGGGGTGGAATTATCATAACTCTTGGCCTTTGAAACTATTCTCAGTTTTCATTCCCCTGAATACTCTGTAAATTCTACACATTGAGCACCTACTGTACCCTAACACTGTTTTAAGAATCAGGGATATCGCAGTGAATGAGATAGACAAAAATAGCTGCCTTATGGACCTGCCATTCTAGTGGGGAAGGCAGACAATATGCAAATAAGTGAGTAATACAAGAGGAAAAACTTTGGGAGGCTGAGTCGGGAGGATTACTTGACACCAGGAGTTCAAGACCTTCTCTTTACAAAAAAAAAAAAAAAAAATTAGCCAGCCATAGTGGTGTACGCCTGTGGCTACTCAGGAGGCTGAGACAGGAGGATCACTTGAGCCCAGAAGTTCAAGGCTGCAGTAGGCCCTGATTATGCCACTGCACTCCAGCACCGGCAACAGAGCAAGACCTTGTCTCAAAAAAAGAAAAAAAAAAAAGAAAAGAAAAAAAAAAAGGAGAAAAGTCGTAGGGAGATGGCAATTTTTGTGTTTATGTTGTGGTGACAGAGAGAGGGACTTCAGTTTTAAATAGGGAAGGCTATTTCACTGAAAAGGTTACTTTAAAGTCAAGACCAGAGGAAAGTGAGCAAGTGGCCAAGCAGATACCTGGAGGAAGAGCTTTCCAGGTAGAGAGAAGTACAACTGCAAAAGTCTGATGTAGATGTGTGCCTTCTCCTTTCTTTTTTATTTATCTTGGAAGAGACAGTCTTGTTATGTTGCCCAAGCTGGTCTCGAACTCCTGGGCACATGCAAAGTGAAAGCAGAGAAAAGTAGACTTACCCCAGAAGCTGATGGTCCTGCAGTGTGCAAGGCCATTTCAGAATACACATAGAGAAAACAGGAGAATAGGTAGCGAGCGAGGGTTTTGCGGAAAGAGCCAATTTTAGCTGAAAAAGTAGGGGAAACCCCAGACATTGTGCCATCTCAGGGTTGGGACTGCTTGCCTAGATTTTGAGGTTTTTTTTTTTTTTTTTCCCCAGACCCCTCAACTTCTGAGATCTCAATGGGAAGCTGCTGATCACCAGTTTT
This sequence comes from Mandrillus leucophaeus, assembly GCF_000951045.1. Lineage (NCBI taxonomy): Eukaryota > Metazoa > Chordata > Mammalia > Primates > Cercopithecidae > Mandrillus > Mandrillus leucophaeus. The sequence continues at coordinate 774,303 of NW_012107364.1, read as the reverse complement.
AGGTGTTTTTATCTATTGGGAGACTCTTTCCCTGGTTCTGACTGCAACCAATTATTATTTTAGAGAGATAGCTTAATCTGACCACCACGTCATGGTTGCCTCACATTGCTGGTGGGGGAGTGGCCCCACTCCTGCCCTGCTCAGGTCTAACTACTTACTTACTGTAACAATTGCAAGGTTTTTGGATGGAACAATTGAAAGAATGGAGTTTGCATGAACCAAATAAGAAAAGACTATTAGAGGGCATTGTTAAAGATGGAGACAAAAGTTCTGAGTGGATCCTGATGTGTTCAGATGGGGCTGGTGCTTGGGAGGCTGCTCTGTGCTTACAAGAAGAGTTCTACCAGGTCCATCTTTATCACATCTTCTTTAATACTAAGTTCAGAGAGGCTTTAGCTCATTTTCCATTTTCTCGTGCTGTCTCCTCTGCCAAAGTGTCTATTTCTCCTGTCTCTATTACTGAGTCACACAATTGCTGTAGTCATTTGCAGTCTACTAGAACGATAACACACATTGGCATCAGACAGACCTTGGTTCAAAACCCTGCTCCACCAGTTTCTGTGTTGAGCTAGACCAAGTGACCTGATATGTTCGGTCTCAGTTCCTTATTTGTAAAATGGTGATAATAATTTTTGGTTAGGTAGTTAAAGTAAGGATAAATGATGCCTTCCGAAGAAGGACACAATTGGAATGGCCAGTTTACCCCTTGACCTCTCTTCGGTGGCATTCTTTATTCTGGAGCAAGGAGGGATGGCTGAGGGAATCTGTCTGTGGGTCCAACATGGCGCCGTCCTGCTCCTTGTACAAGCCTCAAAGATGGGGACAACCGTTTGGGAGCAGACATGTTTGTAGCACGTGATCCAGGCTCTGTCCCAAGGCAGCCGGAACGTGACGCAAGGTTGAGGCGGGGCTCCTCCTCCGCACCCTGGCGTCGAGCGTCTCGTGACAGGTACTTCCGCTCGGGGCGGCGGCGGTGGCGGAAGTGGGAGCGGGCCTGGAGTCTTGGCCATAAAGCCTGAGGCGGCGGCAGCGGCGGAGTTGGCGGCTTGGAGAGCTCAGCAGAGTTCCCTGGAACCAGAAGTTGGACCTCCCCGCTTCTGTCCTCCGTTGAGTCTCCTCCTCGGCGGGAGCCCTCGCGACGCGCCCGGCCCAGAGCCCCCAGCGCAGAGGCCGCGGTAAGCAGCGGGCCCAGCCCGGCCGGCGGCCTGGCCCCATCCCCCTCCTCAACTCCTCGGTCGCCAGGGCCTCGCGTCCTCCCTGTCCTCCTGGCAGGCTCCAGGCCCAGCCCTGGCCTCGCGGGCAAACTCGGCATCGCTCAGGCCCACGGAGCAGGCCAGGACCCCACCCGGCTTGGAGAGGTCGGAGGTCGTCGGGCGTGACCTCTGGCCGGGTTGCCGGCCCCGGCCGCCGGTCTCGGACGCTCTGTTTACTGTTGGCGTCGATCTCAGAGACCTAAGAGGGTTCATTGACTTGGACGGCCCTGCGCCGCGGCAGGACGCGCTAGCCGGTGGAGTTATTTAGCGTGGCGAGCAGGAGGGTGTCAGAGCCCACGCCGCCCGCCGCCGTGCCCACCTGGCGGGCATGGGTCACAGGCGCTGGGGGCCGAGCCGCGTTCCCATCCGGCTCTTCAGTTGAACAGCCTGACCCTGTTAGTGGGAGAGGTTCCCTGACGGCAACTGAGTCAAGGCGTGAGTCAGGTCACGTGCGCTGGGATCGCCTCAACACTTGTGTACATTGAGGCGCCTCTGGCGCTGGGAGACAGGGAGCTTTTTGTCCTAGGCATGTTACGGTAAATCCTGAGAGAAGTTTTTCAACTTAGTCGGGGAAGGATGGTAGTTGGATGTAGAGTTGTGTTTCCATTCGGACCGTGTTGGGGGCCTCTTTCTGCATTCATTTTACGCTTGATACCTAATGGGTCATAAGGGGAATATTGAGAATACTGACAGCAAATATTTGAGCGTTTGTTATATGCTAGGCAGCGTAGCAAGACCTTTTAACAGATCATTATGTTTAGTTCTTTGAACAACCCTCTAAAGTACCACTGTTGTGCCCACTTAACACAGTGGGAAATTGAACAGAGAGGCTAAGCCATTTGACCAAGGTCACACAGCTAAGTTACGAAGCAAAGATGCAAGCCCAGGCAGTCAGACTCCAGAGCACTTTATTCAATTTCTAGGTTATACTGCTTTCACGTGCCCCTGAAGCTTGTGGTTTATCTTTTGCCACCTGGTATCTGTACCTCACTGCCTTCCACCACCTCCTTTCTTTCTGTTGATGTCGTTTGAAAGTCTTTCTGGTAGCATCAGTTCTCTCTGAAAGCCATAAGAAATGCCGTTTGCGACTTATCACACATATTGTAGTGTAGTTGAATTAGGAGCTCTTGAATACTGGCGGGGTGCTTAACTGAGGTTTGAAAAATTTTGCAGGTAGGCCTGGCAAAGCTGCCTAGCGAACCTTTCTTACAACCTTAGTTGATGGCTGTCCAGCCAGTTGGTTCTTCCCTATTCAAAATACTGCATCTTTGGTTTCCTAAAGAACAGGCTCTTGTCTCTTTCTTGTGACTTAAGCAGCTGATGAGGCACATGATTTCTCATCCATGGATTAATAAAGTCTCCTCTTAGTGTGTTTCTCTCTTCAAACCTGGGAAGGTTTGTTCAGATTTGGATTTAAGAACTGGAAGGTGAGTTAGGAGTGCTTCTCCTGAAGGGACTGGCTAAGTTAAAGCTTAGCGTTCACAATCCTGTTGTATTCAAATTTGTCTTTTTTTTTTTTTTTTCTTTTAACTTTGCTACCCAGCCTAAAATATTTAAGTGAGTAATAAGTACTGTAGCTTTATATAATGTTTGAGTTTAGAGGAGAGTAATGATAGGCACCTTTTTATTCATTCATGAAGTATTTTGAGTATCCATTGAGTATCAGCAATGTATCAGGCGTTGTGGGATGTTGACTCAGGGAGATAGGCATGGTTCCTGTCCTCAGGGAATTTTTAAAAGGTAAATGATCTTGGCCAGAAATTCTATTGTGGAATGATTTGGTGGTAGAACTTGAGGCTTTTTGGAAAGAGTTATTTCTCATTTCTGCTGATGAATCCGTAGAAATCCAAAGGATGGTGTTCTGGCTAACTTTAAGGCTTTGTTAATTTTAACAACAGCATTTGTATGCTCTTCAGAGAGTGTAGAAGATAATATTACAGTTTCTAATTTATCACATCTTTTAAAGAGTAACCTTCAACACTCAACTTGTTTCTCCTTTTGCTCTGGTGGCATTTGTTTTATTTTATTTATTTTTTGACACGGAGTTTCTCTCTTGTTGCCCAGGCTGGAGTGCAATAGCATGATCTCAGCTCACTGCAACCTCTGCCTCCCGGGTTCAAGCCATTCTCCTGCCTCAGCCTCCTGAGTGGCTGGGATTACAGGCATGTGCCACCATGCCCGGCTAATTTTGTATTTTTAATAGAGACAGGGTTTCTCCATGTTGGTCAGGCTGGTCTCGAACTCCCTACCTCAGGTGATCTGCCTGCCTTGGCCTCCCAAAGTACTGGGATTACAGGCATGAGCCACTGCGTCCGGCCGACTTTAGTGGCATTTTTTTGGTTCACTCGAGAGGTAGTCCATGTCACTACCATTACCTTGCACTGCAGTGTCTTTGAGCAAAGGTACATTTGGACTTTTGGCATACTGGATTTTTTTCTTCAGCTGGCAAGAAAGTTTAATGTAGCACTGATATTGTGTCGGCCATAGTTTCAGTACCATTCTACATAGAAAAGCTGTGCTACCCTATCTCCCACAAACTTTCTAGGTTCCCTTCAAGAGAAGATTTGGATTTTGCATTTGTGGTAGAACTGCATGAGTAAACAGAGGGTGGAATGTAGAAGATACTCTAAAAATAGTTTTATTAGTATATCCTTCTAGGTAGTTAGCAACCACGTGGGGCAATTTTTTTTTTTCGTATTTTTTTTGATGCCAACTGTGTCTAAGCTCACAAAACCTGTATCAGAGAACAACACTTTATAGTAAAGTGTGGCTTTGAATCAGTTTTCTGACCCCACTGCCAAGTGAAGCCAAAAAATTTTGGTTATTTGATTAGCTTTTAATACGTCTTCAAAGAGTTCTTTGCTAATAACATTTTTGCTCTTACTTTGGCATTAGCTTTTGTATACAAAGATGCAGCAAACACAGACCACACAAATACGACAGTTGTCTTATGCACATTGCTCTCTGGCATTTGACACAAATATTTTAGTTTTTTCCCATGATAAAGTATTTAACTCCCCATTCATATAATTCAACAAATACAGCTGAGATAGATTTGACCAGATGTTGGACTTAGAGCTGTAGGCAGGCTTTTTTTTTCCTGGAGAGGTAAGGATTAGAAATGCTTCTGAATAAGGCTAAACAGAGGTTCCCCTTGGCACTAAATGTCTTCTGAAGGCGACTGAAACTGGAGAAATGAACTCCCCGCCTCCCCCCTTATTTTTGGCTATTGGCTTGCTGTTGATGACTCTTACCTCTCATATAAGGAAGGTTGCCGCTGTGTTCTCAGGCATCCATTCCTTTGTGTTACCATGAGCTTATCTGTTAATATCATCTAATAGTTCTCTGTGCTTCTCTGTCTGCAGTTTGCTGCAGAAACATTTTGCAATGTGTTGATCTTTTCAGTTATTTGCTCTTACATCTTCCCTCTATTCTGTTTTTCCCCACACTCCATATGGCATTAAAGACAGAAAAGTAGTTTGCGTTTGTGTTTTAAAACTTTTTTTTCTTTTTAGGAGGAGTCTCGCTCTGTAGCCCAGGCTGGAGTGCAGTGGCGCCATCTCGGCTCACTGCAAGCTCCCCCTTCCAGGTTCATGCCATTCTCCTGCCTCGGCCTCCCGAGTAGCTGGGACTACAGGTGTCCGCCACCACGCCTGGCTAATTTTTTTGTGTTTTTAGTAGAGACAGAGTTTCACTGTGTTAGCCAGGATGGCCTCTAGGATGGTCTCGATCTCCTGACCTCGTGATCCGCCTGCCTCGGCCTCCCAAAGTGCTGGGATTACAGGTGTGAGCCACCATGCCCGGCCAAAAAATTATTTTTAAAACATTTCTTAATGGTAGTTGTGGTCACTGCAATTTGTGAATCAGAGGTATAAGTGATGTGGCGAGTGAAATCAAAACAGGTTTTTTAGCAGTGTCTGTTACCAGTTTCAATTTTAGTATCCCAGGCTGTGATTACAAAAACATTTTTAAGAATAGCTACTTGCAAAATATCTCCTTGGGGGAGGAGGAGAAAGCTTGGAAGTTGGTTCCAACACTAATCTACAGTACTGGCCTTGTTCATTTGCTTGAAGATGCAGTACTTAACTCATGGGACCTGGAGTCTCTGTTTTGGTGATGGCATCACTGCTGAGAAATTAAGTTTGCCTGATTCTTTTGTCCACTTCTGGTCTCCTGGGACTGTCTACAGTTGGGACCAAGCAAATATGAGGAAGCCTATTAAGGGAAGCCTGGGACCAGGGCAGTTTAGGAATTCTCCAGCCTTACTTGTTTCTTAGTTGGTCCTTAGTTGTGTGGCTGCTGCCGTAGGAGGTTCTCTCTTCTCCCTCAGCCTTTCCTTTCCAGCTTTGCTTCATACTACTGGGCATTAGCCATCTCACATTAGGAGTCCCTTAAAAATTACTTGGTGAGATAAATAGTTATATCATTGATTTCCAGTATTGGTATGTAAGCATAATAAAAAGTTGGTTTCCATTTAGTAAGCTTTGTACTTTGAGTTATTTGAGAGTACGTAATTACAAAGCTGCTATGAATTAACCTTAAGTGACACAGCATAGACTTTATGAAAAATAGTGTCCCTTATATATGGTGTGCAGTCAGCCAACCAGCAGTTCTCCCGTGCACTTACAGATACGGGGGTCCCTGAGATAACTGCGGGTCATCTAAAACCCACTCTTAAATCCTCTGACCTGCACCATGTTGATGGTTGTTAAAAGAGCAATAACATTTTGTAGAAACCTTCCTACACATTTGCTTTTAAATGCTTTTTAATATTTCTGTGCTGTTTGTAGTTTACATATGATTTCATTTGGTGCTCAAAACTGTTGTGTGTATCTGCCTGAGATAGCTGAGGCTGTATGCTCATGTGGCTCAGCTGGAATGTCAGTTTAGGTCTGTTAACCAGCTCAGTGCTCTTTCTGATGTACCATCTTGCCTTTCCATTATATGCTAGTGCCCTAAAGACTGCGTCATGTTACCCCTTGTAAAAGTGTATCTTTGACTGGGGGCGATGGCTCACGCCTGTAATCCCAGCACTGTGGGAGGCCAAGGCGGGCGGATGACGGAGTCAAGAGATAGAGACCATCGTGGCCAACATGGTGAAACCCTGTCTATACTAAAAATACAAAAGTTAGCTGGGCATGGTGGCATGCACTACCTTTTTTTTTTTTCCCCCTCTGAGACGGAGTCTTGCTCTGTCGCCAGGCTGGAGTGCAGTGGCATGATCTCGGCTCACTGCAACCTCTGCCTCCCGAGTTCAAGTGATTCTCCTACCTCAGCCTCCCAAGTAGCTGAGACTACAGGCACGCGCCACCACGCCCAGCTAATTTTTGTAGTTTTAGTATAGATGGGGTTTCACCATGTTGGCCAGGATGGTCTCAACCTCTTGACCCCATGATCCACCTGCCTGAGCCTCCCAGAGTGCTAGGATTACAGTTGTCAGCCACCACGCCTGGCCCCACTACCTTTTATTTAAAATGATATGTCTTTTTTGCTGATTATTAAACTATTCAGTTAAAAAATAAGCTAGGAAAATTCAGAAATATAAAGAAGGAAAATTTGTGATTCACTACCCTGAGGAAGACCAAAGTGTTAACTGGTTATTTTCTTCCTTTGAATGTATATTTTAATACCTTCCTTTAATGAAATTGAACTCTTGGCCAGGCATGGTGACCAGTACTTTGGGAGGAGTAATCCCAGCACTTTGGGAGGGTGAGGCAGGAGGATTGCTTGAGCCCAGGAGTTCAAGACCACCATGAACAACAAAGTGAGACTCCATCTCTACAAAGAAAAAAAAATTAGGTGGGTGTGGTGGTTGTGGTGGTTCACCTGTGCGTGGGAGGCTGAGACGGGAGGATCACTTGATTCCAGGAGTTTGAGGCTGCAGTGATTTGTGTTCGTGCCACTGCACTCCAGCCTGGGTGGCAGAGCAAGACCATGTCTCAAGAAAAAAGAAATTGAACTCTCCCCAGAAATGATGTGAGAATTTAACTGTGGAGGAGACAGGACACTCTTGGGTCATGTGACCTGTGATACTTCTAGTAGACACTGAATGATGAGAAGCTAGGGATCATAGGAATAGCTGTATTTTTAAAATGTTTAATGGTAATGAGTGAGGAACCTGATGCATCCAGCTCCAGAGTAAGGTTTATTTGCCATGGTAACACTGGATAAGTACATTGTTGCCTGTATTTCCAAGTGATTTATCATTTCTATATTTTAGTATATATATATAAAGAAAAGTGCACAAATAAGTGGACGACTTGGATAATTTTTATAAACCCGGAGGCCCTCTTAGTCTCCTTTAAGTCATTATCATCGATGCCCTGATGGTTGGGTAGTGAGTCTTCTGATTTCTAGAACTGTAGACTAATTTTGCCTGATTTGGATTTTGTGTAAATGGAATCATACACTGTGTATTCTTCAGTATCTGGTTTCTTTGACTCAGTGTTGTTTGTGAGACTTTGTGTCGTTGTATGCAGTTGTAACTGGAGTTTCCATTGCTCAGTAGTAGTATGTGATATATCATAATATATTTAAGTAAAAAGACTGAATTTTAGGGTATGTGTCTGTATTCATTTGCTAGGGCTGCTGTAACAAGTATCACAGATAGAGTGGCTTAAACAAAAGTTTTATTTTCTCAATTCTGAAGGTTAGAAATCTGAGGTCAAGCTGTTGGCAGGATTGTTTTCTTCTGAAGCCTCTCCTTGGTTTGTAAATGACTGTCTTCTCTTCCCTGTGTCTTCACATGATCTTTCTTCTGTATTGTCTGTCCTAATCTCCTTTTCTTTTAGGACACCAGTCATACTGGATTGAGGCCCACCCTTATGACCTCACTTAACCTAAATTACCTCTTTAAAGGCCCTGTCTGCAAATAAGTCACATTCTGATGTATTGGGGATTAGGATTTCAACTTAAAAATTTTAGGTGGACACAGTTCACTTCATAAGAGTATCTATTCTGCTCGAGTAGATATGGCCGGTTTTCAAAAGTTGTAGCAGCGTACTCTCCCATCAGCAGTGTATAAGAAGTCCAAATATTCCACATCCTTGCTAGCACTTGTAACTTTTTGTCTCTTTAATTTTAGTTCCCTCTGGTAGAAACCCATTTCTTTATGGCACCATGGTACAGCCTGTTTACTCAACAGTGTGGGGGAACCTCAAGGAACTGGGGAAGGTTATCCTGGAGTAATATGTGTCAGTTTGAGACTACCTCTTGTAAATGCTACTTACATCCATTGGGGTTAGAAGCAGAGGTTTGGCCAGGCACGGTGGCTCACGCCGGTAATCCCAGCACTTCGGGAGGCCGAGGCGGGCGGATCACTTGAGGCCAGGAGTTCAAGACCAGCCTGGCCAACATGACGAAACCCTGTGTCTACTAAAACTACAAAAAATTAGCCAGACATGGTGGTGGGCACTTGTAATCTCAGCTACTCAGAGGGCTGAGACATTACAATCACTTGAACCCGGGAGGTGGATGTTGCATGAGAATTGCTTGAACCTGGGAGGTGGTGCTTGAACCTGAGATCTCACCACTGCACTGTAGCCTGGGCAACAGAATGAGACCCTGCCTCAAAAAAAAAAAAAAAAAGGAAAGCACCACTTCAGTCCAGTGAGTGAGCAGTTAGTCTTCCATAGTTGCCCATCGCTTACTTTTGTAGTCTGGACGCCATTCCTGGTGGTGGAATTGGCCTATAAAAGAGTAATCTGTGGGGTATAAATCTAGCCATAGTAGATAGTACTTTCCTTCCAATTCTTTTTTGATCAGACACTTGGGCCCTTAAAATATCATATTCTGTCGTACATATGCTAGAAATAGGTCTGTTTTGCATATTCTGACTGACCTTTCAGATATTAATGGGCCTTTGACCACCAGCATGTTGGCTGCGTGATGCTCAGCTTTGTGTATCTATTATAGACCTTAGTGCGATTGAAATAACATTGCATGACTTTGCCTGTCTTCCAACTTTAAGCCACTTGAGGACAGGGATGAATCACTATTCGAGAATGGATCTTGAAATATTACTAAACTTTTGTTTAAAATTTTTCCGGTTCTAACTTTGCAGAGTAAATTATTGTTTATAGCATGTAAATTATGCTTCTGGGTCACTGATTAATATGTGTAGGTTTCCTGAATGATAAACTGTGTGTTGTGTTCATTTAACAGATTTTTCTTCTCTACTATAAGAAAACACTGTTGGCTCCTATGGGGAATTATTCAGGAATAATTGTAAATACAGGGCAGATGAGAGTCATTTAGTTTAGAGTTGTTCAATGCCTAGGGTGGTGAGGGACATATTGAGTGGATTTTTAAATAAATCGGTAGGCAGGTTACAGTTGGGAAACCATTGTAGTTGAAAGGAATGGCATAAGTCGATGAATGGATGTAGGGATTACAGTAGCTCTAATTTGGGAATGACTGTATGTATGGAATCCAGATCCTAGTGGGGAGGGCAGGCACTGCAATCCCGTGTTGGAGGCTTTAAGGTCAACCAAGTGGCACTTCGCTCCATAATGCTGGAATAGACACGGCATAATCCTGTCACTTGAACCTCACAAGTAAGTCAGATGGTACCCTAGTTATGGGTGAGGAATGGCTTTTATGTTGTCATTTGTTTAAAGAAACCATACATTAAGAGCTTAGTGGGCCAGGACTGAAATACTACAAGTGTTGTGCTTAAACTTTTAGAGAGTTGTTTCTTCAGAAGTGGCTTTAATGAAAAGTTAAATGTGGGAACTGGTTAGGGGAGGTGGGATAGAGGAAGAGAGCAGTAAGTTTGGTTTTCCTCTTTAGCCAGTCCATTGTGGGCTCCTCTTAGCAATTTATGGGCAATCTTTTTTACTGGTTAAATGCCTGAGATAATCTAGGGTTGATATCAAAAGCTTCCAGCTATCCAAAATAGTTCTTATGTAACTGTTTTACTAGGTATCTGCTTTCCAGTTTGTCTTACCAAAAAGAAAAAAAGGCACGAATCATCTTAGTCTCTCGTTAGAGACTAAACTTTTGGTTTAGTACCTGGGTTTAGAAAGCTTGAGAACAGTGGTGCGTCACCTTGAAGAATCTGTTGATCTAAGAGTGAAGTCCTCTTCACCAGAATTGCCTTCCAAGAGACTCTTCTTTGTGTAAGTTGCCTTTGCTTTTTCCCTCCCAGCAGGAAGGCAATACCCAGAGCAAAGTCCATAAACAATGTCTTTACATTACATAGAGGTTGTTACCTTGTTTAAGCTTCACAATTTAAACTAAGTAGCATTTGATTTGTCTTTTTTTTTTCCAGATAAGGAAATGGACTAAAAGGTCATGCTCAGTATCTTGGAGCCACTGTGTGTTAGTGGTACCGGGACTAGCATCCAGTATTCCAAGTTGACAGATAATTCTTTAATAATAGCAAAAGAGTAATAGCATCTTCTGCGGAAGAACAGCCTTTGTAAATTTTATCATTCAGTTTTATTTAAATGTTTTTAAAAGAAGGTTGCTCAGAGTAGTCTGTTTCTTTTGAAATATAAATTTTCAGGTGGTAAATCTTCAAGCACTATCAGACAGAATAAGCTAGGTTATGCTGTAGTAACCAATAACTTTAAAATGGCCGAAAAGAGCATTGGTTTTCTAGAGGCTCTGCATCATTCTTTCTCCAACCAGTGGAGCAGCCGTGATAGGAGTATTGCTGGCTGCCTTGGCAAAGGGAGAAAGAACTGTTGGAGGCTCTTGTTCCTACAGTTAAATTCCAGCACAGGAATGACACGTTATTTCATGTCACTTCTGCTTACCGTTCATTGACCAAAATGAGTCACACCACGGTACAAGGAATCAAGTGTGATACTAAAAAAAAAAGAGCTTAGTTATAGATAACTGTGTTGCCCATCTTTACTCACTAATCACCTTCCTATCCTAAGAAAGTTGTTTTTTGTTTTTTGTTTTTTGTTTTTTTGAGACGGAGTCTCCCTCTGTCACCCAGGCTGGAGTGCGGTGGTATGATCTTGGCTCACTGCAAGCTCCGCCTTCTGAGTTCACGCCATTCTCCTGCCTCAGCTTCCCGAGCAGCTGGGACTACAGGCGCCTGCCACCATGTGCCCAGCTAATTTTTTGTGTACTTAGTAGAGACGGGGTTTCACCATGTTAGCCAGGATGGTCTCGATCTCCTG
>NW_012107364.1:743691-762199 GCF_000951045.1 Mandrillus leucophaeus | reverse complement strand
TTTTTTAAGGATTTGTTCTTGTTTTTATTTTGTATTTTAACATTTTGAGACAAGGTCTCACTATTGCCCAGGCTGGAGTATAGTGGCCTGAACACAGCTCACTGCAGCCTCGACCTCTTAAGCTCAAGTGATCCTCCTGCTTCAGCCTCCTGAGTAGCTAGGCTCACAGTTGTGTGCCACTGTGCCCAGTTAATTTTGTTTTTTTGATAGAGACAGGGTCTTGGCCATATTGCCCAGACTGGTCCCAAACTCCTGGGCTCAAGTAGTTCGCCCACCCTGGCTTCCCAAGGCGCTAGGATTACGGGTGTGAGCCACTACTCGTCAAGAACCCTATGTTTTTCCATTATTCTTGTTTGAGGCTCTCCACAAATGGTTTCCAGCTTGTCTTCCTGGCTTTGTTTTTTTTAATAAAGACACACGTTCCTCTGAGTTGCTTTACTCACCTTTTCCTTACCACACTTTGTTCTCTACTTCCTTTATCTTGATTCCTGCCACTTCCCTTTCATCTCTGTTTTCTAGCTCCAGTACTCTGTTGGCATCCTGCCTGACTCAGGTACCAGTCCACTTTTAGCTTTTCTTAATCACTTCCACCCATACTGTTCTCTCTTTTTACTGAATCCCTGGGCTTGCCACATATTATCTCGTAGTTGTGGATTTTGTGTATGTATCTTTTCTACCTTAGGAGGGGGCCTTAAGGGTAAGTCCCAGACTGATTTACCTGTTTTTCCCCAAATGTTAACCATTTGAAAGAAAGAATTAAATGGATGTTTCTCAAATGGCTTTTGATAGGTACATGTATAATAATATATATGTTGTCATACCTGGCTGGAAAAGAAAATGCCTGTGAATTCTTCACATTGTTTGAAATCAGTATGTTAGAAGCTGTAGGATTGTAGAAGCTTCCTTAAGCAAGGTCACAGTATGGCTGTCAAATGTGTTACTAAGCTTTAGTCTCCATTTCTGAAAAACGAGAGTAGTGGGTAATCCTTAAGATCCTTTCGTATTTTGACATTCTCTGACTCTTGAACATACTGCTGTGGCTTTTGCACCATCCAGCTGGTTAGATGACACCATCAGAAACTTTAAGGACCCTGTTAGCCATTGAGTATATGGATCTTTGCCCATTCATTTCTTAGAGGCAAGAGGCACTGGTAGGCAGTTAGATTTTTCTTTAAAACGTGTACTCTTCTAAATTACAGAAGCAGTATAAAAGAGAGTGGACTGGGAGTGGTGGCTCAAACCTGTAATCTTAGCAGTTTGGGAGGCTGAGGCGGGTGGATCACCTGAGGTCAGGAGTTCGAGACCAGTCTGACTAACATGGTGAAACTCCGTCTCCACCAAAAGTACAAAAAGTAACCAGGCGTGGTGGCGCGCTCCTGTAATCCCAGCTACTCAGGAGGGTAAGGCAGGAGAATTGCTTGAACCTGAGAGGCGGAGTTGCAGTAAGCCAAGATCATGCCATTGCACTCCAGCCTTGGCAACAGAGCAAGACTTTGTCTCAAAAAAAAAAAAAAATCTTAAAGTGAACAGATTTTTTTCTATCATTCTGGATAATTTGGTGGCTATAATTCAAAACGTTTATTTTTTATAAAATTTAAATGAGATCATAAAATACCTACTCTTGGCTGGGCGCGGTGGCTCAAGCCTGTAATCTCAGCACTTTGGGAGGCCGAGACGGGCGGATCACGAGGTCAAGGAGATCGAGACCATCCTGGCTAACATGGTGAAACCCCGTCTCTACTTAAAAAAAAAACAAAAACAAAAACAAAAAACTAGCTGGGCGAGGTGGCGGGCGCCTGTAGTCCCAGCTAATGGCGTAAACCCGGGAGGCAGAGCTTGCAGTGAGCTGAGATCCGGCCACTGCACTCCAGCCTGGGCAACAGAGCGAGACTCCGTCTCAAAAAAAAAAAAAAATACGTACTCTTCTGCAATTAACTTTTTAAAAATTCAACCATATATAGTAGTCAGCTTTTCTTGTAAGTGCATACTATTTTTAATGACTGTATAGTATTGATCATAATTTAACAGTCCTCTAAATGAACATTTCAGTTACTTCCAGCTCTTTAAGAAAAGTATTTAATAGGGCCGGGCACAGTGGCTCACGCCTGTAATCCCAGCACTTGTGGGAGGCCAAGATGGGTGGATCACTTGAGGTCAGTTGAAGACTAGTCTGACAAACATGGTGAAACCCTGTCTCTACTAAAAATACAGAATTAGCTGGGCATGGTGGTGCACGATTGTAATCCCAGCTACTTGGGAGGCTGAGGCAGGAGAATTGCTCGAACCTGGGAGGTGGAGGTTGCAGTGAGCAGAGATTGGCCATTTTTGCCCCAGCCTGGGCAACAAGAGTGAAACTCCATCTCAAAAAAAAAAAAACAAAAACAAGGGCTGGGCACGTTGGCTCCCGCCTGTAATCAATCCTAGCACTTTGGGAGGCCGAGATGGGTGGATCACAAGGTCAGGAGATCGAGACCATCCTGGCCAACATGGTGAAATCCCATCTTTACTAAAAAAAATACAAAAATTAGCTGGGTGTGGTGGTGTGCGCTTGTAATCCTAGCTACTGCGGAGGCTGAGGCAGGAGAATCGCTTGAACCTGGGAGGTGGGGATTGCAGTGAGCCGAGATCGCGCCACTGCACTCCAGCCTGGCGACAGAGAAAGAAAAGTATTTAATATTTATATTTTCCTACTTATCTAATCATTTCCTTAAGATTTAGTGAGTATACATACTTAAAATTTGGTTTTCATTGCCATATAGCCTTCGGGAAGGTTGTATACTTTACATTTGTAGTTTGAGAATTTCATTTATATAGTTGTCAATTGTTAGTTTTCTTAATCTTTGCCAGTTTAATGAATGGGAAAAATTTAAATGATGTCTCATTATTGAGGGCTTGGGTTTTGGTCAGGCCTGGTGGGTCACTCACGCCTGTAATGCCAGCATTTTGGGAGGCCAAGGTGTGCGGATTTCTTGAGCCCAGGAGTTCAAGACCAGCCTAGGCAACATGGTAAGCCCCTGTCTTTACAAAAAGTTAAAAAATTAGCTGGGTGTGGTGGCACATACTTGTAGTCCCACCTACTTGGGGGGGTTCAGGAGAGGATCTCTTGAGCCCAGGAGGTTGAGTCTACAGGAAGCCGTGATAATTCCACTGTGCTCCAGCCTGGGTGGCAGAGGGAGACGTCTCAAAAAAAAAAAAAATTGTTTATTCAATAGATTAAACTTTTGAAAAAATATTAGCTACATTTTTTTATGTATACTTAATTTTTTTTTTTTAATTTTCTGCTTTTGTACATTTATTGTCTTTTGTGAATTGGCTTTTGTTCTCTGAAGCCCATGTGAGGTTCTTGTACCTCACCTCTCTCCCAGTTTATAAACATTATATGGCAAGAATTTTGATCCTTTTCATGTTGCAAACATTGTTCCTGGCTTGTATCTCTTGGTCTTGTTTGGCTGATGGCATGTTTTTGTAACATAGAAACTTTTCTGTAGTCACATCTGTCAATTTGTTTTCTGCGCTTCATATTATGCTTAGGCCTTTCCCACTCCCAGGACAATAAAAACAATGTTTTCTTCTAGTAATTCTAGTACTTAGCCAGGTATAATATGTCAGGATCTTTTCCCAAATGCATAGTTTTTCCAGTATTTTATTGTATTATTATCTTTTCCTCATTGACTAGAAATTTTTTTATCACACAGTGTATTTCCCACCTCCATGTCTTTTTTTTTTTTTTTTTTTAAATTTTAGATAGATTTATTTACGAAATAGAGACGATGTCTCACTATGTTGCCTAGACTGGTCTCGAACTCCTGCACTCAAGCAGTCCTCCCACCTTCACTTCTCAAAGTGCTCGGATTACAGGCGTGAGCCACCATGCCTGGCTGTGTCTGTTTTTTTTTAATTCTTCTGTTTCATTCTTTGTCTGTGGGACAGTACTACTGTCTTATTTGCATCTGTTTTGTTTTATATATATGTACACACACACAGATACGTACATACATACATATACTTATACACACACACACACAACACTTTTTTTTTTTTTTCCTTGGAGAGAGGGCATTGCTCTGTCACCCAGGCTAGAGTACAGTAGTGCGATCACGACTCATTGACTCATTGCAGCCTTGACCTCCCAGGCTCAGGCCATCCTCCCACCTCAGCCTCCTAAGTAGCTGGGACCACAGGTGTGTACCACCATGCCCGACTAATTTTTTTTGTAGAGATGGGGTCTCGCTGTGTTGTCCAAGCTGGCCTCAAACTCCTGGGCTTAAGTGATCCTTCCACCTTTGGCCTCCCAAAGTATTGGGATTACAGGCATGAGTCACTGTGCCTGGCCTACTTCATAATTTATTGTGATAAGCTAGGCAGTTTCCCATGTTTCCTAGAACTCTGCTGAAGTTGGACTCAAATACATGTTTACTTCTGATTAAATCGGTGCTCTTTCTTTCCTTTGTCCCTTAGTCATCTTATGTCTAGCAGACTCGTTCATCAAGAAATTTAGAGGGAGCCTGGGCTCGGTGGCTCATGCCTGTAATCCTAGCACTTTGGGAGGCCTGAGTTAGAGACCAGCCTGGCCAACATGGCAAAACTCTGTCTCTATTAAAAATACAAAAATTAGCCCGGCATGGTGGCTAATGTCTGTAGTCCCAGCTACTTAGGAGGCTTAGGTAGGAGAATCACTTGAACCCGGGAAGGGTAGGTTGCAGTAAGCTGAGATGGTGCCACTGCACTCCAGCCTGGGCAACAGAGCGACTCTGTCTCAAAAAAAAAAGAAGAAAAATTTAGAGGGCGCCTTTCCTGAGGTGCCTCAGCAGAGTGAAGAAGCTAAATTTTCCCCCTCCCAATGTATCTGGGAAAAATACCCTGTAAATGAATGTTTACTCAGGAGGTTTTTGAGTATTTACCATGTCCCAGGCCCTGTGCAAGACAGTATCTATACAAATGGTAAAATATCTGGTTCCCAGCCCCCAAGGAGCCCTGGGTTTGGTAGGGCATTGGTCATTGGTACATATCTTTTAATCCTTGTATACTTACTGGCTTATGTAATGGATTAAAAGAAGGCTTTGGAAAGCAAGTATTAGATTTTTTGTTTGTTTGTTTTTGGAGACAGTCTCACTCCACCCAGGCTGCAGTGCAGCGGCGTGATCTCAGCTCAGTGCAGCCTGTACCTCCCAGGTTCGAGCGATTCTCATGCCTCAGCCCTGTTTCCACCTCTTCTAATTTTTGTATTTTTAGTAGAGATGGGGTTTCGCCATGTTGGCCAGGCTGGTCTTGAACTCCTGACCTCAAGTGATCTGCCTGCCTCGGCCTCCCAAGGTACTGGGATTACAGGCGTGAGTCACCATGCCAGGCTGCAAGTATTAGATTTTTAATTAGGTTCATGAAGCCTTTCTTTTTTTTCTTTTTTTTTCAGTATTTGAACAGTCACTTCATAATCTACAATTTAGATGGATTTTTACTGTTAACTGTTGTCTAACTTTGGCAAATTGGATTTATTCCTGGTGGAAGGTTATTCTCAGTTCCATAGGAATGTCCCAGATTTTACATACATTAAAAATGTTTCTTTTGCCACAAATGTTTCTTTTCTGCCTTATTAATTTTAACATTTAAAGAGGGAGTTAATTAATTTTCACGATTTACAGTGGCCCATTGGGCCAGTCTTTATTTTCCGGGATTTGGCAGAAATGTTAGCGGTTTGAATTGAACAAAACAGTTACCTGTTAAGACAGGAAGAAAGTACACTGGGTCAACTAAGTCTTCCTTTTTTTCTCCTGTTGTCTTCTAAAGGCATAGCTAATCATTTCTGCATGTTGTTATATGAAATCCTGTCTACATGCAACTGTTCACCTGTTCCTGCCAAATGGCTGTCTTTTGTGGTTTGCAGTTCTGTGAGTCTATAAAGTCATCCTAAGTTGTGGAGCACACGTGATCTTCTGGGGACAGGGAAGGAGGGCTGTCTCTGAGGAGGGTGGAACCCTATGAGCAATTTTCTGTTAGCCAGGTGTGGAAGTGAGGCAGTATTAGAAAGATTCTCCTTGTGAGAGTATGTGAGTGTGAGAGGGAGGGGGCATGTGTTGGTTGACCCTGCAGTGCACCCTCATCCCTGTATAAGATGGTGTATACAATTAGTGAAAAACTTCACCTGTTCACAGGACAAGTCAAACAGTGTATATCAAAATCTAAGAAGTTAATTTAGTTTTTCTCCTTTCTCCTGCTGTGGTAGGAACCACCAAGCTCTCCCCATAGTGATACAGGGTAAGTGGAAAGGTAGTCAGTATGCAGGTACTCAGAGGATGCATTGTGCCAGATGCTATGGTAAAGAGATGCCAGAGGAGAAGGACAGTTCCTGCGCTGGAGGAATTTTTCTGGTTGGCTACCTGACATGAAGAATCACCTACCAAAGAGGATGATATAGTATGAAATAATAAGATTTGATAGTAGGCTTCAGGACAGTTTTTCACTTTTTTGTTAATAGGCAATGGTATCTGTAATAAATCCAGTTGTACAAAAGGAAATTTGGAAAACAAGTGCTACCTCAATCCCTACCTACTTAGAGACAATATTGAACCCTGCAGAATTGCTGTTTTTTGACCTACAAAATGAGTTTTTATTTTTGTTTTTTCTCTTTTTAAAATACTTAAATGCAGCTGTACTTGGAAAAAAATGAGCTTTATATGATAATACATGTAAATGTGAGTATAACTTGTTCAGTACCCTACTTTAAAAAATACATAAGTGCAGTTTAGAACGTTCAGCCAGGTGCAGTGGCTCATGCTTGTAATCCCAGCACTTTGGGAGGCCAACGCCAGAGTATCACTTGAACCCAGGAGTTCAAGATGAGCCTGGGCAACATAGGGAGACCTTGTCTCTACAAAAAAAAAAAAAAAATTTTTGAGCATAGTGGCACATGCCTGTAGTCCCAGTTACTTGGGAGGCTGAGGTGGCAGGATTGCTTGAGCCTGGAAGGTTGAGGCTGCAGTGAGCCATGATTGTGCCACTGCACTCCAGCCTGAGTGACAGAGCAAGACTTGTCTCAGAAAAAAAAAAAAAGAATGTTTATTAATACTACATGTATTTCTGCCTTACTTCGAATATGTGTTCTGAATTGAGGTAGGGGCAGAATTTTTTTTCTCACTTGGATTTTCTCAACTGAGAAGGATACATATAGGGAAAAGAAGGAGAATGGCCCTGTGACTTTCGTTAATGTGGCAGTACCTGGGAGGTGGGCTTTCTGAGTAAGCAGATGTTCTTGGGCAACGATTTGAGATGGTGGTAGGCCTTGAAAATGTGGGGAAAGAATTGGGACCGAATACAATAAGCAAGCAAGCATGGTATGCAGTACTGATTTCAAGTGAGCATTGTGGTCTTCAAGTACATTACTTTTCAAGAGCCCAGGTAGGAAGTACTGTGATGTGGCAAAAAGCAGAAAGTTTTGTGGTACTTATTTTCACATTAACAACATCTTTGGCATGATAATCTATCCATATTTACATATTTAGAAGGTAATGACAAGAAAATGATATCTGAAGGGGATTATTCTGGTAGAAAGTATTTACATTTGTTGTAAAGCACAAGTATGTATACAAGCCTAGTATAAGATAATAGCCATGGCTGTAAAATCGAGGAAGCCTATTTGACAGAAGTTTTTTTTCTTTTTTTTTTTTTGAGACAGAGTCTTGCTCTGTCACCCAGGCTGGAGTGCAGTGGCATGATCTCAGCTCACTGCAACCTCTGCCTCCTGTGTTCAAGCTATTCTCCTGTCTCAGCCTCCCAAGTAGCTGGGATTACAGGCACGCACCACCACCCCCAGCTAATTTTTATATTTTTAGTGGAGATGGGGTTTTGCCATGTTGGCCAGGCTGGTCTTGAACTCCTGACCTTAGGTGATCTGCCTGCCTCGGCCTCCTAAAGTGCTGGAATTATGTGAGACCCGGTGCCCAGCCCTATTTGACAGACTTTGCACAGATGAGGGATGAGGGGTGGGCATGGACATACGCAGCAGAGTTAGTGATGGAGAAGTGGAGAAGCAGGGCTGATGCTCTTGAAAAACAGAAGTAACCTTAGCTCTCTGGGCACTTCGATAGATATCTGGGCACTTTGGGCATAGTGTGGTACGCAGGTTTGTATCAATTTCTGGTAATACACAATAGAAGTTCTCGACTTGCTCTTTTGTTGCTCATCAAAGATTATATCATATGCATGGCTATTGAATACTGAATGGTCAGTTGCTGAAGTAGTTTTGGCTATTTTTGGCTATGTTTAGTAGGAATTGCTGACTGATTTTTGAAACATCAGTTTCCCAAGCATTTTAAGTTCTGGGTTACCCTACTGATACAAGTTAACTGCCTCAAAAAAGGCATGTTTTAGGAAGAGAAGGTTAGAGAGTATTTCCATAGTGAGACCTAAGTATTTTCCCTCTGTGAAGCATTCTTTGTATTCTTTCTTATATATGCTTCCAAAAAGGTGCTTCCAATAAGACAATGAAAGCTAAATACTTCAGCAAAACATATTCAAGTTCTAATGTGTGCTGGGCACAGTTAGAAGTATTCACTCCAGCTGTAGCTTCAGAGCACTGGGCAGTTGTTTCCAGAATAAAGACACTGGATGCAAATTTTATGTCATGCGCTTAATCACTTCTTTTTTTTTTTTTTTATTTTTTAAAGACAGAGTCTCTCGCTCTGTCGCCCACGCTGGAGTGCAGTGGAACGATCTCGGCTCACTGTAACCTCTGCCTCTCAGATTCAAGCGATTCTCCTGCCTCAGCCTCCCGAGTAGCTGGGACTAGAGGCACGTGCCACCACGCTCACCTAATTGTTTTTGTATTTTTAATAGAGACAGGGTTTCACTGTGTTAGCCAGGATGGTCTCGATCTCCTGACCTTGTGATCCACCCGCCTCCACATCCCAAAGTGCTGGGATTACAGGTGTGAGCCACCACGCCTGGCCTCTTTTTTTTTTTTTTTTTGGAGCTCTGTCCCCCAGGCTGGAGTGCAGTGGCAGTGGCGTGATCTTGGTTCACTGCAAGCTCCGCCTCCCAAGTTCACGCCATTCTCCTGCCTCAGCCTCCCAAGTAGCTGGCACTACAGTCACCCACCACCATGCCTGGCTAATTTTTTTATATTTTTAGTAGAGACGGGGTTTCACCGTGTTAGCCAGGCTGGTCTCGATCTCCTGACCTCATGATCCTCCCTCCTCAGCCTCCCAAACTGCTGAGATTACAGGCGTGAGCCACCACGCCCGGCCCCTCTTAATCACTTCTTAATGCTACATTTCACTGCTGGCATTTTGAACACTGCTTAAACCCAGGATCCACTAGTTTCATGTTTTGAGTCTGCTTTTACATTAGATTATCTTTATTTTATTCTGCCATATATCAGATCCTTTCCTGTAGTAGTCTTCTTTGGTCATAAGCTATTTAAGGAAGGAGTCCTTAAATCACTGTCCTTTTTTATTTTTATTTTTATTTTTTGTTTTTGGAGACACGGTCTGGCTCTGTCGCCCAGGCTGGAGTGCAGTGGCACGATCTTGGCTCACTGCAACCTCTGCCTCCCAGGCTTAAGCCATCTTCCCACCTCAGCCTCCCTAGTACCTGGGACTACAGGCACGTGCCATCATGCCCGGCTGATTTTTGTAGAGATGGAGTTTCGTCATGTTGCCCAGCCTGGTCTCAAATTCGTGAGCTGAAGTCATCCGCTTGCCTTGGCCTCCCAAAGTGCTGGGATTATAGGCTTGAGCCACTGCAACCTGCTTATCACTATACTTTACTGCAGCTAGAAAACAGATAATACCTGTATGTACAATAGAATATGCACATGCCTGGCATTCTCTATAGAGGGAATTAGCAGTGACTTAGGGATTGAAAACATTTGATTGAGGTCTAAAAATTGGACTGGGCCACTGATAATTAAATTAAGACTACAGACTGGGGGTGATGTCAAGCAATATGGCAGAGTAGGAAGCTCGAAGGCCTTAGCCCTTCCCACCAAATCAACCATGAGCTGGAAAGAGTGGTTGGAATCAAGTGTTTTGGAACTCAGCAACTTGATTAGACACTTATAAGGACCCAGGGGAGTGATGTGTGAAAGAGAGGCTGCAGGTTTTTCGTAAGTGATGTACTCATAGATGGACAGTTCTAGCTCTCAACAAGCAATAATCAGCAATCCCTGAAGAGTGGAAGAAGCAGATTTCCAGAGTACCACAATGTAATACTCAGATTGTTTATTTCTCAACAGAAAATTATAAAACATAACAAGGAAACAAAGTGTGGCCCATTCACAGGAAAAAAAAATTGATAGACACCATCCCTGAGGAAGCCCAGACGTTGGAATTGCTAGCCAAAGACATTAAAGCAACTGTCAGCAATATGCTTAGTGGTCTAAAGGAACCATGGACGAAGAACTAAAGGAGAGCAGAAATACAGTGTCTGAACAAAATCAAGAAAGAGGCTGAGTGTAGTGGCTCATGCCTGTAATGTCAGCACTTTGGGAGGCCAAGATGGGAGAATTGCTTGAGCCTAGACGTTCAAGAAAAGATCAGCCTATTCAACATGAGAAAATTCTTTCTCTCTATTTTTTTTTTTTTTTCTGAGACAGAGTCTCACTCTGTCTCCCAGGCTGGAGAGTAGTGGCGCAATTTCGGCTTACTGCAACCTCCACCTCCTGGGTTCAAGTGATTCTCCTCCTCAGCCTCCCAAGTACCTGGGATTATAGGTGCCCACCACCACACCCAACTAACTTATTTATTTTTAGTAGAGACGGGGTTTCACCATGTTGGCCAGGCTGATATTGAATTCCTGACCTCAGATGATCCACCTGCCTTGGCCTCCCGAAGTGCTGGGATTACAGGTGCGAGCCTCCGCGCCTGGCCAAATTCTTTCTCTTAAAAAAAAAAAATGGTTGGGCCTGATGGCACATGCCTGTAGTCCAGCTACTAGGGAGGCTACAGTGGGAGGATCCCTTGAACTCTGGGTTGGAGGCTGCATTGAGTTATGGTCACATCACTGCACTCCAACCTGGGTGACAGAGTGAGACCCTGTCTCAAAAATATAGAAATAATAAAAAGGAACTATACAGAAGTTCTGGAGCATATAAGTACAATAACTGAGATGAAAACTTTATTAGAAGGGTTCACCAATAGATTTGAGCAGACAGAAGGGCCCATACCTAGGTCAGGTCTCTTAGAGGAACTGATCCATCTGGGAGACATTTGAAATTTATTCTTAGTTATTTTGAAATATGATACAATATTATTTGAAATATGATGCATTATTATTGACTACATTTCACTGTAATAAAAAGAAAACATCACAGTGGAAAGGCCACACTCCTTCATTATCCAGTTGGGAACCTCAGCAGCACAGCCAAGTGATCTGCTAAGCTGCTTTGGGGACCACACCCATGCCACTTCTGTAACTCCCCACAAGGCCTGGTTCACAAGATTTCCTTATCCTATTGTGGACCTTTTGGCCCAATTAACATAGGCCCACAGGATTTAAAGTTGCCGTTAGTTCTTGTGAAAAGCCAACCAGGTAATGTCAGTGTGAGGTTATATGCAATGTGTGTGTTTCTGCCCTGCATTTGACTCAGAGCCACTTGTAATAATTTTTTTTGCTGTTGGGGTTACCTTGATACTTCTCTGAAGTCACTTTTTCATTAAATTTTTCTGGTTAATTCCAAGTACTACATGCCTACCGGTTGCCTAAAATAGGGTATGCAGTGCCGTAATTCTGTGCAGGGAGGGTGCCAAACAGCAAAATATGTGTGACCCATCTTTCTGGAGTTTCAGTTGTACTATAAAATTTGGAAGAAATGGTAGTTTATTAAGAACCATCTTTTTTTTTTTTTTTTTTTTTTGAAGCAGAGTTTTGCTCTGTTGCCTTGGCTGGAATGCAGTGACATGATCTCAGCTCAGTGCAACCTCTGCCTCCCTGGTTCAAGCAATTCTCCCACCTCAGCCTCCGGAGTAGCTGGGATTACAGGTGTGTACACCGCTACGCCTAAGTACTTTTTGTATTTTTAATAGAGATGGGGTTTCACCATGTTGGCCAGGCTGGTCTTGAACTCGTGACCTCAAATGATCCACCCACGTCTGCCTCCCAAAGTGCTGGGATAACAGGCATGAGCCACTGTGCGTGGCCCAGCAAAGTGTTCTTTTTTTTTTTTGAGAAGGAGTCTCACTTTGTCTCCCAGGCTGGAGTGTGGTGGCGCGATCTCGGCTCACTGCAAGCTCCGCCTCCCGGGTTCATGCCATTCTCCTGCCTCAGCCTCCTGAGTAGCTGGGACTACAGGTGCCCGCCACCACGCCCGGCTAATTTTTTGTATTTTTAGTAGAGACGGGGTTTCACCGTGTTAGCCAGGATGGTCTCGATCTCCTGACCTCGTGATCTGCCCGCCTTGACCTCCCAAAGTGCTGGGATTACAGGCGTGAGCCACCACGCCTGGCCCAGCAAAGTATTCTTAAGATGAAGTTGACAAACGTCCTAGTGGCCCCCTGGCCACTTGTCATAGGAATGAGGCTCAGGTCACATCATCTGGTCGCCCAGCATGGAGGAATTTGGTTCCTAAGATTATCGTTGGGGACAGGTGACTCCCTCTGCGTTTCCTCCACTGCTGCTGGTACATTGAGTGGAGGGGGCTGTGTTAATATTGGTCTCATTTTCACATCAAGTAAGGGACTGGCAGGCATGGTGGTTTTTCTAGTGGTCTTCTGCGCTAACACTTGTTCTTCTCAGCTGGCTGACTTTTAGAGGTAACCAAGGTAAAGGTGGGAAAGGCAGGCTAGCTTAGACCTCTCCTCTTTGGGTAGACAGGGAAGGTGGACTATACTTTGAGGAATGGGGAAGAATTGGTGGGACCCCCAGAAGGCGGAGGCTGCACTCTGATGATGAAGCCTTCCTCCAGTTTCCTATACATCAGGACTAGGTATGTGGCCATGGTGTAGTCATATTTTTTTTCCCAAGAAGGACTCCTGGATGTGGTGTGCCTTGAATCCCATGGATACCATAAGCTGTGTCTTTCCGTGGACTTGGTAATCAGGGAGTGGTTCCTGGTGTGGCCCTAGTATCCCCTGGTCGTTATTGACTCATGGATGCCCCATAATCTAGCCTATTGTGTTCCTCTTCCTGGGGTTGAGGGCAAGCAATTTGTTCATGAGCCTTTCTAGTTCTGAGGAAATGAAGAATGGGATTTTTAAATTCCCGTAACATATCTCATCTTGCAGTTCCACAAAGGTCTATCTGACAAATGGCAAGACCCTTGTCACCATGGTGTAGAGAAGGCCTCCCAGGCTGCACAAATCCACCGGGGCTGGGAGAAGGGTGGTCATAATTTTGTCCCTGGAAGAGTTCTGAGGCAGCATAAGGGGGACTCCCACAAAATGTGCCCAGATTCTGGCCAACAGCTAGAGTCTGCTGTTTTTATGTTGTAATTGGTATCCAGAAGGAAGTTCTCTGGCTTCAGGTCCCTGTGGACAATCACCTGCACAGTAGATACTGTTTACAGGAACTGGCCTCAGGTCTCTTTCTCCTTTCTGTGGCCATACTCTAGGATGTAGTCAAATAGCTCTGTTCTGCTGGCACATTCTAGGACTAAATACAATGTTTCTGTTATGTTGGTTGCTTGAGAGAGTTTGCTGATATTGGAGTGATTCAGGACCTTCATTATACTGAATATATATATACTTTGGTGTAGTCTCTGGAGGCTGAGGAGCTTTGTGGATGACTGTCATGGCTACCTGGGTCTCAATCAGAATATACCAGGCCAACTTCACTAGTGAAGCTTCCCTGGCCAGTGGTCTTAAGGACCCTGTAATTGTAAATAAGTGTCTCCTCACCAGACATGGTGAGACCCTGCTACATGGTGACTGATATGGTTTGGCTCTGTCCCCACCCAAATCTCATCTTGAAATCCCATTTGTTGTGGGAGGGACCTGGTGGGAGGTAACTGAATTATGGGGCAGGTCTTTCCTGTGATGTTCTCATGGTAGTGGGTAAGTCTCATGAGATCTGATGGCGATTAAAAGGAGAGTTTCCCTGCACAAAGCGCTCCTCTCTTTGTCTGCCGCCATCCATGTAAAATGTGACTTGCTCCTCCTTGCCTTCTGTCATGATTGTGAGGCTCCTGCAGCCATGTGGAACTGTAAGTCCAATTAAACTTCTTTGTTTTGTAAATTGCCCAGTCATGGGTATGTCTTTATCAGCAGCATGAAAACGGACTAATACAGTAAATGGGTACCAGTAGAGTGGGGTGCTGCTGAAAAGATAAGCGAAAATGTGGAAGCCACTTTGGAACTGGGCAGAGATTGGAAGAGTTTGGAAGGTTCAGAAGAAGAGAGGAAAATGTGGGAAAGTTTGAAACTTCCTAGAGACTTGTTGAATGGCTTTGACCAAAAGCCTGATAGCGATATGGACAATAAGGCCCAGGCTGAGGTGGTCTCAGATGGAGATGAGGAAGTTGTTGGAAACTAGATCAAAGGTGATTCTTGTTATGTTTTAGCCCCTGACCTAGAAATTTGTAGAACTTTTCACTTGAGAGAGATGATTTAGGGTATCTGGCAGAAGAAATTTCTTTT
This sequence comes from Mandrillus leucophaeus, assembly GCF_000951045.1. Lineage (NCBI taxonomy): Eukaryota > Metazoa > Chordata > Mammalia > Primates > Cercopithecidae > Mandrillus > Mandrillus leucophaeus. Next base: position 747,635 of record NW_012107364.1, on the reverse strand, counting down.
TCTTTTTTTGAGACAAGAGTCTTGCTCTTGTTGCCCAGCCTGGAGTGCAATGACGTGATCTCAGCTCACCGTAACCTCTGCCTCCCAGGTTCAAGTGATTCTTCTGCTTCAGCCTCCTGAGTAGCTGGGATTACAGGTGCCGCCACCACGGCACCTTTTATTTTATAAAATAAAAATTTTATAAAAAATAAATTTTTTATTTTTAGTAGAGACGAGGTTTCACCATGTTGGCCAGGCTGGTCTCGAACTCTAACTTCAGGTGATTCACCTGCCTCAGCCTCCCAAAGTGCTGGGGTTACAGGTGTGAGCCACCGCGCCTGGCCAGCCGAAGAAATTTCTAAGCAGCAAAGCATTCAAGAGGTGATTTGGGTACTGTTAAAGGCGTTCAGTTTTATAAGGGAAGCAGAGCATAAATGATAGGAAAATTTGCAGCCTCACAATGAAATAGAAAAGAAAAACTTATTTTCTGAGGAGAAATTCAAGCCCTCGCAGAAATTACGAGGAGCTGAATGTTAACCCCCAAGACAATGGGAAACATGTCTCCAGGGCATGTCAGAGGTCTTCATGGCAGCCCTTCCCATCATAGGCCTGGAGGCCTAGGAGAAGATGGTTTCATGGGCCGGACCTGGGGTCCCTGTGCTTTGTGTAGCCTGGGGACTTAGTGCCCTGTGTCTCAGCTGCTCCAGCCATGGCTGAAAGGAGCCAATGTAGAGCTCAGGCTGTGGCTTCAGAGGGTGCAAGCCCCAGCCCTGGCAGCTTCCACATGGTGTTGAGCCTGTGAGTGCACAGAGGTCAAGAATTGAGGTTTGGGAACCTCTGCCTAGATTTCAGAGGATGCATGGAAATGCCTGGATGTCCAGGCAGAAGTTTACTGAAGGGGCGGAGCTCTCATGGAGAACCTCTGCTAGGGCAGTGTGGAAGGGAAATGTGGGGACAGAGCCCCCACACAGAGCTCTCCACAGGGAGACCGCTTAGTGGAGCTGTGAGAAGAGGGCCACCATCCTTCAGACCCCAGAATAGTAGATGCACCAACAGCTTGCACCATCCACCTGGAAAAGCTGCAGACATTCAACACTAGCCTGTGAAAGCAGCCAGGAGGGAGGCTGTACCCTGCAAAGCCACAGGGGTGGAGCTGCCGAAGACCATGGGAACCCACCTCTTGCTTCAATGTGATGTGAATGTGAGACATGGATTCAAAGGAGATCATTTTCGAGATTTAAGATTTAAATGCCATGCTGGATTTTGGACTTGCCTGGGGCCTGTAGCCTCTTCATTTTGACCAGTGTCTACCATTCAGAACAGCTGTATTTACCCAGTGCCTTTACCTCCATTGTAGCTAGGAAGTAACTAACTTGCTTTTGGTTTTACAGGCTTGTCTCAGATGAGACATTGGACTGTGGACCTTTGTGTTAATGCTGAAACGAGTTAAGACTTTGGGGGACTGTTGGGAAGGCAAGATTGGTTTTGAAATATGAGGACATTAGATTTGGGAGTGGCCAGGGGCAGAATTATATGGTTTGACTATGTCCCCATCCAGATCTCATCTTGAATTCCCATGGGTTTGAGAGGGACCCAGTGGGAGGTAATTGAATCATGGGTGCAGGTATTTTCCATGCTGTTCTTGAGATAGGGAATAAGTCTTACGAGATCTGATGGTTACAAAAAGGGGAGTTTCCCTGCAGAAGCATTCCTCTCTTTGCCTGCCACCATACGTAAGATGTGACTTGCTTCTCCTTGCCCTCTGCTATGATTGTGAGTCTTCCCCAGCCATGTGGAATTGTAAGTCCAGTTAAACCTCTTTCTTTTGTAAATTGCCCAGTCTTGGGTATGTCTCTATCATCAGTATGAAAACAGACTAATACAGTGATCTCCTAGCTACACTAACTACAAATCCTAACTAAGAATGCTAACCAATAGTACTGGTGCTACAAACTTTGCTAACTAACTAATGAGCATAATACTAACAACACTAACTGTATACTGACTTCACTAACAGTGCTAACCAACAATACTAATAATACTAACCAACAGCATTAACTAAATAAAAAATGAAAAAATGCGAAAAACAACAAAGGAAATGGAAGAAAAATGGGAAGAAGATATAAGAATTTAGAAAGTAGGACAAAAGAGTAAAGGAGGATGAGAAAATAGAAAGAAAAAAGAATAAGAAAAAGGAAATTTAAAAATGACAAGAAAATTGAGGACAAAGACAAAGTAGGAAAAAAAGATAAATAAAATAGAAAAAAACACACACATGAGGAAACAATATAATTGTGGTCTCTGTTTGTCAGGTCACCAAAAATCAGCTTACTGGGCTGTACAGACCAAAAACCTAGATCCTGCCAAGTGCTTATTTAGGTGATTGTAATTCCAGAACAATGGTTCCTTATAATATCCAGAGCAAGAAATGAGCCAGTCATACATAGCTGGGGATAATCCATAGTGGTTTTCTCACTTTTGGTCTGGAGAACTTTTTCCTCTTTTTTTAAAAAAAAAAAAAAAAAAAAAAAGTGCTTATTCTTTAGGTGGGTTATAGAGGTTGGTATTTATTTTTTTTGGAAACCTGAAGTATGCTACAGCAGCCTTTTTTATTTCCAGGTTCAAAATCTCTTAATACCTTTTGTCTTTTAAACATGTCATAGTGTGTACACTCAAAATATTCAATACCTTTTTCTGAATTAAACTCTGAATGTTTGGTCTCAAAATGTTACTACAAATTAACTGACATCATGATACCCTAAGGAAATGTTCTGTTGCATAAGACACAATTGGGTACATGATTAACATCTGTAGAAAGGAGAGGGGAGGATATCCATTATCATAATTTCCCCAGAAGATCATATCGGATTTCTCATCAAAACCTTCAAGAACACTAGTGGGAAGATGTATTCAGTTATTGATGGAAGAAAACTGTCAATTATGAGTTCTGTATCCAGCAAAACTGAAATACTGTCATATGCAGCAACATGGATGAAACTGGAAGCCGTTATATTAAGTGAAATTAGACAAGCACAGAAAAACAAATATTGCATGTTCTCACTCACATGTCAGAGCTAGAAAAGTAGATTTTATGAAGATAGAGCATGTATTGGTGGGGAAGCAGATAGAGGATGAAGGGGGAAAAAAGAATGTAAATATATTTATTACCCTGAACTGTATACTTAAAAATGATAAAAATAGTAAATTTCGTGTGTGTGTGTGTGTTTAACCTGAATAAAAAATATTTTTAAAAAAATGAGGGTGGAATTGAAACATTCTCAGATGTCTTAGTTTTTTTGTGCTGCTGTAACGAAATACCTTAAGACTGGATAATTTATCAAGAACAGAAACTTGTTTCCCACAGTTCTGAAGGTTGGGAAGTCCAAAATCAAGGCTCCAGCATATACAGTGTTTGATAAGTGCTTGCCCTCTGCTTTCAAGGTGGTCCCTTGTTTCTGTGTCCTCACTCGGCAGAAGGAATGAACTTGCTCCTTTGAGTCCTTATATAAAGTCATTAGTCCTATCCTTAAGGGTGCAGCTAGTATGGCCTAATCATCTCTTGAAAGCCCCACTTCTTTATTTTTTATTTTTGCTAAAGATGGAGTCTCACTCTGTTGCCCAGGCTGGTGTCAAATTCCTGGGCTCAAGTGATCCTTCTACCTGGGCCTCTCAAAAGTGCTGTGGTTACAGATGTGAGCCACACCTCTTAATCCTGTTGCACTGGGGATTAAGTTTCAGAATGAATTTTGGAGGAACACAAACACTAAAACTACAGCACCAGATGATCAAAAGCTTAAGGAGTTTGTTACCACTGGATCCCCCTTTACGAAGGAAGTCATAAAGGTTGAAATAAAAGGACATTAGACAGGAAATCAAATCGATATGAAGATATAATCATGTCTGATAAAGGTAAATATATGAAAAATTATAAAAGCTAGTACTGTTGGCCGGGCGCGGTGGCTCAC
>NW_012107364.1:738061-742276 GCF_000951045.1 Mandrillus leucophaeus | reverse complement strand
AAAAAAAAAAAGAGAGACTCACTTTAGATCAAAGACAAAAAAATTTAATGTGAAAGGATGGAAAAAGATACTCTGTTCATACAGTAACCAAAAGAGATCGGGGTTGCTACACTAATGTCAGACAAAATATACTTTAAATCAAAAAAGTTTACAAGAGACAAAGCAGGACATTATATATTGGTAAAAGGTTTAATACAGCAAAAAGAAAAAACACACATTTATACACCTAATAACCACTCAAATATGTGAAGCATGACTGACAATGGAAGGGAGAAATAGTTCTACAGTAGTAGTCGAGGACTTTAATGGGTAGAAGAACCAGGCAGAAGATAAGTAGGGAAATAGAATATAGTACTTGAACAATGTAAGAAACCAACTAGATCTTACAGACATGCACGGGACGTTCTATTCAACAACAGCAGAATGCATCTTAAGTGGACTTAGGACCTTCTTTAGGATAGACCATACATTAGGCCAGAAATTAAGATTCAATAGATTTTAAAAAATACTATACCAAGTATTTTCTTTGACAAAATGGGATGAAGTGAGAAATCAGTAACAGAAGGAAAACTGGAAACTTTGTGTAAATTAAGTAATGCCCTCTTCAAGAACCAGTGGTCAAGGGAGAAATCACAAGGGCAATTAGAAAAGAAAAAAAGGATTAGAAACAATTTAACAGAAAGAAAATAAAACATTGTAAAACCTATGAGATGCCACAAAAGCAGTGTTAAAGGAGGAAATTTATAACTATGCCTTCATATAAAAATGCCTTCATTAAAAAAGAAGGAAGACCTCAAATCACCAGTCTAACTTTTTACACCTTAACGAAGTAGAAAACAACAAACTCAAAGCTAGCAGAAAGAAGGAACTAATACAGTAGAGGTAAATAAAATAGAAAAATTCAGCAAATCCAAAAGTTAGTTCTTGGAAAAGACTAACAAAATTGACAATCTCTTACCTAGATTGACTAGGCCCGAGATCAGAATCTCAAATTCATTTACCTTTCTTTGCTCAGTTCCTGGGACTGTACTCTTTCTGCTTTGGATGATGCCATCTCCCCAGCCTTGAAAGTGATAGGATTTTTTATGTAGGGAACTCTGAAAATTTCTCACGCACAAAACCCTTTTGGATCTGATAAACTCATTCAGCAAAGTTGCAGGATACAGAATCAACAAAAGTTCTGTTTCTCTAACATTAACAACGAACAATCTGAAAAGGAAATTAAGAAAGCAGCTATATTTACAATATCATGGAAAAGAATAAAATAGGAGTAAATTAGGTAGGAGAAAGATGTGTATAGAAAGCTACAAAACACTGCAAAAAGAAATTAAAGACTTTAATAAATGGAAAGGTAACTCATGTTCATGGATTTAAAAATTTATTATTCTTAGGATCACAATACTCCCCAAAGTAAGAAATTCAATGCAGTTCTTATTAAAATCTCAATGATGATTTTGCAGAAAATAGAAAAATCCATCCTAACATGGATATGGAAAATCATGGGATCCCCAGTAGCCAAAATAATCTTGAAAACACGCAGCCAAGTTGGAGGTCTCACACTTCCTGATTTCAAAATGTACTACAAAGCTACAGCAGTGAAAACAGTGTGGTAATGGCAGAGGTTCATATTTGAACTGTTGGGGTTTTTCACCTTAATATTTGCTTTTTTTTTTTTTTTTTAACAGAGTTGTGCTCTGTCACCCACGCTGGAGTGCAGTGGCATAATCTCAGCTCACTGCAACCTCCACCTCCTGGGTTCAAGCGATTCTCCTGCTTCAGCTTCCCAATTAGCTGGGACTACAGGCGTGTACCACCACGCCTGGCTTGTTTTTGTATTTTTTAGTAGCGACAGGGTTTTGCTGTATTGCCCAGGCTGGTCTTGAATCCCTGGCCTCAGGTGATTTGCTCACCCTCACCTCCCAAAGTGCTGAGATTGCAGGTGTGAGCCACCGCACCTGGCCCAGTCCCACTCTTGTACATCCATCACCACTGCCTATTTCCAGAACCTTTCCTCATGCCAATCAGAGACTATACAAATTAGGCAGTTATTCTCCGTTTACTTCTCCCCCAGCCATACTTGATAGAACATGAATGTCAGCTAAGTGCTGTGAAGAACAGTAACACAGGGTGAGTGAAAGTGTGCCATTTTATGTAGGATGGTTGGGGAAAGATGGCATTTGAGCCACTGATGGTGCAGGAGAGGGAACAAGTGTGATATTGAGGCCAGGTGTGCTTAGCAGTTTGAAAGCAAAGCTAGAAGTACAGGAGAGGCAGAGGCACGAGATGAGTGTTTTATATTTTATTTTTAAAATGAAGTATTTTTATTTATTTTAAAAACATACTTTTTTTGTTGTTTGAGACGAAGTCTTGCTGTGTTGCCTAGGCTGGAGTAGAGTGGCATGATCTCAGCTCACTGCAACCTCTGCCTCCTGGGTTACAAGCGATTTCTCCTGCCTCATTCTCCCGAGTAACTGGGAATACAGGTGCCCACCACCATGCCCAGCTAATTTTTATATTTTTAGTAGAGATGGGGTTTTACCATGTTGGCCAGGCTGGTCTTGAACTCCTGACCTCACGTGATCCGTCTGCCTCAGCCTCCCAGAGTGCTGGGATTACAGGCGTGAGCCACTGTGCCTGGCCTAAAAGCAATATTTTTAAGAAAATAGAGACGAGGTCTTGCTGTGTTGCTCAGGCTGGTCTCCAACTCCTGGGCATAAGCAGTCTTCCTGCCTCAGCCTCCTAAAGTGCTGGAATTACACTTGTGAACCACTGTACCCAGCCTATTTTATTTTTTATATTTTTAGAGTCAGGGTCTTGCTCTGTCATCTAGGCTGGAGTACAGTGGTGCGATTGTAGCTCACTCTAACTTCAAAGTTCTGGGCTCAAGCCGTCTTCTCTCCTCGGTTTCCCAAATCACTGGGATTACAGGTGTGAGCCACCACACCTGGCTAATTTTTAAATTTTTTTGTAGAGACAGCGTCTCACTATATTGCTCAGGCTGGTTTTGAATTCCCAGCCTCAAATGATCTTCCTGCCCTGGCCTGTCAAATCGCTGGGGTTACAGGTGTGAGCTACCACCCCAGCGTTTGGTTTTTTAATTCTGCTTGTTTGTAGTGACATTCATCAAGAATAAATGACTTTAAAACAACAACGAAAAATCTTTAGGGGTTTTTACTCTTGGACAAGCATGCTTCTGTCTCTGAGCATTAGTTTTCTCATTTATCAGATAAAAGGGTTTGTAGTAAATCAATAATGTTCTGGTTGTGGATAGAACTCTTGAGGGTTCCCTGAACGTGATCCTTTGGTAGCATTGGATTGCTCTTGGCCATCCGAGGAATAGCTGTGTTTTATTTGTTTTTTACTTAAGATTTCACATATGTGTTCATTTGAAATGTTTCTCTTGCCACAAAGAAACAAAATCCCTGGCTCAGAGTTTTAAGGGGACTTACGGTTCTAATGCTACTCAGGCTTTGGTTAAGTAGTAAACAAACTACAGCTTGTTTTTAAGTTCAGTGAAGATCTTCAACCTACAGCCCCTCTGTTTTACAAATGAGTAAGATCCGTATCTTCTGTTCAAATTATTTTTCCAAAGAAAGCCAAATGCGTCATAAGCTGGTGTGGCTGTGAAATATGGTTTCAGTTAACATTGAGATTGTTGAGTAGCTACAGGGAAACTGAAAATTTACATTCTAAGGCAAATGTGTTAACCTAAGAGGAATAAAATTAAGCAGACTGTGTATTAGCTACTCATGGTTTGGCAGGAATTCAGTGTTACGGTGGAAAACCCGCAGGAGCTTAATGTGGTAGGTAAGGAAGGTTTATGTTAGTTCCTTTCCCCGATTGTCCCAGTCGCTGTGCATTGCCATCTCAGGTCAGGTTCTAGCCACGACTACCTAAAAGTTGTCTGAGGGAGGCTGTGCACTGGGTGATCTTGTGAGGCAGGCGGACATCTATTGTGCCAAGATCTTGTGGGCCCAGTTTGAGAATGGGTTTTCCGTTTTAGTCACTTTACACCTCCTTTGCAGGAATGTAGCTTTTGAAATAGAAGCAAAGTGTTGCGAAACCTTTGACATTCTGTTCTTTAGCACTTCCTCCTCAGCCTGAAGATCTCAGCTTTTGCTTGGGCATTACAACACCCCATGGTACCTGAACCTCAAGTAAGCTCTGTTAGGTTTTCATATCTGCCTGTGTATGATGGTGACTTTTTTTTTTTTT
>NW_012107364.1:725698-738011 GCF_000951045.1 Mandrillus leucophaeus | reverse complement strand
TCTGCCTCAGCCTCCCAGAGTGCTGGGATTACAGGCGTGAGCCACTGTGCCTGGCCTAAAAGCAATATTTTTAAGAAAATAGAGACGAGGTCTTGCTGTGTTGCTCAGGCTGGTCTCCAACTCCTGGGCATAAGCAGTCTTCCTGCCTCAGCCTCCTAAAGTGCTGGAATTACACTTGTGAACCACTGTACCCAGCCTATTTTATTTTTTATATTTTTAGAGTCAGGGTCTTGCTCTGTCATCTAGGCTGGAGTACAGTGGTGCGATTGTAGCTCACTCTAACTTCAAAGTTCTGGGCTCAAGCCGTCTTCTCTCCTCGGTTTCCCAAATCACTGGGATTACAGGTGTGAGCCACCACACCTGGCTAATTTTTAAATTTTTTTGTAGAGACAGCGTCTCACTATATTGCTCAGGCTGGTTTTGAATTCCCAGCCTCAAATGATCTTCCTGCCCTGGCCTGTCAAATCGCTGGGGTTACAGGTGTGAGCTACCACCCCAGCGTTTGGTTTTTTAATTCTGCTTGTTTGTAGTGACATTCATCAAGAATAAATGACTTTAAAACAACAACGAAAAATCTTTAGGGGTTTTTACTCTTGGACAAGCATGCTTCTGTCTCTGAGCATTAGTTTTCTCATTTATCAGATAAAAGGGTTTGTAGTAAATCAATAATGTTCTGGTTGTGGATAGAACTCTTGAGGGTTCCCTGAACGTGATCCTTTGGTAGCATTGGATTGCTCTTGGCCATCCGAGGAATAGCTGTGTTTTATTTGTTTTTTACTTAAGATTTCACATATGTGTTCATTTGAAATGTTTCTCTTGCCACAAAGAAACAAAATCCCTGGCTCAGAGTTTTAAGGGGACTTACGGTTCTAATGCTACTCAGGCTTTGGTTAAGTAGTAAACAAACTACAGCTTGTTTTTAAGTTCAGTGAAGATCTTCAACCTACAGCCCCTCTGTTTTACAAATGAGTAAGATCCGTATCTTCTGTTCAAATTATTTTTCCAAAGAAAGCCAAATGCGTCATAAGCTGGTGTGGCTGTGAAATATGGTTTCAGTTAACATTGAGATTGTTGAGTAGCTACAGGGAAACTGAAAATTTACATTCTAAGGCAAATGTGTTAACCTAAGAGGAATAAAATTAAGCAGACTGTGTATTAGCTACTCATGGTTTGGCAGGAATTCAGTGTTACGGTGGAAAACCCGCAGGAGCTTAATGTGGTAGGTAAGGAAGGTTTATGTTAGTTCCTTTCCCCGATTGTCCCAGTCGCTGTGCATTGCCATCTCAGGTCAGGTTCTAGCCACGACTACCTAAAAGTTGTCTGAGGGAGGCTGTGCACTGGGTGATCTTGTGAGGCAGGCGGACATCTATTGTGCCAAGATCTTGTGGGCCCAGTTTGAGAATGGGTTTTCCGTTTTAGTCACTTTACACCTCCTTTGCAGGAATGTAGCTTTTGAAATAGAAGCAAAGTGTTGCGAAACCTTTGACATTCTGTTCTTTAGCACTTCCTCCTCAGCCTGAAGATCTCAGCTTTTGCTTGGGCATTACAACACCCCATGGTACCTGAACCTCAAGTAAGCTCTGTTAGGTTTTCATATCTGCCTGTGTATGATGGTGACTTTTTTTTTTTTTTTCTGAGACAGAGTTTCACTCTTGTTGCCTAGGCTGGAGTGGAGTGGCACAATCTTGGCTCACCACAACCTCTGCCCCCCGGGTTCAATCGATTTCTTCTGTCTCAGCCTCCCGAGTAGCTGGGATTATAGGCATGTACCACCACACCCAGCTAATTTTGTATTTTTAGTAGAGATAGGGTTTCTCCATGTTGGTCAGGCTGGTCTCTTAACTCCCGACCTCAGGTGCTCTGCCTGCCTCGGCCTCCCAAAGTGCTGGAATTGCAGGCGTGAGCCACCGTGCCCAGCCTCGATGATGACTTATGAGTCAATTTGACTGGACCTCAGATGCCCAGATATTTGGTTAAACATTCTGGATGTGTCTGTGAGGGTGTTTCTGGATGAGATTCGGTAGACTGAGTGAAGGTGACTGCCTCCCCAGGGTGGGTAAGCCTCATCCACGGGAGACTGAATAGAGAAGGAGGCTGAGCAGGAGAGTGTTCCTTTCTCCACCTTACCGTGCTTGAGATGGGGCATAGGTGTTCTTTGCCCTCTGGTCTCGAGGCTCCGACTAGAGCTTAACACCATCAGCTCTCCTGATTCTCAGACCTCCCGACTACAGGTCATGGGACTTCTCAGCCTACATAATCCTGTGAGCCAATTCCTTGTAATAACTCTCTTTATGTGTAATCTATTGGTTCCGTTTATCTCTGGAGAGCCCAGATACTGCAGCAGTAATAGAGTCACTTTTTCCCAGAGATAGGTTTTATCTTGGAGGATTCTTATATTGATCTTTCCCATATCTCTGTTTCACAAACAGTTCCTACAATGTAGAGTGCTAATAACTGGTTTGTGAGTACCCCTTAGATACACTGGGATGAGCAATAAGGTCAGTGCTGTCACTTAACCGTCTGTTGATTGTCAGGCCTTTGTGTGGAAGCAAGGAAATTCATCTAGCAAGCATAACAGAGGCAAAGCCTGGAAGTGTAAGGTGGATGGGTTTTCGGCTAGCAAGAGCTACAGAAAAACACTCAGCCTCTAGCTTAAACTGAGTTATAAACATATGGAACTAGTGTAGACCTTGAAATCTTTTCTGGTCGAATCCTCTTTGTAGGGGTACCTAGGCAAAATCATGTCGTTTCACTGCCAGTCCCATAGCGACTTCAGTTAAGGTATAGACCTATATAAAATGTTTTATCCCTTAAAAAGCATCATCACCCATTTGCCTGTGGAATCCTCCCTACAACCCTAAGAGGTGGAGAGGAAGCTTTTCTTACAGATAAGGATAGAAATTGTACAGATGAACAAATTTGTTTCTAAAGCTAAGTAGAAGCAAGAGTACCAAGGAGTCAGATTTTTCCAGCCCCCAAATCCTTGGCATAAGTGTATAAAAAGTAAGCACAGCTGTTCTTGGGGTTTCTTAGCCTGTTGCCTCCTCCCCATGTTAAAATTCTGGCCTTTATTCTTCGAAGATAATCTCTGTACCTGGTTGAGGATTCAACATCTAGGTATCCTCTTTGGGAAGCGTTCTTTAAGCCCTCATATAATGAGTTAGATTCCTGATCATCTCTAGCCCCTTATTTTGTGTTGAGAGTTTCTTTTGATTATGAAGTCATACATACTCATTGTTTCAAAACTTAAAATACAGCAAACCATAGTCAAAGTCCTCTATACCCCCCCATCCCACTTGGAGGATGAAGTCTTGACTATTCCTATGACATCACACATATATTGCCATTTTCCTGTCTGCTTATCTAGGGTTTCCTTAAACCAAACTTGAAGTAGGGAGACTATCTTGGTCATCTTTGCATCTCTAGCAGTTGGGCTGGTGCAGGTGCTTGGGAAATGAATCTGTGCTAAGATCACCAGCCTCTGAACAGGCCTTATGTACCAAGGTCTGTGTCCAGATTGGCATGACCTCTGAGTTAATAGTCCTTTATTTAGATCTTCAGGACTGAATTCTCTGCCACAGATAGATTTGCCTTCTGGAAAAAGGCACCTCTCCTCCAGAGCAGCAGCTGTCAGCCTATAAATCCTGTTTTGAAAATTGGAATTTTAGTTAAATTACAGGGACAGAGTGTGATTGTATATAACTTAATTAACATATTGAAATAGGGATGTGAATAAGACTACTTTAGGCATTACTGAAAAGCAACCAAGCATTTAATGTTTTTATTTATATTTGTGCCTGCCAAACTGGCACCAGCCCCATCAAGATGTCTATGGTGCACTTAACTGTGCAGAAGGTGTGGAGCCTTTACATTTCCTCCCCCTGGACTTGGCACCATGTTTGCATGTTTTGCCAGTTATCTTAAAGTGGGATTTTAAATCTATTGTAAAACAAAAATAAACTTTATGGTACTTAATGCCACTGAAATATACACTTAAACATGGTGAAAAGGGTAATTGTTATATATATTTTACCACAGTAATTTGTATAGGAATACTTTCTATAACTTTATGCGAATAAATTTGAAAACCCGGAGGGGAAATTCTGCTGGCAGTGTTGAACTATGGGTCAGTTTGTTCTAGGCAACAGATAGACTTTCCTGTGTGAAAATTAAACATGAAAAAGGCTAAGGAGGAGGGACAAGGGAAAAGAAAAGTGGAAACTTTAAGGGTTCCTGCTAACTCTTCCCAAGGAATTGGAAGGAATGTTTACTAAATGTTCCATTCCCTTTTAAGCTCTCCTCCCCCAACACAGTTAACCAAGCAAACTGTTATTTATTCTTTATAATAAGATCCCTCACTGTCACAGTTTTTCTTAACCTCCTCAAGTCATATCACCCCCTACTTCCCACCATGACCCCCAAAATGGAAGTGATTATATGAAGACCTGAAGGATTACTTAAATCTCAATGAGTATTGAGTGCCTTCTGGGAGTAGGGAGTGAGATGGGGTGAGAGTTACTGGTCAAACAAACCTGAAGTACTTTGGAAGGTTTGGTTTGGGGCATTTCTAATTGTTGAAGTTACCTGGACCCCACTCCAGTGGGAGAGCCTGAGAGTGGAGATTAGAAGCAGAATCTGAAGCCGGGCGCGGTGGCTCATGCCTGTAATCCCAGCACTTTGGGAGGCTGAGACGGGCGGATCACAAGGTCAGGAGATCGAGACCATCCTGGCGAACACGGTGAAACCCCGTCTCTACTAAAAATAAAAAAAATTAGCCGGGCGTAGGGGCATATATCTGTAGTCCCAGCTACTCGGGAGGCTGAGGCAGGAGAATGGCGTGAACCTGGGAGGCAGAGCTTGCAGTGAGCCCGCGCCACTGCACTCCAGCCTGGGGCACGGAGCACGACTCCGTCTCAAAAAAAAGCAGAATCTGTTTAGCTAGATTAGGATCCAATGAGAGCTTCTGCCCCAACTGTCCTGTTCAGAAAGCCACTCCTCCTCTAATGTGGAATAACTGTTGCAGTTGATTTTGAAAAAAATGTCAAAAATAAAAAGCAAAGAGACTCAGTGTAAAAGATACACTCTCCTACCTACTTTCAACAGTTAGCATTTTTCTGTATTTGCTTTATCTCTTCTTTCGATTAAGCTACTACAAAGTAAATTAGACCTCATGATACTTCACCTGTAAATGCTCTGAAGTCCTTTAATCTAGAATGTGGTCCCTCCTTTCCTTTTTCTGTCATTATCTTTACTTTTGGAAAGATCAAGCCAGTTGTCCTAACAGAGTATTCCACATTATAGGTTTGTCTTGGTGCATCTTTTGATGTTTAATGTATTTCTCCATCCCCACTCTTTCTTGTGAAGTGGAAGTTAGGTCTAAAGGCTTGAATACATTTAGCTTTCACATATATATTATATATATGAATATAATATATATGTGAATATAATATATACAATATATAATATATACTATATAATATATACAATATAGACACAATTATATTGTATATAATATATACAGTATTATATATTATACAATATTATATATAATATTGTATATATAATATATATTTTATATATGTATATTTTTTTGAGACGGAGTCTCACTCTGTCGCCCAGGCTGGAGTGCAGTGACGTGATCTCGGCGCACTGCAAACTCCACCTTCCGAGTTCACGCCATTCTCCTGCCTCAGCCTCCCAAATATCGGGACTGCGCCTGGCTAATTTTTTTTTTTTGTAGTTTTAGTAGAGACGAGGTTTCACCGTGTTAGCCAGGGTGGTCTCAATCTCCTGATCTTGTGATCCGCCCGCCTCAGCCTCCCAAAGTGCTGGGATTACAGGCGTAAGCCACTGCGCCCGGCCTAGCTTATATATTTTTAACAAGAATACTTCATTAGGTACCTCATGATGTCTGATTGTTCCAATTAGAGACAGTAAGTTTAATCATGGTATTAAGGTAGTCACAGCCATATCACTGCATTGTAAAGATACTTTTCTTTGCCCTACACCCATTCCTGTGTGATTAGGAAGTGCTCTGTGGGGTAATACTCTGGCGCCATGTGGATCTTTAAGTTTCCCACCCATCTTTCACCTATAGTATCACTGATCTTTACCTGAATCCCTTCATTAAAGATTGCAAAATTATTTTTTATTTCAATCATTTTAAATATATTCCTTCTACTGGCATTCACATGTTAGATTCCCCCCTGCTTTTCAACTAATGCAGTTCCTACTTAAAAGACAGGATACATTGTTTTCCTCTACCTACCTGTTTTCAGAGTGAGGAATTATTGTTAGAAGTATTCATTCATCTTTAATGAAATTGTTTTGTTCATCAGATTATTTCAGGAGAGCAGGCAACAAGTGAGCAAAATAATCTGGGCCTGGCAGGATTACCGAGGTCAAAAGGGAGGACAGATGACAAGCTGTGAGCTGTGCCACAGAGATGGCAGCCTTCTCCCTCCCATTTAGCTGGGCTGGAAATGAGCTCCCTGTGACTCCTCTCTGTCCTTCCCCGGCTCCTCCCAGTCACCTCAGTGTGAGTGATGAGTAGTGCAGTGACAGCCTTGACCACATACCACATTTCTGTCCTGTAATAGCTTTGCTACCCACAACTTTCTCACTGTGCCAAAATCAGTGCCTGTCCAGTACCCTCGCCTTTTCTACCTCTCCTCTGCCAGCGATACTGTGTTTAGGTCGAGTGGCCTTCCTGTCCTTCCTCACCATCCCTGCTTCTCACACTTACCCATACTCTTACTGAATTAACTTACCATTACTCTTGCTAATTCAACTCAAGTAATACAATTAAACACCTCCTAAAATGAAGAAACCCCTTAAATCTTCAGTTAACCTCTTTGTCTTAGTTCCTTTGGGCTGTTGTCACAAAATATCTTAGACTGGATAATTTGTAAACAACAGAAGTTTATTGCCCACAGTTTGGAGGCTGAAAAAGTCCAAGATCAGGGCTCCAATAGATTCACTGTCTAGTGAGGGTCACACTTCTGAATGGTTCCTTTTTTGTGTCCTCACATGATGGAAGGGGCGAGGTGGCTCCCTGCAGCCACTTTCCTAAGGGCCCTAGTCCCATTCACAAGGTGCCTACCCTTCCTGACTTAATCACTCCCCTAAAGGCCGTACCCCCTCTTTTTTTTTTTTTTTTTGAGATGGAGTTTCTCTCTTGTCGCCCAGGTTGGAGTGCAATGGCGCAATTTTGGCTCACTGCAACCTCCACCTCCCAGGTTAAAGTGATTCTCCTACCTCAGCCTCCAGAGTAGCTGGGATTACAGGCGCGTGCCACCACTCTGGGCTAATTTTTGTTATTTTTAGTAGAGACAGAGTTCCACCATGTTGACCAGGCTGGTGTCAAACTCCTGACCTCAGGTGATTCACCCGCCTGAGCCTCCCAGAGTGCTGGGATTATAGGCATGAACCACTGCACCTGGCCAGGCCTCACCTCTTAATACTCTCACCTTGGGCCTTAGGCTCCAACATACAAATTTTGCAGGGACATTAACATTCAGACCAGAGCAGCCCCTCTACTTAGATGTGCACTAATGTAAAAATTAACACGAACTCTGATGTGCTTCACTGAATACAGGGACTCAAACATGGCACCCTCAACATATAAAATCAGTATGTTTGCCAAATTGTATCTCTCCAGAGGACAGAATCTGAACCAGTCACAGTAAGTTTCAAACAGTGAAACCAAGTAAATACCAGTTATGCAACAATAAATTAGGACACCCAAGAAGTCCTGGGTAACCACTGTCTTGGGAAACAGAAGACGGGTCTTTCACTAGGGCAGAAGGCATAAAATTGGACTAAATTTATTGTATGGTTCTTTTCTGGGTTCATGATTTTAAAATCAACTGCCAAGAAGCTTTGAAAATAAAAATCAAAAGTCAACCATAATTTTCTTGAGGGAAGAGAAAGCAGCTCCTGAACCAAAGATCACTGTCTACACTGGCAGAGCACATCCTATAGGAATGATCATACGTTTTTGTTTGTTTCTTTCTTTATTTTTTATTTTTTATAGAGATGGCAGAGCAGATCCCATAGGAATGGTTATGTGTGTTTGTTTTTCTTTATTTTTTGCTTTTTAGAGATGGAGTTTCACCAGGTTACCCAGGCTGATTTTGAACTCCTAGACGCAGGTATTCCACCTGCCTCAGCCTCCCCAAAGTCCTGGGATTACAGACATGAGCCATCGTGCTTGGTCTGGGTCATATGTTTAACTCTCTGAGGAACTGCCAGACTGTTTTCCAAAATGACTGCACCACTTTACGTTCCCACCAGCGGTATAGAAGAGTTCTAATTTCTCCACATGCTCGTCAAAACTCATTATCTGTTTGGTTTATTTTTATTTTTATTTTTATTTTATTCTAGTGGTCCTAGTTGGTATGAAGTGGATCCTCCTTTCTTTTGACCAACACTAGGGTCTGATTTGCCCTGATACCATCTCTTGCTGCAGCCTTCATGCCTAGTACATGATGCTGCTTCACCCTGCTGCGTGTTGGCATTCAGATTTGACTTAAAATCCGAGGGCTCAGCCTCTGCTCTGAATTGTCCTTTCAGTCAGGTGTTTGCAGCTAATGTCCTGAGGAGTTGCTGGGTTTGAGTCACAGAATACAAGAGGGATGCCCCTTGTGGATCTGGGGGTCGGAAAAGTGTGGCAAGGCAGGTTTAAGATAGAAGAGGAAGTCAGGTGTAGCAAGCAAACACATAGACCTGGGCTGTGGGACCCTCGGAAGGGATGTGGGGCCAAGATCTTAGAGGGCCTGAGGAATTAGCCCAAGCAGCTTTGGCTTTCAGTAGCTGCTCCTGTGTGTAGCAAAGCAAGCAGGAGTAGAGTGAAGGGAGCCTGGGGTAAGGAAGTAAATCAGGAGTCAAGAAGTGATAATGCAACTAGGATTGTGGAAATGTAAAGAGGTTAGGGAAAGATTTGTATGGTTAGGGGTAAACCAGATGTGATAGTTGGGGTAAAGGGACATAGGAAGTGGTTTTGGGTATGAGAACAGGAGAAGGTGTTTCTCTTGGGAAGGACGGATGGGGTAAGTGGAAGGTTTCTGTCTAATGGGACTTCAGGTGCTAACACAACACAAGGCAGACATTTGCAGCAGAGAATTAAGAAAAGCTGAAGCTGGAATCCAGATTCAGCAATCGTGAATGCAGTGAGAACTGAGGCAATGCGGAGTGGCTGCTTCTTCCATGTCATCCCCTCAGATATTTGCAGCCTCCTGGCCTCTGACTATACCTTTTTTTTTTTTTTTTTTTTAAAAAGAACAGCTTCATTGATTGAAATATAATTGCCATACATATTGAAACTATACACTTTGAGTTTTGACATATGTACGTATGAATACATACCATTCACAAATGGTATGTATTGTGTGAAACCATCACCACAATCAAGGGAATGAACAAATCCATTGCCCTGAAGTATCCCAGTATTTCTTTGTAATTCGCCCTCCTGCCTGCTGCCCTTCCTTACCCCTCTCCAGGTAACCACTGATCTGCTTTCTAGTTTGCATTTTCTGGTATTTTGTATAAGTGGAATCTGTATATCCTTTATATACTGTGTATTTGTTGGGTGGGGGAGTATCTGGCCTCATTCGACATTATTATTTTATCTGTGCTGTATGTATCTGTAGTTCATTCCTTTTTGTGGCTCAGTGGTATTTCATGGTATAGCTATATCACAATTTGATTAGCTTTTCTGTTGATAGACATTTGGATTGATTCACATTTCTGGCTGTTACAACAAAAGTTTCTGTGAACACTGGTGCACAAGTCTCTTGTCTAGATCTGTGTTTTCATTTCCCTTGGGTAGGTAGCTGTTTCGGAGGGGAATGGTTGGGGCATATGGTAGGCATATGCTTTAACTTTGTTTAAAAAGTTGAAATACTTAATACATCATAAAATTCCCCCATATAAAATGTGCGTTTTTTGTTTTGTTTTGTTTTATTTTGTTTTGTTTAGTTTTTGAAGACAGGGTCTCATTCTGTTGCCCAGGCTGGAGTGCAATAGTGTGATCACAGCTCACTACTCCTTCATCCTCCCAGGCTCAGGTGATCCTTCCACCTCAGCCCCACGAGTAGCTGGAACTAAGGGCACACGCCACCACACCTGGCTAATTTTTTTTTTTTTTGATAGAGACAGTGTCTCACTTTGTTCTCTAGGCTGCTCTCAAACTCCCAGCTTCAGCCTTCCTGCCTTAGCTTCCCAAAGTACTGGGATTACAGGCATGAGACATTTCGCCCAAAGTGTACAGTTCAAATATTCACAAGGTTATACAACTGTCACCATCTAATTACAGAACCTTTTCTTTTCCCCTTTCCTTTCCTTTTCCTTTTCCTTTCCCTTTTTTTTCCTTTCCTTTCCTTTTTTAATTTTAAGGAAACAGAGTCTCACTCTCATGGAGCTGGGACTACAGGTGTACACCACCACACCCAGCTGATTTTTGTATTTTTTGTAGAGACAGGATCTTGCCATGTTGCCCAGGATTTCCTCAAACCCTGGGCTCAAGTGATTTGCCTGTCTCAGCTTCCCAGAGTGCTAGGATTACAGGCATGAGCCACCGCACCCAGCCCAGAACATTTTCATCACCCCAAAGTATATATCTAACTTTTAAAATGGTTTTTCCATTTCACATTCTCACCAGCAGTATACGGGAGTTCCATCTGCTCCATGTCCTTGCTAACACAGCATGGTCATTTAAAAATGTTTTAGCCTTTCTAACAGGTGTGTGATGATGTCTCATTATGTTTTTAATTTGTGTTTCCCTAAAGAGTAGCAATGTTGAACAGACATCTTTTCACCTGCTTATTCTTTGGTGAAGTATCTGTTAGATCTTTTGCCCACTTATTTTATTGGGTTGGTTTTTTTCTTACTGTGTTTGAGAGTTCTTTGTATATTCTGAATACAAGTCTTTTTGTCAGATATGTGATTTCCAAATATCTTCTCTTAGTCTGTGTCTTTCCATTCTATTAATAGTGTTTTTGGAAGAGCAGAAGCTCTTAGTGTTGATGCAGTCCAATTTGTCAGTCCTTCTAGGGATAGTTCTTTTTGATATGATATCTGTTAAAAGACAAAATTACAGCACATTTAAAGATCATAGTTGGCTTTTATTTGCAGTTCGTGAATCAGGGCAGCCTCCGTTATACAAAATAGGATGAAAACTCCCAGGGGGCAGTTGTAGAAGAATGGACTTTGTAAGGTGGGAACAAGGAAACAATAATTGAAAGATAACTGATTGGTTAACATCAGGTTACTTTTTTGTAAGGATTAAAGGAGAGGTAGTTCCTTATCATGCCTGCTAAAACCGGCTTGTTTGGGTATTCTGTCTCTCTTGATTTTTTAGAAGGTCAGATAAACAATTTACTTTTGTTTTTTCTTTTTCTTTTTCTTTTTTTTTTTTTGAGACGGAGTCTCACTCTGTCGCCCAGGCCGGAGTACAGTGGCGCAATCTCGGCTCACTGCAACCTCTGCCTCCCGGGTTCAAGCTGTTCTCCTGCCTCAGCCTCCCGAGCAGCTGGGACTACAGGCGCCTGCCACCACGCCTGGCTAATTTTTGTATTTTTAGTAGAGATGGGATTTCACCATGTTGGCCAGCCTGGTCTTGAACTCCTGACCTTGTGATCCACCCACCTCGGTCTACCAAAGTGCTGGGATTATAGTAATGAAATGAGTAAGGGCTATAACTTGAGTCTTGAGATGTTTGAAGAGTATATGTTAATCCTAGTAAAATGCCTCAGAATTGTTTAGACCAACACCATATAGTTAGAACTGTCCGATATAGCAGCTATGACTGAGAGACTGTATTTGATATCGTGCAATTTTCCTTTAAATAGCCACCGGTGACTAGTAACTGTTGTATTGGACAGTTCAGGTTTAAACTAGTTTTCTCAATTTTTTTTCATTGTTGTACCTCTCTTTTACCTCCAAGCCTAAATTTTTAGACCTTTTCTTCCTAACGTCTCCCCTGCTTCAATGAAATTTTAATACCATGGATATACTCTGCATACATTGTGGCTACTAGAGGGCTGCAGATCCATGTTAGTTATCACTTCTGTTAGGAATGTGTGGTCTAGACTAATCAGGGGTTGGCATCATAGTGAAGCCTAACCAACTGTTGTTATATTTCTTGGGCAGTTAAAATCACTGAAGGCTAATCATACTTACCATGAGTATTATTTAGAACTGAGGAAGTTTTTGGAGTTTTGGAAGTTTATAAAATGCTCAGTCATCCTGTTTTTCTTCATATGTGACATTCATTTTTTTTTTTTTTTTTTTTTTTGAGACGGAGTCTCGCTCT
>NW_012107364.1:710360-724571 GCF_000951045.1 Mandrillus leucophaeus | reverse complement strand
AAAAAAAAAAAAAAAAAAATTCATTGTGGCTGAGTTTCAGGCGCTTTGGTTTTGTTCTACAACTGGCCTCACCATTTCTAAATACACAGAATTGTAGACCATAAGAGGTCCATTACCTGATGCATGCCGCCATGCTGAGACACTGGGTTGTAGCAGAGAAAGAGTTGTGTGTGTGTTGGGGGTGGGGGGTGGGTGTTGGAGACAGGATCTCGCTCTGTTATCCAGACTGGAGTATAGTGGCAAGATCATAGTTCACTGCAGCCTTGAACTCCTAGGCCCAGGACATTCTCCTGCCTCAAACTCCTGAATAGCTGGGACTACAGGCACAATACTATGCTTGGCTAATTTTTTTTTTTTTTTTTTTGGAGACAGTCTCACTCTTGCCAGGCTGGAGTGCAATGGCGCAATCTCGGCTCACTGCAACCTCCGCCTCCCGAGTTCAAGCGACTCTCCAGCCTCAGCCTCCCAAGTAGCTGAGATTACAGTCGCATGCCACTACGCCCAGCTAATTTTTTTGTATTTTAGTAGAGATGGGGTTTCACCATGTTGGTCAGGCTGGTCTCGAACTCCTGACCTCAGGTGATCCGCCCACCTCAGCCTCCCAAAGTGCTGGGATTACAGGCGTGAGCCACCGCACCCGGCTTTGGCTAATTTTTTATTTTTTGTAAAGATGGGGTCTTGCTATATTGCCCAGGCTGGTCTCAAAACTCCTGTCTTCCAAATTGTTGGGATTACAGGGGTGCTACCGTGCCCAGCCGAGAAAGAGGTTTAATCATAGGGCCACCACATGAGCAGATAGGAGAGAACTGCACATCCATTTCCCTAGGGAGTTTGGGGCTGGGGTTTCTAAGGGTTTTAAGTGGGCCGAAGTGTGGAGATTGTTGATTGGTCAAAGAGTGCAGAGTGAAGTCATGGGACAGGGAGAGAAGCTGTATTATGCTGTTCATGTTCCTCCATGGGGATCTTCAAACTGGTTGCTGGAATTGGGGTCTGATACACATCTTAAGCGATTCTTAAATAAAAGCCTTATGATTCTAATGTCAGAGATACTGCCTATAGGAACAGTGGGGATGCAAATTTTTACACAGTCTTATGACCCTGATGTTAGAAATCCTATCTCTAGGAACAATGGGGATGCAAAACGTCAGACTTGTAGCAACAAGGAAAGGGGCCAAAGTACACTCTGATTAATGCTTTGTTGTAACTACATTTCTATCTAGAACCCAGCAGGCCTTTTTTGTCAACTCTGTGGAGGTGGTTTCAGAATTGTGTAGATGCCCTTGTCCAGGAAGGAATTGTGAAGTAACTAGTGGAATATAGCCACTGAGATTTCCAGTTTAACACTTACAAAGCCACAGGACACAATCATGTACTTACTAGCTTATAGAGAACTGAGATGGCCTCCTTTTGAAGTAAGAAAGTATTTGCAGTTTTGTCTGTAGGTCATCCCCAGCACCTAGCTCAGTAATGGACACTTCGTGGCACTCAGCAAGTGTTTGAACTGGATTTGGTGTGTTTACCCGCTAGCTCATGGTCAGTGACTACTGCTTCTGAATTTAAAACGGCAACACATGATCAGCTTTAAGTGGGGCCCAGAAAGAGGCTGTTAGGACATGGGATATTTTAGCATGACGTGGATAGGATCATGAGTGGTAACCCATGTTCTTAGGGCCTATGTGCCTATGTGGTCACTGCAAAACAGTGAAAGTGGAGGCAAGAATTCAAATTGGTATATGGGAGTGAGCCACTTAGTGACCCAGTGCCCATGTTTCAGTGCTGCTTTATTTTTCTTCTAACAAAGGGCATTTTTGCCCTTTGTAATAATTGGTATTGGCCAATTAGGACTTCACAAAGGTCTCTGTGACCTTATCTTCCTCAAATGACAGGGGTCTTATGCTAAATATGACTCTCCACTGCCCTGTTAACATATGATGCAGTACACCAATGCAGATCACACTGCAGTTTTAGGTAGTATATAGCTGAATGTATAATTTGTATTAGAAATACAACAAGACATTAGACACGTATCTGCACTGACATGGATATAGCAAAAATCTAAAAGTTAGTGTGAGGGACTACAATAGTGAGATTTGGAAGATGGAATAATACTTGTTGATTAAGTACATATTTTTCATTTAAGTTAGAAAAGCCCTCATAACAAAGCCACTCATATTTCATGTGTCAAATGGAATGCTAGGAGTTTTCTGTGCATTATCTCATTTGTGGAGGATTCTCATTTTTCACATGGAAGCAGAGGGGCATTTCAGTTCACACAGCTGCCACATGGGGTAGTTTATCCCTGTAATCCCAGCACTTTGGGAGGCTGAGGTGGGAAAGAATGCATGAACCCAGGAATTTGAGACCAGCCTGGGCAATGTAGAGAGACCTCATTTCTACCATAATTTTTTTTCAAAAAAGAAAATCTGGGCATGGTAGCGTGTGCCTATAGTCCCAGCTACTCAAGAGGCCAAGGGTGGGAGGATCTCCTGAGCCCCGGAG
This sequence comes from Mandrillus leucophaeus, assembly GCF_000951045.1. NCBI lineage: Eukaryota > Metazoa > Chordata > Mammalia > Primates > Cercopithecidae > Mandrillus > Mandrillus leucophaeus. The sequence goes on along the minus strand of NW_012107364.1, from coordinate 722,072 downwards.
GTCGAGGCTGCAGTGATCACGCTCCACTGCAGTCCAGTCTGGGAAGCAGGGAGAGACCTTGTCCCAAAAAGCAAAAAACAGTTCATGCAGCTGAATGTATCTGAGGTGGGATTGAAAACCCATGGTTGTGGCCGGGCACGGTGGCTCACTGTTATCCCAGCACTTTGGGAGGCCGAGGCGCCGGATCACCTGAGGCCAGAAGTTGGAGACCAACCTGGGCAACGTGGTGAAACCCCGTCTCTACCAAAATACAAAAATTAGTTGGGTGCTGGCACATGCCTATAATATAATCCCAACTCCTCAGGTGGCTGAGACAGGAGAATCCCTTGAACTTGGGAAGCAGAGGTTGCAGTGAGCCAAGATCGCACCACTGCACTCCAGCCTGGGTGACAGAGCAAGACTCATCTCAAAAACAAAACCCATGGTTGCGATCCTAAAACCGGAGGGTTGGCTTTCCATTATCTTGTTTTGGCAATTTCTAGCCATCTTTCTTTTCCCAGTGTTCAGTATAATCAGCAGTCTTCCTGAGCATTTGGGAGCATATCCTTCTGGTTGCTACAATGGGGACCATGATCTCAAGTTCCTTAAGCATCTTTGAATGGGACAAAATAGAATCTGGCCTGCTGCCTTGCACATAACTAGCTGTGGAGCCTTAGACAAGTTGTGTAAATCTTGAATTCTCAGGAAGAGACTGCCATTTGAGCCCTAGCTGAATGGACAAACACTGCACATGCCAGAACCATTTTCCCTCATGGTTCATCCAGGCTGATGCCCACACGGATGGAAATGCTTGCTGTCTTCCTCCCTGTGCCCTTTTCCCAGCCTCACAAGCAGCGTGCGAGGTTACCTTTGATAGTGCCACATAGGCTCCATGGGCTAGCTCTAAGGGACAGCACTGTATTCATTGCACAAAGGCCTGCTGTGACCAGTAGTAACAGCAAAAGTGACTGTACCTTCTGATACTTAGACACCCCTTCTTGTGACACACATCAGCATGCCTCTGTTGTCCATGTTAGGCTCTAGTAAGATGCAGGGCTGTCAGCAGAATTTACTGAAACCTGGAAATAGGGGGATGGGGGAAGTGCCCAGGCATTTTTTATGTCTTGTATAATCTCTCGAGATTTTGTTTACTCTCTTCAACTGTTTATTACCAAAGTATCACAGGTCACCAGCGTGAGGAAGTATGTCTATACCTTTTAAGTAAGAGTCCAGGTAACATTGATTGTTGTTGGTACTTCAGAGAATACTCCTTGGCCAGAATTGTCAGCCCACTTTTTCCTGCTTAGTGGTACCTATGAGGTTTCATAATGGGCAAGAGGCTCAAAGTCTTCATTTGAATAAGAGAGTGTCTTGTGCTAAGAATCTGCAGCCCTCAGTGGAACCTAGAAGAAGGCACTCTCACAGAGGCAGTGACCCAAAAATGTATATCTAAACAGAGACAGACTGGCATTCCCCATCGTCTCTTCCTTGGTGTCTCTTCCTTGGCCTCTGGGCGTGTCCACTGTCCCTGCACCATTGTTTACCAAGCCCTTGCACCACAGGCGCTACTGGGATTAGGAATTTGGGGATGAAGGAGAGAATACCTTCAAGGAGAATTTCTCCCCGCCCCCGCAACACACACCTCCCACCTGCCCTGTCCTCCTCCTGTCCTACCCCCACTTGGATGAGAGGCAGAGACACAGGTAATCATGATTCAAGTATGATTTTTTTTTTCTTTTTTTTTCTTTTGGAGACAGAGTCTTACTCTGTCTCCGAGGCTGGAGTGCAGTGGCGCGATCTCGGCTCACTGCAAGCTCCGCCTCCCGGGTTCACGCCATTCTGCTGCCTCAGCCTCCCCGGCAGCTGGGACTACAGGCGCCGGCCACCACGCCCGGCTAATTTTTGTATTTTTAGTAGAGATGGGGTTTCACCGTGTTAGCCAGGATGGTCTCGATCTCCTGACCTTGTGATCCACCCGCCTTGGCCTCCCAAAGTGCTGGGATTACAGGCATGAGCCACTATGCCTGGCCTCAAGTATGATTTTTAAAAAGGTGTCTGGGCCCCAGATGCTCTTGGGTTTGAGGGAGATGAGCAGGTTCCTGGGCAGAAAGGGCATTACATTAGGGGGTCAGGTAGGACCCTGTGGGAGGAATGGCAGGCCCACTTGAGACAAACCGTGTGATGGCTGGGAATGAGGTGTATTCTGGAGAAGGACTGGAAGGGTAGACTAGATATCTCCCTCACCTGGCTGCTTTTATGTGCCCGCTCAGGTCTCTAGCCTTGGTGGATCTATGTCTTCAGACCCTGTTCCTGCATCCCAACTGTTTCATTGGCCTGCCAAGATAACTTACTGCGCCACCCCCCTGATGCTTAGCTGCTCTCTGTACCTGACCCATCAATCTTGCTCTTTCTCATTTCAGTCATTTAACATTTTCCAGCATGCTTTCTAGGAACTTCTTTGAAGCTTGTTAAGGGATTGATAACCAGTAAATGTTTTGACCAGTTATTTTTAACATGCCGAACACTTCTTTTTAGGGGTTGCACATTCAGCTGTTTAGTCTTGCCTTTGAAAACATTCAATATTTCTGCTGGTGTACTTTGCCATGATTATGTCATCTGGGCCTCCAGACAGCAGACCTCTAGATGGCAGGTCCAGCCATCTCTTCTCTTTTGCTTTCCGTGTCTGGTGAATGCACATAACATTCCCAATTTAGCACAGGCGTCTAGATAGACTTCAGCCATAAAATCCTAGCACAAATTAATATTCCCTCAGTTAACAATGAAGCTTAAATATAACTAAATACCAGTGTATCTTTAAAAATAGATTTGGTTGAGGGTCATCTCAAACAGCATGTCTAAAATCAAACACAATTCCACCCCAAGAAACACCTCACTGTTTTTCAGACTTCCCTGATCTAAGAAATCCTCTTGGTCCCATGAGACATAAACCCAGGCGACTTCCTTGGCGTTTTCCCGCATTTCCCATACCCATCCCAATCCAATCCATCACTAGATGCCATCCACCTTTACTTTGTCCCCATTCCCTTCTGCTTTCACACTGGTCTAGTGCAGTCCTCTCTTGCCTGAAGGTGGCAGCAGCATCCTCGCTGTCCACCGCAGGGTCTCCTCCCCTCCCCACTGCAGGCAGGCAGGACGCTGGCTCTGCAGGATGAACACTGCTGCTTAGAAATCTCCACAAGTCAGGCTTCTCATTACTGTGTGGTTTTGGGACCTTAGTACAGCCCACTGTGTCCTGCGTGATCTGACCCAGGCACCTTATTTTCATATGTCCTTTAAGGAAAATTGTTTGCTCCCTTTTTGCCCTTCACATCCAGGTTCAATTCTTCTCAGAGGAATCCTTCCCTAATTTTCCCAACTAAGGTAATTACCCTTAAAGTAAACTTAACATGTCTTGATCACAGTAGTAGTTTGCTTTTTGCATTTGGTATGATTTCTTCTTGTAGTCTCGTATCTACTTCTGCCCTTGGTATATGTTTGATTAATATAGTAAGATTAATAACACAATGATTAATAGTCCTGGGGCTTAAGAGTTCTACTCATGGCATAATTTTTTGTTTGTTTTTTTGAGACAGTCTTGCTCTGTCGCCCAGGCTGGAGTGCAGTGATGCAATCCCAGCTCACTGAAACCTCCACCTCCTAGGTTCTAGTGATTCTTCTGTCTCAGCCTCCCTGGTAGCTGGGATTACCAAATACTGGAGTGGAACTTCTTAACTCTGTAGAAGAGAGAACAGAATTAAATTTTTGCATCTGGGCACAGTGGTGCATACCTATAGTACCAGCCACTCAGGAGGCTGAGGCAGGAGGATCACTTGAGTCACAGGAATTCTGGGTTTTAGTGCATTATACCAATTGGGTATCTGCTTTAACTTCAGCATTAGTGCAGTGACCCCTCAGAAGCAGGGGACCACCAGGTTGCCCAAGGAGGGTGAACCGGCCCGGGTAGCAAATAGAGCAGATCAAATAACTCTCCTATGCTGATCAGTAGTGGGATTGCACCTGTAAAAAGCCACTGCACTCCAGCCTGGACAACATAGTGAAACCCGTCTCTTGAAAATAAAAAAAATTAAGAGAATTTTTTAGGCTGGGCACGATGGCTTACGCCTGTAATCCCAGCACTTTGGGAGGCTGAGCCGGGCAGATCACTTGAATTTAGGAGTTCTAGACCAGCCTGGCCAAAATGGTGAAACCCCATCTCTACTAAAAATACAGGCTGGGCGCGATGGCTCACACTTGTAATCCCAGCACTTTGGGAGGCGAGGTGGGCGGATTACAAGGTCAGGAGATCGAGACCATCCTGGCTAACACGGTGAAACACTGTCTGTACTAAAAATACAGAAAAAATTAGCTGGGTATGGTGGCGGGCACCTGTAGTCCCAGCTACTTGGGAGGCTGAGGCAGGAGAATGGCATGAATCTGGAGGTGGAGCTTGCAGTGAGCCAAGATCACACCACTGCACTCCAGCCTGGGCGACAGAGTGAGACTCCATCAAAAAAAAAAAAAAAAAAGGCATGGTGGCCCGTGCTTGTAGTCCTAGCTACTCGGGAAACTGAGGCAGAATTGCCTGAACCCTGGAGGGGGAAGTTGCAGTGAACCTAGATTGCGCCACTGTACTCCAGCCTGAGACAGAGCAAGACTGTCTCAAAAAAAAAAAAAAAGTGTTTTAAGATATTTGTTCAGCTCCTTGATGTGCTTCTCTCACTAGATATTTTAATTGTAATGAAAGTATTTATCCTGCCCCCCTAGATCCTTAATGTTTCTTTTCGAAGGCTTCTATCTTTTCCTACTGGGTTTCCTCCTAGAGGTGGTAATCTAAATGGAACAACAGACTGATAGCCTACTTCCTGAGTGCCCCCAAATGACTTCATTATTCCACAAAAATGGCTTGGCCAGAGCCGTCCACTCATCCCCTTCCTTGTCAGACTACTGGTCTTTCTATTCCTGCCCCCTCCCCAGAATGAGTCTTTTTAGAAACCAAGTGACTGCTGATGAGTTTCTTTTTTTTCATCTGTTAGAGGAGGATTCTCATTGTATCCCTATAGGCTTGGTTTGTTGGAAGAGTAAACAAATTGCCCCAGTAAAGTCTGTAGTACAGTGCCTGGCACAAAGCGCATTCGGTAATGATGTCTTGCTGTTTCAGGGACTCTTCACTATTCAGGCCCTAATTTGATTCCTCAGTTTGGGAAGCTGAAAAGAGTCTGCCTACAACAGACACTGCTATTCTGCTTGACGTCCAGTGCAGTAGTATTATGTGACTTTCGATGCCTCATTTTCACCTGCTGTCCTCATTTTCACCATAGCAGTCCTTTGCCCTTCCCCGCGGTCTCTCCTCATGACCTTCTCTAAAACTTTATGAGCAAATATTGCTTGCCTACTTCACTCTGAGCCTTGAAGTCTATCAGTTTTGAGGGCAGGATGACTGCTGGGTCTTCTCTCATGGTCATATACAGAGCATGAAGTCTTGGAAGAAAATGAGGTGGAGAGAGACATTTACCCATGTTCCGTGCTGGTGGAAGTGTGGAATGTTACTTTGGAATCTGCTCAGAAGCCTGATACTTCCAAACTCCGTATCCCTATGATGCTTCCTTCCCAGTGCTATATTTAGATCATATGTGCAGTAAGTCACATTCTAGTAGGCAGGGTAGGCAAAGACCATCAGCAGACTGGGAAGCACATGGATGAAATGTATTCTACTAATCCAAGAAATGCTGAGTGATTAAAACATTTGTGAGTCTGATCAGATTATGCTGACAGTCTACATGTAGGTTCATCTCATCATAATTTAAAAACAATGCATACTTAGCAGCAAGGGAAAATTTGAGATTATCCATGTGCTGAATATCGTGCAACCTTAACAACATGGTAACATATTTAATGTAGAAAAAATAAGATGCAAAGTTATACATGATATATATAACCTCAACTATTTGAAGGAAAACTGGAAAGACATACACTCTAATACTAATAGCAATTGCTTCTGGGAGATGGAATTGTCAGTTGCTTTTTGTCTTCATTCTTTAGTACCTTCCTGAGTTTTCTACAATTTGATACCATAATTAGGGTGGTAACAGTGCAAGGGAGCAGAAGAGCCAACTGTGGTTAGGACCCAGCTGTTGTAGGCAGGCAACTTGGAAACACCAAGCAACTAAAAATGTTAACAAGCTATAGAACATTAATTGGTTTAACTGCCATGGCTTTGTTGAACCTTTAGCATTTGTTCAGATATCTAATGCTATTGCAGTTTTGGATCAGGCACAACACGTAAATCAGAACAGTAGCTGTAAACTCTTCACATCATTGGTTTCCAAACTTGGTGTGTATGCCTGAATTGCCATAAAAGACTTGTTAAAAGTCCCAGCCCTCACGAGCCAGAATCTTTTGGGTGAGAGCTGGTGTTGCAAAATGGCATGGTAGGACTTGGACTGACACTCCTGTTAATTCCAGCTCAGCCACTTAGTTGCTGTCTGACCGTGGATGTGATAAACACCTGGTTCAGTTTCATCTCCTGCATTTTATACTGTTGTTTTGATGACTTTGCAGATATAGTAATCCTCTTTGTCTGCAGTCAGTCGTGGTCTGAAAATGTTAAATGGAAAATTCTAGAAATACTGTTCTTAAGTTTCTTTTTGTTCGTCTGCTTTTTGAGACAGAGGGTTGTTCTGTCACCCAGGCTGAAGGGCAGTGGAGCGATCATAGCTCACTGGAGCCTTAAACTCCTGGGCTCAAGCCATCTTCCCACCTCGGCCTGCCAAGTAGCTGGGACTCACAGGAGTGTACCACCACGCCCAGGTAATGTATTAAATATTTAGTAGAGACTGGGTTTCAATATGTTGCACAGGTTGGTCTCAAACTCCTGGCCTTAAGCAGTCTTCCTGCCTCAGCCTCCCAAAGTTCTGGGATTATAGGCATGAGCTGTACCCTGCCATATTTTTAAATTGTGTGCTGTTTGGATTAGCTTGATGAAAGCTTGTGCTATCCCACCCAGGAAGTGAATCATCGCTTTGTCCAGGGTTTCTACACCATAGATGCTACCTGCCCGTTAGTCACTTAGTAGCTGTCTTGGTTATCAAGTCGACGTTGCAATGCTTGTGTTCAAGTAACTCATATTTGACTTAATAATGGTCCCAAAGCACAAGATGCTAGCAATTCGGTTATGCCAAAGAGAAACTCTTGAAGTGAAAAGGTAAAAATTATTGACTTAATAAGGAAAGTGAAAAAATCGTATGTTGAGGTTGCTAAAATCTGTGAGAACATATTTTCTATCCTTGAAATTGTGAAGAAGGAAAAAGAAAGTCATGCTAGTTTTGCTGTGGTACCTCACACTGCAAAAGGTAAAACACACAGTGTATGATGAGTGCTTACTTACAAAGGAAAAGGCATTAAATTTGTAGGTGGAAGACATGAACATCATCAATGTGTCCTGAAGGGTGACAAGTTTGGTACTTGCTGTGTTTCAGGCATTGGCTGGGGGTCTTGGGGCCTATCCCCCATGGATAAGTGGGGACTACTATACTTTGCTTTCAATTCCTGGGTACTGCAACACCATAAAGCCTTCACCTCCATGTGAGCTATTATCCTACCTGCAAGACTTCAGACTTTTGAATTGCTAACTGACCCCCAACTTCCTAGCCCTTCCCTGCTGTCCTCATTTTCACCATAGAAGTCTTTTGCCCTTCCCCTAAGTACCCCTGTGCGTTCCTGGTTAACCTCTGTCTGACCACTGACCTCTGCTCGCCCAAACCCTTGGTCAATATTTTTCTTGATCTTTTTATTTGCTGGTGTTTCCTTATTGTGTCTGCTCATGTGGCCATTTGGCTTCTCTGTGGCATAGATGAAGAAGGTGATGACTGCATGCGAATAAAGGAAGATGCCAGCTTTTGATTTGTTATGAGAAACATTGTACTTGAAGGAAAGAATTGTTTCATCGTTCAAATACTGGTACAAATATTGGTAGTTTCGCTCTGAGGAACTTCTTCTGATGCACACCGGTGAGGTTTGGTTTGGTGGCAGAAGGAAAGGTGTTCTGAATATACCTTTTTCTAGAAAGTTTTTAGAGGATATTAATATATACATGGATTAATAATGGAAGTTATCTAAAATGCTTTCCTTGAAGGACCAGGTCTCAGAGACCTTGTGTAACTCTTTCTTCCTTTCTACTCTGCCGGCTCATAATTCTCCTGTGAGAGGAAGTAGTCATTGCTTTAGAGAACTATTTTCCAGTTAGAAATTTCAAACTTTGTAGCCTGTTTTGTTTTGTTTTTTGTTTTTTGTTTTTTGTTTTTTGTTTTTTGTTTTTTTTTTGAGACTTCATTTCGCTCTGCTGCCCAGGCTGGAGTATAGTGGTGTGATCTCAGCTCACTACAGCCTCTGCCTCCTGGTTCAAGCGATTCTCCTGCCTCAGCCTCCCGAGTAGCTGGTATTATAGGTGTGTGCACCACACCCAGCTAATTTTTGTATTTTCAGTAAAGATGGGGTTTTACCACGTTGGCCAGGCTGGTCTCAAACTCTTGACCTCAAGTGATCTGCCCGCCTCAGCCTCTCGGAGTGCTGGGATTACAGGCATGAGTCACCATGCCTGGCCACAGCCTTTTACAAAATAATTTCGATCTTCAGAAATCCATGAAGATGGAAATAGAAAATGATAACAAAAGCAGAAATTGCTGGTGGACATTTTGAAGCTAACTCTGCTTGGGCAGCTTCTTGTAGCAAAAGTTGCATTTAGTGTTTTGTTCCTGGCTTTTCTTTTTTTGAGATGGAGTTTCGCTCTTATTGCCCAGGCTAGAGTGCAGTGGTGCGATCTCAGCTCAGTGCAGCCTTCACTTCCCAGGTTCAAGCGATTCTCCTGCCTCAGCCTCCCGAGTAACTGAGATTACAAGCACATGCCACCTTGCCCAGCTTAATTTTTGTATTTTTAGTATAGATGGGGTTTCACCATGTTGGCCAGGATGGATTTCTCAATCTCTTGACCTCGTGATCCACCTGCCTCAGCTTCCCAAAATGCTAGGATTACAGTTGTGAGCCACCGCGCCTGGCTCTTTTCTAACAAGTGTCCCATTGTTTTTTTTTTTTTTTTTGAGACAGAGTCTCGCTCTGTCGCCCAGGCTGGAGTGCAGTGGCATGATCTCAGCTCACTGCAAGCTCCGCCTCCCGAGTTCATGCCATTCTCCTACCTCAGCCTCCTGAGTAGCTGGGACTACAGGCGCCCACCACTACGCCCTGCTAATTTTTTGTATTTTTAGTAGAGATGGGGTTTCACTGTCTTAGCCAGGATGGTCTCGATCTCCTGACCTCGTGATCCGCCCGTCTCGGCCTCCCAAAGTGCTGGAATTACAGGCGTGAGCCACCGCACCTGGCCAAGTGTCCCATTCTTGATTGGAGAACATTAAGTACAAAAATATACCTTTTAACTTTTGCCAGTTTAAAGCCATCAATGTCCTGGTGAAAGAAGATGTGGAATTCTTAGGATCGGCTGTTTAGTACCATTTGCAATAACTCTGAAATGCTTAGCAAGCCCTGAGTGAAGATGAAAACCTGCATTTAAGTGTAATTTGTCTTGCATGATGAATGGAGATTTTTGTCATCAGAAATTTATTTGAAAAAATCAACAGATTAACGTTTTTCTCCAAAGTGGAGGTGGCTGTTTGAGTGTAAAGGTAATGTGCTCCTCTGAGAGTCACAGTTAAGTATAAGGAAACAAAAACCTTTGTAATCCCACCACATGGAACAACTTGCTAATATTTGTGTGTATTCCTTTCTGCTTCATGTGTAACCATTTTTACATTCAAATCTTTACTCCTTTGGGACTCTCTTGGAAGAGGAGATGTAGAGATCTTAATTTTCACCAAAATTTTTCTGACTCTTACCATTTAGTGAATTGTTCATCTTTTTGCCACTGAATTTTATAATGCCGTATTTGTCAAAATTGTTCCATTTCTGGTGTCCCTTTCCTTGATCGGTTTAGTCCTATTCCAGCACCCCACTGTTAATACTGTATTTTTATAGCATACCTTCTAAGACTGTAAAGGCAAGTCTCTTGTCATTAGTGTTTTAGGGGAAGGGACATTTCTTGTGTATTTATTTATTTTTATGAATAAAAATGGAATTGTTTAATTAAATTCTCCCCAGCCTCCCCTCCTCACCTCAAAAAAAAAAAAAAGACTTGTTTAAATAGGAGAGAATGCTAGACTGTTTATTCAGATTGTTTTTTCTCTGTAAAATTATCATTTTTCTCATTTAGGTTCTGTACTCCTGCTAACCACTGTAATAGTGATTGTTGTATAAATTGGAAAAATCTTTCAGGAAAGTGAATTAGCAAAAATCATGAAAACTTTGCTTTTTTTTTTTTTTTTTTTTTTTTTAAAAAGACAGTTTTGCTCTTGTTGCCCAGGCTGGAGTGCAGTGGTGTGATCTCAGCTCACTGAAACGTCCGCCTCCTGAGTTCAAGCGATTCTCCTGCCTCAGCCTTTCTAGTAGCTGGAATTAGACGCCCACCACCACGACAGCTAAGTTTTTGTATTTTTGGTAGAGACAGTGTTTTACCATGTTGGCCAGGCTGGTCTCGAACTCCTGGCCTCTGGTGATCCACCCTCTTCAGCCTCCCACAGTGCTGGGATTATAGGCATGAGCCACCGCGCCTGGCCAAAACTTTGCTTTTGACTCAGTAATCCCATCCCTAAACAGTATCCATGAGTTACAGTTGACAAAATCCTTTCCTTGCATGAGAATTTGACCTTTGTTTAACTTTCTAGCTCTGTTTCCCTGGGAGCTAGATAAGGCAGAATCTCACATTTGTTGCTGGGCATGGTCCTTATGGTAAAATATCCTCTGATTGGTAAATTACATTTGGACAGGAAAGAGCCATGGATACCTGATGGGCCACCAGGCTTTTGTGTCATGGAACACAGTGACTCTCCTGGGGATGTCCTTATGGGGACCCTAAGGAGCTGTCAAAAGAGGTACTGGCACCCCCAAGATTGAGCGTTCTAAGTCAAGGTATTGAGTCAACACAGTCTCCCTGTGCCTGAGCCATCTTGTGTATGGACTCTTGCAAGAACTGCTGCTGCTGACCTGCCACTGCCCTGCCTGCCAGCTGTGTCTCTGTCCCCGTCCTTCTCAGTGGACTTGTGCCAAATATGGCCTGTGATAGTCTTATGAGTCGGAATCTAGGAAGATCTACCCACCCCTCAACCCCCACATAGGTGTTGCTTTATCTTAAGGAAGTAATCCCACAGATTACAGCTTTTTTTCCAAATTTTTGTTATATTAATAAATAAAGAGCAGGAATGGCTATTTAAATGCTTAATTCACTCAGAGAGGTATTAGACATTAAGATGTAAGGTGGCCTGATGGTCACTGCTTTGTGACACATGTGGGTAGAGACTCAAAGGGAAGGAAACAAACGTGAATTCTGTCATGTGGGAGTGTGGAGGTTGAAGTGTGTTTCCTGTTTCTTTTATTTTTAATATTATTAAACAACATTGGTACACCAGTGAAACATATTAACAAAGCAAGTTATGCAAGTCCCTTTTCCCATTCTCAAAATCAGTCACTTTCATAAATATTCTCCAAATATCTTTGCAGATCCTTTTGTCATCTTTTTCTCTCTTTTCTTTTTGAAACAGAGTCTTGCTCTGTCGCCCAGGCTGGAGTGCAGTGGCGTGATCTCGGCTCACTGCAACCTCTGCCTCCTGGATTTAACCGATTCTCCTGCCTCAG
>NW_012107364.1:709543-710310 GCF_000951045.1 Mandrillus leucophaeus | reverse complement strand
GAGTCTTGCTCTGTCGCCCAGGCTGGAGTGCAGTGGCGTGATCTCGGCTCACTGCAACCTCTGCCTCCTGGATTTAACCGATTCTCCTGCCTCAGCCTCCCGAGTAGCTGGTATTATAGGTGTGTGCACCACACCCAGCTAATTTTTGTATTTTCAGTAAAGATGGGGTTTTACCACGTTGGCCAGGCTGGTCTCAAACTCTTGACCTCAAGTGATCTGCCCGCCTCAGCCTCTCGGAGTGCTGGGATTACAGGCATGAGTCACCATGCCTGGCCACAGCCTTTTACAAAATAATTTCGATCTTCAGAAATCCATGAAGATGGAAATAGAAAATGATAACAAAAGCAGAAATTGCTGGTGGACATTTTGAAGCTAACTCTGCTTGGGCAGCTTCTTGTAGCAAAAGTTGCATTTAGTGTTTTGTTCCTGGCTTTTCTTTTTTTGAGATGGAGTTTCGCTCTTATTGCCCAGGCTAGAGTGCAGTGGTGCGATCTCAGCTCAGTGCAGCCTTCACTTCCCAGGTTCAAGCGATTCTCCTGCCTCAGCCTCCCGAGTAACTGAGATTACAAGCACATGCCACCTTGCCCAGCTTAATTTTTGTATTTTTAGTATAGATGGGGTTTCACCATGTTGGCCAGGATGGATTTCTCAATCTCTTGACCTCGTGATCCACCTGCCTCAGCTTCCCAAAATGCTAGGATTACAGTTGTGAGCCACCGCGCCTGGCTCTTTTCTAACAAGTGTCCCATTGTTTTTTTTTTTTTTTT
>NW_012107364.1:640667-703569 GCF_000951045.1 Mandrillus leucophaeus | reverse complement strand
TTTCCCTTCCCCACCAGTCACTGCAACCTCTGCCTTCTGGGTTCAAGCGATTTTCCTGCCTCAGTCTCCAGAGTAGCTGGAATTACAGGTGCCTGCCCAGCTAATTTTTTTTTTTTTTTTTTGAAAGAGAGCCTCACACTGTCACCCAGGCTGGAGTGCAGTGGCATGATCTCGGCTCATTGCAACCTCCGCCTCTTGGGTTCAAACGATTCTCCTGCCTCAGCCTCCTGAGTAGCTGGGATTATAGGCACGTGCCACCATGCCCAGCTAATTTTGTTCTGTTTTTTGTTCTTTTGAGACAGAGTCTCACTCTGTTGCCTAGGCAGGAGTGCAGTAGTGTGATCTCGTCTCACTGCAACCTCCGCCTCCCGGGTTCAAGCGATTCTCCTGCCTCAGCCTCCCGAGTAGCTGGGACTACAGGCGCATGCCACCACGCCCAGCTGATTTTTCATATTTTTAGTAGAAACGGGGTTTCACCATGTTAGCCAGACTGGTCTTGATCTCCTGACGTCGTGATCCGCCCACCTCGGCCTCCCAAAGTGCTGGGATTACAGGCGTGAGCCACCGTGCCTAGCCTTTTCTATTTTTAGTAGAGACGGGGTTTCACCATGTTGGCCAGGCTGGTCTCGAACTCTGACCTCATGATTTGCCCGCCTTGGCCTCCCCTTCTTTCGATTTGAAACTTACCACCACTCTCATCATCTGATCTCTGTCTTGAAATGTGATACCAGACTTTAGAGTGTGACATTTAAACTTTGACCAGTCAAAGCAGTCCCTGGGGAGAAAGGTAGGGGAATAGTGAGGCTCCACATATAATGAATAGTTTGGGGTATACCTCTCGGTGCTGATTATCATGGAAGACAGAACTTCAAGTCATCTTATACTGCCCCTAACTAGCACTAGTAAGAACTTTCTAGATAAATGCTGTTGGGCTGAGATACAGTGTCTTCACAGTCCAGCCATGGGCATGAGGCATGAGAAACAGCTTGACCCTTTGCATAGGTCATGGGACCTGGGGTATTTGCCTAGCAAACCATCCTCTAGTCTGGCTCCTATTCCCATACTGTTCTTGTAGCCAGAAACAGACTCTGAAGCCATCGAGGATGGTCACTTTCAAGAGCGCAGGCCTTGTTACCAAATCCTGCCCTGTAGGACTGTAGTCAGGTCTGATACTTCCTTTTAGTTAGTGGTCTTGGGTGTAATACCACCTGTTAAGAAAAAGAACAATTGACAGCCAAGCATCTGGAAAGAGGGGGATAGCTGGATAACCTTGCCTAGGAGCTGTGACCTGTTGCTTCTCTCACTGTCTTCTGGACTCTGTGTTCTGTTACTCATATCTGTATTTGGCATACCTTAAGATGGTAGTAGCCAGTATTTACTAATCATCTACCATTTTCTAGTCACTGTCCTGAGCATTTTATTCATTCAGTCTTCACAGCATTCTTAGGACATAAGAGCTATCATTTCTATATTCCCTATTCCAGCAGAGAAATTAAATGACTGGCTCAAGGTCATATAGCTAAATTAATAAGCGGCAAAACCAGAATAGAAATCCCTGTGGCCTGGGTTCGTATCTGCTGCTTAAGTCACTCCTACTGTAGGCACTGCTGTCAGCCTTGCCTTCAAAAGTTAGGTGGTTAAAGAGGAAACTAACAAGTAGTTCTTCTGAGTCCCATTCATTTTCTGGAAGTCACTGAGTCAGACCTTGGCAAATCAGAGGCAGTTACGGCAGGAGCCCTGTCTTGATGAGTAGATAGACCATGCTGTGGCAAGTCTTGGAAGATAGTTGAGCAGAGATCAGGCATTTTTCACATCTTCTGGTCATGAGTAGACAAGGCTGCCTGAAAGATTTTCTGGAAAAGCGTAGTCCCTAGAGCTGCAGAGTCAAGTATTATTCAGACAGTACCCAACATTTAATAAATTTCAGCCGGGCGCAGTGGCTCAAGCCTATAGTCCCAGCACTTTGGGAGGCCGAGACGGGCGGATCACGAGGTCAGGAGATCGAGACCCTCCTGGCTAACACGGTGAAACCCTGTCACTACTAAAAAATAGAAAAACCTAGCCGGGCGAGGTGGCGGGCGCCTGTAGTCCCAGCTACTCGGGAGGCTGAGGCAGGAGAATGGCGTGAACCCGGGAGACGGAGCTTGCAGTGAGCCGAGATCTGGCCACTGCACTCCAGTCTGGGTGACAGAGCAAGACTCCGTCTCAAAAAAAAAAAATAAATTTCTACTTGGTGTTGAGCATACAATGAGGAGTAAAACTGTCTTCATGGAGGTTATTAGAAAAGGGAGAGAACAGATTAACATAGTACATAAAAATGTCAATTAGTGGTAAGTGCTCTGAAGAAAAAGCAAGCAGAGTAATGGGATAGAGAGCAAATGAGGGGTTATGCTGCTTTAGATAAAGCTATCACTTCTTTAAGAAAGTGTAACTGAAGCAGTGACCTGAATGAAGCAAGGACCAAGCTGTTGAGTAAGTTGGAGCATTGGTTCAAATTGCCGATCCATTCAATTGATCCGCCACCCAAGCAAGAGAAGACATTCTCTCCAAGAGCTTGCAGGGGCCGGATCGCCCTCCTGTGCTGTTCTGCCTAGCTCTTGGGTCCAGGGTTCTGGTGAGTGATACTGTTGTTTGTCAGGGCCCCCTGGGTGGAAAGAAGATAACTAGCAGGAAGGCTCAGGGCCCTGCACTCTCGGGGCTGCTAAGACGTTTATGCAAGGGAGGTGTTTTGCCTTGGTGTTTCCATCACACTCACAGTTATTTCTCCTTTTCCCCCTTTAGTTTGAAGGATGACCTCTAGGAAGAAAGTGTTGCTGAAGGTTATCATCCTGGGAGATTCTGGGTAAGTTTCTCATGAATTTGAGCTAACAGATTGGCTCAGAGCTAAGCTTCTCTGCTGCGGAGCCCATACCGTCTGTGCTGTCACTTGCTGCTTTCGTAGTGGAGGCTTAGGGCCTTACATATTTCCCTGCGTGGCAGAAATTTAGATGATCCTTGTTATATAACCTTTTGTTCTCTGGTTTTTAGCATGATTTTTATGGGGAACGGATGACTATTTGAACTCTACTAAGGATAGGCATTTTCATGGAATCCCTTTTCTCCAAGCTGGCCAGGCTGGGGAGTCTTCCTTACATAAATGTATTGCCATTGGCATCTGGCCTAGCAGATGTGTGTTCTTAGCGCACCATACAGTATCCATACAGTATCTTCCTGCTGTTACATAGATGTATTGCCATTGGCATCTGGCCTAGCAGATGTGTGTTCTTAGTGTACCATACAGTATCCTCCTGCTGCTGTGCCTGCTTCAGGTCTATCTGCAAAAGAGCCTGGGATGGCACAACTGGGTTTTGATTCTAGATGTGCCACTAACCATGTAGGTCACTCTAATGGCTCTTAAGATTCTGTGGTAGGTTTGGTGAGGTGGCTTATGCCCATAATTCCAGTGCTTTGGAGGCTGAGGGGAGGATTGCTTGAGCCCAGGAGTTTGAGACCTGTCTCTACAAAAAAAATATAGCCAGGTGCCATACCTGTAGTCCTAGCTTCTGGGGAGGCCGAGGTGAGAGGATGGCTTGAGCCCAGGAGTTTGAGGCTGTAGCAAGGTATGATCATGCCGTTGCACTGCAGCCTGAGTGACAGAGCAAGACCCCAACTCTTAAAATAAAAAGATTCTGTGGTAGGCTTTTCAGACTTGGCATCTGAAGGGACCCATGAAAGCTTTGACTCATTGGAAGCGTATGTATTTTTAAAAATAACAACAATAGCAAATGCAGGCATGCTTCTTTAGTCCAAAGTCCCCTGTCCTTCCTTTGAAAAGCCAGAGGTTTTTCTATCTTGACTGGCTTATCTGAATCACCTGAAGAACCTTTTTTTGTATGCGTGTGAGAGACAGGGTCTCGCCCTGTTGCCCAGACTAGAGTGAATGGTGTAATCACAGCTCACTGCAGCCTCAACCTCCTGGGCTCAAGTGATCCTCCCACCTCAGCCTCCAGAGTAGCTGGGACCACAAGTATGTTCTACCACTCCTGGTTAAATTTTTGTATTTTTTGTAGAGACAGAGTTTCGCCATGTTGCCCAGGCTGGTCTCAAACTCCTGCACTCAAGCAATCCACTCGTCTCGACCTCCCAAAGTGCTGGGATTACAGGCTTGAGCCACAATGCCCAGCCTTTGAAGAACTTTTTATTCGCTAGCATTTGTCCAGCCCCAGACCAGTGGGCTAGGGCCTAAATTTGTGCTGTCTTTCCTACCCCGCAACTCCATCCCTGTCGGGATGGAAAGATAGTGCTTTTAGGCCTGCCTTACCCAAATGTGTGCAAAAAGTCTCACCGAGCCCTCATTTGATTCCAGGTTTTGCCACCTCTCCCCTTGGAGATTCTGGCTCAGGTGGTCTGGATTGGAAAACACTGCCTTAGGCTGTCTGGGTACCTCCAGGTTCTTTAACACAAATATGAACATGTTCCTTTGTGGCAAAGGAACGTGATATCACTGGGTATTTGGAAGGTTTTTGCATTATCTTTAGGTTGCCTTAACCTCATCACAGAAAAATCACACATTGTCTCTTGCTGAGTTTTCTTACTGGAAAACATATTTGGAGGAGTGTTCTTTGAAGTATATTTGGTTTGGTGATATATTGGTGCTTTTTCTGCTTCAGATTTTAAACTTTAAAGCAGCAAATTGTCTGAGTGGTATATGTCTGCTCAAAGCCAAGGTCTTCTTCCTGGTGTTACTTCATCAAGCTAAAGAGCAGCCACTAAATGGAGAAACATCTAAGATAGCAGGGATACTGTTGGAATAGCAGAGCACTCTTATTAGTGAAGCTTCTTTAGAAGGAGTATATTTGCTGGCATCCTTCTAGAATGGGAAAAATAATACTAGGCTTTACCATTTGACCTGATTGTACCAAAACATGTAAGCAGCTTTTCCACATCTGCCCCACATCTGTACCTTGTATTTTTACCCAGAGAGAAAGCACAAAACTTCAAAAGTGTAATGCTGGGAAGGCTACTGGCATTGCCCTTTGCTGTGAGAGCAGTTTCTTGTCCTTCAGGTCAGGCAGATTCTTTTAAATGCTTCAAGTAATTCATGTCAGTTTCAGGACCTTCCTATTTGACTTATGCTTGTGGTTTTTCTCCAATTTCAGAGTCGGGAAGACATCACTCATGAACCAGTATGTGAATAAGAAATTCAGCAATCAGTACAAAGCCACAATAGGAGCTGACTTTCTGACCAAGGAGGTGATGGTGGATGACAGACTAGTCACAATGCAGGTAAGCATATGTCTTGGCTGTGCTAACCAGGCCTTGATAGTTCCTTTAGTCTTAATCTTTCCTCATGCATAGACATTTTCCTTCCCTGTTCTTCAAATCTTATTATCCTATTTGTAGATAATTGGCTGATACTCAGTTAAATTTGAATTTCAGATCAATAGTGAATACTTTTTTGGTATACTTCTTGTATATCTCAGATACAACTTGCTAAGACACACTAAAATTTCTTCTTTTTTAAAAAAAAAACTCAAGATTTATCCTTTCTTGTTTTTTGTTGTTTTTGGTCTTGTTTGCTAAATTTGGCAACCTGCAGGTCTCTATCTTGTGTTTCTCTTGACGTTCTTGCCCAGTGCTTTAGGTAAACATCTTTGTCTCACATCAGTAGTGAGACATGAAGTTTCTTTATTTTTTTGACTTTCTATTTCATATGTAACTTCAAGAGTTGTGTGTCTATTGAGCCAATCTGTTTTTTTTTATGTATCAGCTTATTAATCTTTCAAGGGTTTCCCTTTCAACAGTTAGGATAAGATGTAGATTCTTTCATGTGACTTGTTGAAAAGCCTTCACATTCTGGCTATAAACTGTTACTCCCTTTTTTTTTCCCCTTTGAGTCATTTTGTTTGTATACATGTATTATATCCCTAGAAAAGAACCCCTGAAGGGTGGATACCTTGAGCCCAGGAGTTCGAGCCTGCAGTAAACTGTGACTGCTCCATTATACTCCAGCCTGGGTGATGGAGTGAGACCCTGTCACTAAATTAAAAAAATAAAAGAATCCCATGATTTTCCCTCCTGTATTTTCATCTCTTTCTTCATGGTCCGTGATGCCAACTGAGGTTGTCAGTACAACCTGACTTTGAAACCAAACTAATGGGATAGGAGTAGATTATTCTGTCACTTTTCTAGATCTTTGAGTTGCACATCAAATCTGGGGCCATTCATTCCAGTTTTAACCTGCCTGTGAGGTTCACAGTAATTTTCCCAGCTCTGTGATCACCGATGATTTCAGTTTTTCAACGTGATCATGTTTCGTTTCACACTTAGAACCAGACGATGACTTGGGAGCACAGCCTAATAAGTACCTGGTGTTTGCCTTTGAGAGCATCAACCAAGACATTCATGCACACCATTATGGAGGCAAGGAAAGATGGTAGAAATAGCTGCTACTCACTTTTTTTTGTCTCCTTCCAGTCCTTCTGAATCATGTGCTGCTCTTACAGACTTGTGTTGGTGGATATGTCTCTGCTTCCAGCAGGGCCTGTATACCCACCAGAAGTCTCCAACTTTTCGCTCAGATCTTTTGAAACTTCTATCTCTGTGGCAGATGTTCTTTCCTACATGCTTCTAGAGGCAAATTCCAATCCCATTGTAGTCCTAGCAAGTACCTGGCAGATAGTGGGGGCTCGCTGAAATGTGTGAATGATGTAGGTTAAAGGTAGAAGTTTGTACATGTGTTGACCTTGAGCTGTGGCATGCTCCTAGAGGATCAGGACTCTTAATTGACTGACGCTTCTAGGACAGAGCTAGTATGAATCTCTCATCCTCACCTTACCTATACACATACACCTAGAGATCTTCAAAATGTAACTGCAGTTTAAGCAAGTCAAGCTTGAGAGTAGAACTGGAAAACCTTGGCCCAAGGAATTGGCAAAACTTGTGTCTGCAGTTGTTGGAGAATCTCAGTCCCACTATCCACATGTACAGAAATCTTTGTCTCAAAGAATTTAACATAAATCTCTGTCAGTCCTGGCAAAAACAAGGGTAAGACCACTCTGTAGGAACATTTACTACTGTAGGAGAGAAGATGAATTCATAACCACATGAGGAAATAATGTACTACAAGAGATGTTCACAATGACTAGAGATGTTCTAAAAAGAAATAGAAACCATAATGGAAAGGGATACTATAAAAAAATGAGGATATGGAAAACTTAGAACTTCAAGAAGTGAAAAAAATAGTATTGAAATAAGCTAAATGAACAGTTAAACTGTAGATTAAATACAGCTGAAAAAAGCAGTAAGCCATAAGAGCTGAGCATATTTTCTAAAAGAAGACTTAAAATTTTGAAGACCAAAAAGCAAAATCTTAAGAGCAACTATAGAAAAAAACACACGACTTACAAAGGAACAACAGACTGACGAATTCTCAACAGAAGGCAGAAGGGAGTAGAATAACTTCAGGGAGCTGGGGTAAAGGCCCATCTGAAGATTCTCCATGTGTCGCAGCAAGACTCAGACTGCCTTTTGCTGAGGAAAAATAGAACTTCTCCAGCTGAGCTGTGGTTTTGATAGCCATGTGGGCCAGCGAATTCAGAAATCAGAGTTCGGCCGCTGCTGGTTGGGGGGTTGTCATAACAGTCCCATCTGTGTTACTAAGCTGGGACCTTGGGGTGCTGCACCCCTGAAGTCAACCCCATCAGGAGATCCACAGGGCACTGAGTGAGGTGAGGAAAGAGTGGAAAAAGATAACAAGTTCCCAAGAGATTGAAGTAAAGGATGGCCTTTGTACTCTTGTAGCCAGCTTCAGATACTAGAAGTAAATGAAAATCATTGTCTCTGGACAAAGGCGTCATTATCCTGATCTTGAGGAATCCTCGTGTGTTTTTCGAGGGCTTTTAGCAGCTTGCAGTAAAATATAATCAAAGTAAGAAAACAAGCACCACAAGAAAGAACCAGTGAAAAACTTGCCTGGTAATTCCAGAGTGTTTTTTTATATTTAAAGAAATACGGAGCATACAGAGTTTGTTGTATGAGATGAATAAATCCTAGAGATCTGTACAGCATGGTGCCTGTAGTTAACAATACTATATTGTACACTTAAAATTTTGCATGCTGAATGCAGTGGCTCTTGCCTGTAATCCTAGTGCTTTGGGAGGCCAAGAGAGGAGTTCGAGACTAACCTGGGCAAAATAGCAACATTTCATCTCTACAAAAAAATTTTTAAAAAGAATTTACTTATTTTAAGTGTTCTTATCACAAAAACTAATAAAAGAGGATGGGGGGAACCTTTTGATGAATAGGTTTGTGGCCTACATTGTAATGATGGTTTTCTCTCCAAACTCATTGAGTTCTATGCATTAGATTATTAGATATGTGCAGCCTTTGTATGTCAGCCATACCTCACTTAAAGGGGCTTTGGTTAAATATAAGATAATCTTTTAATCTGCAGAGAAGAAACGAAATGGTTAACATTGATGTGGGGAGAAAATGAAGCACAATCAATGAAATTTGGAAATTCAGAGAATGCTGCTAAAGCACAGCAGATTGGCCACACCAGAAAAGTGTTGGAAGAATGGAAGAAAAATGGCAGGAAATATGAAAGAGATAAGTGAAAGTGAGAAGGTTGGACCTACTTTTAATCAGTCTCAGAAGGTGTAAAGAGAGAATAATAGATCAAAGATGATATTTGCTGAGGATTTTCCAGAGCTGATGTGGCACCAGTCCACTGACTCAGGAAGCCCAAATTCCAGGAAGGATAAATAAAAAGAATTCTGTGTAAGTCATAGTGAAATTTAAAAAAAAAAAAAAAAGACTTAAAAATAGACTGAGGAAAACTTGACAAGCACAGCACTGAGGCTGCCAGGTGAGTCCTGGCAGTAACAGCAGAGCCCAGCAGGCAGTGGGGTATGTTGGGAAAGAGACGGGCAGCACAGTGTTCTGTCTCTGCTGAAATAACCCTCCTGAATGAAAGAGTACGTCTTTAAGGGCTAGTGGCAGAAGTTCTAAAGGATAACTCCAGGCAGAAAATGATTTCACGTAGATAGGTCTGAAGGAAGAACACTTCAGTAGTATACTTGTATCTATTTTTGGAATCATGAGTATGTAACTTCCAAAGTAATATGAGGAAACAAAGATCAGAACTATATAATCTAATGTGTAGGGAAATATTAGTGACTGCTGTGTTTCTTGTTTTTTAAAGTTCTCTATACTGTTCAGAAGGAATCTGGAAATTGAGTAGTATCTTAGATGGAATCAAATAGGCATGAAAAATTTCCACGGAACATATTGTGAGTTCATAGTAATTTAAACAGTGATATTAGTACAGTGATACACAGAGCACAGGAACAGAGGGCACAGGGTGCACCTCTCTGGTAATACATGGGGAGAAGGGTGTTGTAGGGTGTGTATTTATTTATTTATTTATTTATTTATTTACTTACTTACTTACTTACTTACTTACTTATTTTTGAGGCCGAGTCTCACTCTGTTGCCCAGGCTGGAGTGCAGTGGCGCAATCTTGGCTCACTGCAACCTCTGCCTTTTGGGTTCAAGTGATTCTCCTGCCTCAGCCTCCCGAGTAGCTGGGACTACCGCTGCATGCCACCACATCCAGCTAATTTTTTGTATTTTTAGTAGAGATGGGGTTTCACCGTGTTAGCCAGGGTGGTCTTGATCTCCTGACCTCGTAATCCAACCACCTCAGCCTCTCAAAGTGCTGGGATTCCAGGCATGAGCCACCACACCCAGCCTATTTTTTATTTTTTTTGAGACAGGAGTCTTGCTGTCGCCCAGGCTGGAGTGCAGTGGCCTGATCTTGATTCACTGCAACCTCCGCCTCCCCAATTGAGGTGATTCTCCTGCCTCAGCCTTCTTGAGTAGCTGAGATTACAGGCGCCTGTCACCACGCCCGGGCAATTTTTTGTATTTTTTTTTTTAGTAGAGATGGGGTTTCATCACGTTGGCCAGGCTGGTCTCGAACTCCCGACCTCAGGTGATCCACCCACCTCGACCTCCCAAAGTGTTGGGATTACAAGCATGAGCCACTGCGCCTAGCCAGTAGGGTAAATAAGTGGGACCAGGACAGAGCTTTACATTCTAGCTTGGGGGAACCAGAGGATTCAAGACCTGAAGGTGGAAAAAATACAAAATGAAAACTTTAAAAATGAAAATAGTGAATACTTTTCCCCTCTGGCATTTGAAAGTACGGAAAGTACAAATCGCTGGGTGCGATGGCTCAAGCCTGTAATCCCAGCACTTTGGGAGGCCGAGACGGGCAGATCACGAGGTCAGGAGATCGAGCCCATCCTGGCTAACATGGTGAAACCCCGTCTCTACTAAAAAATACAAAAAACTAGCCGGGCGAGGTGGCGGGCGCCTGTAGTCCCAGCTACTCCGGAGGCTGAGGCAGGAGAATGGCGTAAACCCGGGAGGCGGAGCTTGCAGTGAGCCGAGATCGTGCCACTGCACTCCAGCCTGGGCGACAGAGTAAGACTCCGTCTCAAAAAAAAGAAAGTACAAATCATAAAATGTTGAAGATTGATAATAGATTACATTAAACATCTGTATAACAAGATTCCCAGACTAACAAAAACAAACCATACAAGCAGGTGAAAAAGATGTTAATGCCTAATAATATCCAAGCAGTAGGCAACCTGGTGGATGCTAGAATATAGGGAGTTGAACAGCCTCAGGTTGATGGTAGGAGTGTAGTAATGAGTACAGCCTTTTCAGTAGAAACTGCCACTCTGTTCCCCAGTGTTGAACATACACTTATGCAGCAACAGTCTGAGTGTATGGCCTAGAGAAACTTACGTCTGGGCATGACGTCTGAGGTGTAACGAGAGTTACCATTGCAGCGTTGCATGGATAGTAGTGAAAAACTGCAAGTAACTCAAATGATCTGGGAAACTAAGTGTAGTCCGTTAAGGCAATGAAATATTATATAACTGTTAACTTTTGGGAGTGAAAAAAGACAAGTTGCAAAAAGCTGTACAGAATGATACTATTTATGTAAGGTATCTCTTCAGGAGCATTTGCTTGTGGTAAAGTAGGAAGAAAATGCAATGGGGGAAGGGTTAATTCTTGGAAAAAATGGATTAAAATAACAGTGTTAATTTTGGTAACATCAGAGTATTGGGTAGATAGTTATAAGGGTATAATTTTAAATGGAGAAAACAAACCATTTTGAGACAAGCAGGTTGGCTGGTTTCCTGTTTTGATGTAGTCTAGAGAAAAAGAACAAAAGCCCCTTACTCAAGCTGTAGCTTACCTAACTTCCAGACAATCAGCAGCAAAAAAATCCCAAGAAACTGTTATCATAAGTTCCTGCTTCATGGGGCTAGGGACCTCCCTGGGGCCCCCAGCATGTGCAGTTCAACTTATAGTTACCTTTTCCTCATTTTAATGCTAAAAATCACACCCAGGGTGGAGATTTAACCTGCTAGTGCTACACGCAATTTCTGAAGAAGCATGTTTAGCCACTGTGCATGCGGTAGAGAAACCCCTCCTATATACATACCCTGACATCACCCCTCCCCATAGGAAGGCCCTTTAAAGTTAACTCCCACACTGCTTTCAGAGAACAGCTGCCCCTTTCCTTTTGCAGTGCTAGCTCACTATGCACAAGCTAAATAAACTTTCACTTTCTCTTTGCTATTGTGTCTGGTGATCTCTCTTGATTTCTGTCATGGAAGATTCCAAGAACCTAGGTCACTGTTAACAATTTCAATTAAAATATTAAAAAATTTAAAGATCACAGTCAGCCATAGGACTGTACTTGTTGATGTTTTGATAAATATGGCCTTTACTTTTGTAAATTCAAAATTAAATTAATTTTGGTAACTTTCTAGGAACCCATCAACTTGTTGACTTTTCTTTTTGAAAGTATTACTTTGCCTTCTCTGTGTATATGAGTTCCAGATGATGAATTGGTTCCACCTAACAGTAACAGAGTTCTTATGTAATTCTGCTTGTAGGAGTCTTCCTGAAAAAAAGCCGTTTGAAATACAGAAAAAGCTCTCTATGCTAATGTTCATTGCTGAGTTGTTTATAATTACAGGAGATTGGCAACAATATTTTCTTAAAAACAGGAATGGATGGTTCACTAAATCTGTTGGGCAGCTGTAAAGTCCAGTGAACCTGCTCTCCCACGTCACCCCATCTGCTGTTGCCAGAGTGCCCTAGTGCGTGACGGGGTAAAGGGGAGGAACGTGGGAGAATGTGGAGAGTGTCACATGTGCAGTCTCCAGTCAGCTCCAGAAAACCTCTCCACACAAATAACTAGAACAAGACATGAACTCCTTCCTGTGTGGGAGGATGCCAAGTGTTCGTTTATTTGTTTGTTTGTTTGTTTGAGAATGGGGTCATTTCTCCACTGACAGAGATGCATACATATTCAGTGTAGAACATTGGAGAACCAGGAGAGCACATAAATGAGTACTACCAGCAGCCCTGATCCTGTTTAGTCTACATGTGTGGACTTCGTTTATTGTATCTGGGGAAGGGAACATTTAGTGCCCTAACCTGCTGAGAGGCAGTGGAATCATGAGAGATAAATTTGTCTTTTTTGCCCTTCATTCTTATATCTGAGTTGTTATCATGTTTGTCTGGCTCTGTTTGAGTGCCTGTTACGGATCTAGGGCAGTAAATATACCCAGCCTTGCTCTTAAACCTAGCATGGAAGTGAATGATGTGACCAGCTTAGAGCTGGTCAGTAGTACCTGGGATTTAATCTGGTGTGTGTTCTTATTGTCTTTCTCTTGATCTCTTTCTGTCAAGAGTTTTTCATTTGTTTTTTAATTGAGGTATAATACAAATGAAATATAACATGCTAATCTTTTTTGTTGTTTAGGCTAACTTTTCTCTCTTTTTTTGAGACAGAGTTTCGCTCTTGTCGCTCAGGCTAGAGGGTAGTGGCACGGTCTCGGCTCACCACAACCTTCGCCTCCTGGGTTCGAGAGATTCTCCTGCCTCAGCCTCCCAAGTAGCTGGGATTACAAGCATGTACCACCACGCCTGGCTAATTTTGTATTTTTAGTTGAGACAGGGTTTCTCCATGTTGGTCAGGCTGGTCTCAAACTCCTGACCTCAGGTTAGCCACTGTGCCTGGCTAGGCAAACTTTTCATACAGTAAAATGCATAAATTGAACTGTATCATTTGTGAGTCATCACCTCACTTCCCTGTATTTCCATTGCTCTCAGAAAGTTCCCAGAGTACCTAAGTTTTATTTACAGTTCAAATTTTACACACTTACCTAAATGTGACCACTACTTGGATCAAGATATAAGAAATTTCTAGCGCCCTGGAAATTGGACTCATGTCACCTGCTCATAGACAGACACATACTTACATACAATATTTGTGAGGATTGTTTCGGATACTCTGGTGCTGAAATTTGCTTCCTGAAGTCTGGTGTCATTTGTCTTTGTGGGTGACCTCACAATCTAGCCCATTTCTTCTGGCATCCCCTGCATACATGCTCCTTGTGCTCTGCCTAGCACTCTCCCGAGGAATAAATGTTTTGT
Source organism: Mandrillus leucophaeus (assembly GCF_000951045.1). NCBI lineage: Eukaryota > Metazoa > Chordata > Mammalia > Primates > Cercopithecidae > Mandrillus > Mandrillus leucophaeus. The sequence goes on along the minus strand of NW_012107364.1, from coordinate 690,060 downwards.
CTCTCACAGATATGGGACACAGCAGGACAGGAACGGTTCCAGTCTCTTGGTGTGGCCTTCTACAGAGGTGCAGACTGCTGTGTTCTGGTATTTGATGTGACTGCCCCCAACACATTCAAAACCCTAGATAGCTGGAGAGATGAGTTTCTCATCCAGGCCAGTCCCCGAGATCCTGAAAACTTCCCCTTTGTTGTGTTGGGAAACAAGATTGACCTCGAAAACAGACAAGTAAGTACCAACGATGATAGATATTGTCACAGACACCTGCTCCCGAGGGGCCTTGTGAATTTGGAGGGTTCTCTGCTAAGCTCACATGGCTCTAGGAGGTGCTGGTGGGAGTCTTCATCACCCTATGCCAGCCCTTCAGGCCAACTGCCTTTAAGGACTGGGACCCAGGTGACCTGGGTTAAGTCCCCATCCTGCTCCCAGCTGGCTGTGACTTTACGCCATTATCTTGGCTATCTCAACTTCACTTCCCTTTCTGCACTTTGAAGGAGGGAATTCAGTTTTGTCATTCTCGGTAGTGCCCTCCCAGTACCTCCAGGCCGTGCCTGGATCTCCATGTGTGCAGAATATTGCTTTGGGCTTTGAGTGAAATTGCTGTACTATAGTTATAGTTTCAAATATCATTTCTGTTGGAAACATAGACTCTTTGATTAATTACGACTACGTTTATTTCTGACCATGGATCTTTTTTTCTCCCCTTCCTAAGTGACTTAGTCCTTATCTCTTGGCTGAAAATGGGCTAGGGGTTGGGGGAGGAATGAGAATGTGTGAGTGGCATGGGTGACATCACACTAGCAGTAATGGTAAAGGGACTCTAAACCTTAAGACCAAGCTGCTGGGCATTTCCTGTCCTGGGATCTCTGAGGTCCCAGTAAACACTCTTCATTTCTTCCCAGACTGGCTTCTTTCTCCATTCACAAATGGCTTTTAAGTATAACTGAGGGTCAGAAGGTATGAGCTGTAGACTGAGACAGGCTTTGAGCTCTCTAGCTGAATCCTAGCTATCCTGAGCATAGCCAGCAGGGCGAGTTTGGACGGGTCTACTGGTCTCTTCCAACACCCTCTTTCCCCACATCTGTGTCCTCACCTGTACCACCTGTAGACGAGGGACCATGACACTTCCTGGGGAGGATGGAGTCAGTGCTAGCTGCTTCTATCATGAGCCTGTGTGCACCCTACTTCTCCTTTCAGGTGGCCACAAAGCGGGCACAGGCCTGGTGCTACAGCAAAAACAACATTCCCTACTTTGAGACCAGTGCCAAGGAGGCCATCAACGTGGAGCAGGCGTTCCAGACGATTGCACGGAATGCACTTAAGCAGGTGGGTCTCCCACAGCTGACCTGCCCACTCTTGTGATGCCTGACCACTGACCCAGTCCCTGCCTGACCTCCTGCCCTTAATCTTCTTCCCTAACCCACTCTTTTCTATGTAGTCAGAATACCCTAAGTGTTCATCTGGGAAGGTTAGGACATGTTCTGCTTAAGCTTCCAGAAACCCCACTTTGGGGAAATAACCTAAAAGATGTAGAGGCTGGGAAGACTTGAGACTGCCCTTCTTTTACTAGGCTTGTTCTTATTTTCTTGGCTGCGATTAGGAGATCAGATCACTGGGAGACCCCTGATCAGATTGCTGCTCTATTTAAGAAGGAAATTAACTTGAATACAAATCCCAGCTCTGCTGCCTACCAATCATTATATGTAGTTTGGGCTTAAAAATATATATATTATGGCCAGGCATGGTGGCTCACGTCTATAATCCTAGCAGTTTGGGAGGCCAAGGCGGGCCGATCACTTGAGGTCAGGAGTTTGAGACCAGCCTGGCCAACATGGTGAAACTCCATCTCCACTAAAAAATAAAAAGAAAATTAGCCAGGCCTGGTGGGGGTTGCCAGTAATCCTAGCTACTCAGAAGGCTGAGGCAGGAGAATTGCTTGAACCCAGGCGGCAGAGGTTGTAGTGAGCCAAGATTGCACCACTGTACTCCAGCCTGGGTGACAGAGTGAGACTCTTTCTCAAAAAAAAAATTAAAAATTAAATTATATCCGAACTTCTACCCCCTCACCTGAAAAATGGGAATACCTGCTTTTGCAGGGTGATTATGAAGATTAAATGAGACCAACTCTTTCAGCTCTCACATACTGACAGGTAACTTTTTTCCTTAGGAACAGTTAAGTAAACAACACAAGGAAGAAAATGTAGGAAAACTATTCAAGGAATACAATACCTAGAATTTCTTATTTACTGTTTCTGTGATTAGATACAACCACTCATGCGAGTTGAAAGTCTGTTTTGATGTACAACTCTGTTAGGGGCAGTGGTGATTAAGGCAGATCACGAGGCCTCATCAGACAGGGTCTGGGGGTGGTCAGAGGTGTGACAGGTTTGGGGGGATGCATAGAGCACTTGAAGCACATAGTGGCTGTAAGGGCAAGGCAGATTCTGCTGACTCCAGGAAGCCGACAGAATGAAGGTAATGGCTTTCAGCAGGACAGAGTTGTTTGGAATGGTTGCTCCAAGGACCAGGGAAATTCTGGCATGAGTGGGGTCTGCACTAAGTGTTCCAGAATGAAAGGGACAGACCTACTCAGTGAGGAAATTGTTCCACCCAGAATGCCAGGAGAGCCCTCAAGTGGTAAGGAAAAGACCAAGATGCAGACTTGGCCACCCTCACCCACAAATAATAAATGGTTGTGTTTTTCTTAATGTTCATATAAGGGAATGGAAATCCAAATCGTGTAGGATAGTGTTTCCCACCTGTTTCCCTGTTGCCTGGCATCACCGTCTGAGTTTTTCTCTTCCATCACTACTGTCCCTGTTGTCTTTATGCTTTTATTTTTAGAGCTAGCCCCTAAGGAGTTAGATTGTTACATTGGAGGGTCTGTTTTATTATAAGTTAGGGTGCCAGGTTGCTTTCCCCAAGGGGAATAACATTTCAGCAGCGTGGGCTTGCTTTGTTCTACCTCCTTGCCAGCAAGCAATAGGTGTCACTTGTCACTCTACTGACATTGCCAATCTTTGGGTGTATAAATTGCCACCATCGTGGCTACTGGTCCCTCTGAGTCCCTCTCCCTGGGGCTTAGCCATTTGGATTTTCTCTGCTGCAGACAGCTAGCACATAGCACATGGTTGGGCCTCTCTCAGTTCTCATGAGCTGCTAGTCAATTGAAGTTAATTCTACTTGCATCTCAAGTGACTTTTTCAACTCTGTGGTATTTTTAAGTCCTTTGAACATAGGAAAAAAGTAATTTTTTATTTGGGTATGTCATTTTAAGTTTCTGTGTTTCCTGTGTCTACATCAGATTTTTCTCTAATTCAGCTGGAATTTGTTTTGGCTTATGGCAGGAAAGAGAGACTTGCCTTTTCTCTCAGAGAGCTCAGCCAGTTGTTTGAAATCATTCGGCTATGTTACATAAGCCGTTTCCCTCCCTGAATAGACCGTGGCCTGTGCTAAATGCTCATATGTGCTGGGATCTGTTTCTGGTCTCTCCAGTCTGTTCTGGTGATGTCTATGCCATGTTCCCTTATCTGGACTGTCTTGATTTCACTGCCTGATAAGGCAAGTTTCCTCTTGCCACATTCTTTTTTTTTTTTTTTTTTTTTGAGGTGGAGTCTTGCTCTCTTGCCCAGGCTGGAATGCAATGGCGTGATCTCAGCTCACTGCAACCTCCGCCTCCCGGGTTCAAGTGAATCTCCTGCCTCAGCCTCCCAAGTAGCTGGGATTACAGGCATCTGCCACAATGCCTGGCTAATTTTGGTATTTTTTAGTAGAGATAGGGTTTCACCATATTGGCCAGGCTGGTCTCAAACTCATGTTGTGATCCGCCCACCTCAGCCTCCCAAAGTGCTGGGATTACAGACATGAGCCGCCCCACCCTGCCTGCCACATTATTTTTTAATAATTTTGTTTCAGTTCCATGATTTTCCTCTCTTACCTTCCACACCCCAAATAAAACTCTGTTGAGATTTTGATTGGAATTTTTTTCTTCAAGCCCACTGTTTTTTCCCCATTGATTGCAATTTTGTTGCAGCTGTTGCATTAGTCTGCTCAGGCTGCGTTAACAAAACCCCACAACATGGGTGGGTCCAACAACAGACATTTTGTTTTCTCACAGTTCTGAAGGCTGGAAGTCCATGAGCAAGATGCCGGCACATTTTGTTTCTGGTGAGGGCGCTCTTCTGGGCTCACAGACTGCTGTCTTCTCACTGTGTCCTCCCATGCCCTTTCTGCTGTGTGCACAGAGAGAGGACACATGAGCAAGGTGTCTGTGGTGTCACGTCTTCTTAAAAGGACACGAATTCTCAGATCAGGACCCCTCCCTGCAACCTCATTTAACCTTCATTCCTTCCTTACTCCAAATACAGCCACCTGAAGGGTTAGGGCTTCAACACAGGAATTTTGGAGGAACACAAACATTCTGCCCGGCCGGGTGCGGTGGCTCACACCTGTAATCCCAGCACTTTGGGAGGCCGAGGCAGGTGGATCACCTGAGGTCAGGAGTTCGAGACCAACCTGGCCAACATTGTGAAACCCCATCTCTACTAAAAATACAAAAAATTAGCTGGGCGTGGTGGTGGGTACCTGTAATCCCAGCTACGTAGGATGCTGAGGCAGGAGAATTGCTTGAACCTGGGAGGCGGAGGTTGCAGTGAGCTGAGATTGCACCATTGCACTCCAGCCTGGGCAACAAGAGCAAAACTCCATCTCAAAAAAACAAAACATTCCACCCATGAATCTATTTTAGGTCTTGTTTCTGTTCCTTCAGTAAGATTGATTGATTTTTTTTTTTTTTTTTTTAAAGAGACAGGGTCTTGCTCTGTTAGGCTGATACGCAGTGGTGCAATCATCACTCACTGTAGCGTCCAACTTCTGGGGTCCAGTGATCTTTCCACCATAGCCTCTTAAGTAGGTAGGACTACAGACACACCCAAGCTATAATTGATTTATAATAGGATCCTTTGCCTTTCACAGTAAACATATTCCTAGGTACTAGTGGCAATATAAAATGTCGCTATTTGTAACAGCCAAAAAGTAAGAACAACTCAAATGTCCATCAACTGATAAGTGAATAAACAAAGGACAGCTTATCCATGCATTCTAATATTATTCAGCTATAAGAAGGAATGAAGTAGTGACACCTGCTGCCACATGGGTGCTAAGCGAAGGAAGCCAGTTGTAAAAAGACCGTATGTTGTATGATTCCATTTCAGTGAAATGTCCGGCCCGGATGCAGTGGCTCCTGCCTAAAATCACAGCACTTTGGGAGGCTGAGGCTGGAGGATCGCTTGAAACCAGGAGTTTGAGACCATCTTGGGCAACATAGCAAGGCCCCATCTCTACTAAAAATTAAAAATTAGCTAGGCGTGGTGGCACGAGCTTATAGTTCCAGCTACTTGGGAGACCAAGACTGGAGGATTGTATGAGTCCAGGAGTTAGAGGCTGCAGTGAGCTGTGATCATGCCATTGCACTTCAGCCTGGGCGACAGAGCGAGAGTCTGCCTCAAAACAAAACAAAACAAAAACAGAAATTGCAGTCCACTAGAAGAAATGGGGAAAATTAAAATAAATAATGTTTAAAAATTAAGTGTCCAGAATAATAGGCAAGTCTATTGAGACAGTAGATCGATCAGTGGTTGCTGGGTCCAGGATGGTGTAGAATGGGAGTGGGAAGGAACTACTAATGGGCATAGGGTTTTTTTTGGGGGGGGTGATGAGAGTATTTTAGAGTTAATGTTGATGGTTGCCCAACTTTCTGAATATACTAAAAACCATTGAATTGTACACTTTATGGCATGTGAGTTAAAACCCAATAAAGCTATTAGGAGTGCAGTGGCACCATCTTGGTTCACTGCAACCTCGACCTCCTGGGTTCAAGCAATTATCCTGCCTCAGCCGCCTGAGTAGCTAGGATTATAGGTGCTTGCCACCATGCCCGGCTAATTTCTGTATTTTTAGTAGAAATGGGGTTTCACCATGTTGGCCAGGCTGGTCTTGAACTCCTGACCTCAGGTGATCCACCTGCCTCGGCCTTCCAAAGTGTTGGGATTACGGGCATGAGCCACCATGCTCAGCCAAAGCTGTTATTTTTTTAAGTATGTATTCCTAGATGTGTTATACTTTTATAGCTATTGTGAATGGAATGATTTTTTTCCTAGATAACTTTTAATGAATAGAAACAGTTCCTGCTTTATCTGCATATCCTAAAACAGTCACTGGCACACAAGTGCTCAATGTTTAAGTGACATTGTTTTCCTGCACCCAAAAGTAGAATGCTACTCCTCATTGGAAACATGTTACTTTAGCAAAGTCCCACTAAAATGACCATAGTCCATCTGCTCTGACACTTGTCACAGATGGTAATAAAATTCATTCACAGCTGCCTTTCTAGGCCTGCAGCATTTGGGAGACAAAACTCTGCTAAACCTTTGGAAGAAAAAAGAGACCAGAGCAGAGGACATTGGTCCAGAAAAGTGTATGGAAGATGGGGAGGTAGAAGGAGTGTTCCAGGTTGAGAGGGCAGCTCATACTCAACTCCAGCCACTTCACCTCGTGCACATACTGGCTGAGGGTTGCCAGATGTTTGAGAAGCTAGAAATCCACACCATTGTCAACCATTGTCAACTATAGGGAACATACAGAAAGCATCTGAACTGGATGTGGATGTGGTCCCAGAGCTCCCAGATCATGATCTGATTGAGAACGTATGTGAACTTCTGTCCTGATTGCTCAGTGCAGACTGATGCTTCTCCTGACAGGACTCCTCTCTCCACATTGACCTGGAGTTGTCACAAAATCTTTTTCTCTTGCTACTTTCTGAGCATGGCACCTTCTGCCAGAGTGTTCCCTTAACTGCGTGGGCAGGCTCTGCTCCACAGTTCCCCACCCACTCTGCTTGCCCAAGCAGAAGTGAGCCCCTCCTGGGCAGAAAGGGCCCGCAATGAGGGCTGAAATGTTTCAATTCCCTGAATAACCAACCTTTCTCTGTCTCCTTGTCCAGGAAACGGAGGTGGAGCTGTACAACGAATTCCCTGAACCTATCAAACTGGACAAGAATGACCGGGCCAAGGCCTCGGCAGAAAGCTGCAGTTGCTGAGGGGGCAGTGAGAGTTGAGCACAGAGTCCTTCACAAACCAAGAACACACGTAGGCCTTCAACACAATTCCCCTCTCCTCTTCCAAACAAAACATACATTGATCTCTCACATCCAGCTGCCAAAAGAAAACCCCATCAAACATTGTTACACCCCACATGTCTCACACACACACACACACACACACACACACACACACACACACACACCCCTGACGTAATCAAACTCCAGCCCCTGCCCGTGATGGCTTTTGGGGTCTGCCTGCCCACCCACATGAGCCCGCGTGTATGGCAGCAGGACAGGCCAGCGGTGGATGTCATTCTGATATGGAGTTGGCATTGGAAGCTTATTCTTTTTGTCCACTGGAGAGAGAGAGAACTGTTTACAGTTAATCTGTGTCTAATTTTTTTTTAACGGTCTTGTGGTCTTTTTACCTCCCCTTTCCCCTCCCTCCTTGAAGGCTACCCCTTGGGAAGGCTGGTGCCCCATGCCCCATTACAGGCTCACACCCAGTCTGATCAGGCTGAGTTTTGTATGTATCTATCTGTTAATGCTTGTTACTTTTAACTAATCAGATCTTTTTACAGTATCCATTTATTATGTAATGCTTCTTAGAAAAGAATCTTATAGTACATGTTAATATATGCAACCAATTAAAATGTATAAATTAGTGTAAGAAATTCTTGGATTATGTGTTTAAGTCCTGTAATGCAGGCATGTAAGATGGAGGGTTGAACCCTGTTTGGATTGCAGAGTGTTACTCAGAATTGGGAAATCCAGCTAGCGGCAGTATTCTGTACAGTAGACACAAGAATTATGTACGCCTTTTATCAAAGACTTAAGAGCCAAAAAGCTTTTCATCTCTCCAGGGGGAAAACTGTCTAGTTCCCTTCTGTGTCTAAATTTTCCAAAAGGTTGATTTGCATAATACAGTGGTATGTGCAATGGATAAATTGCCGTTATTTCAAAAATTAAAATTCTCATTTTCTTTCTTTTTTTCCCCCCTGCTCCACACTTCAAAACTCCCCTGTTAGATCAACATCCTACTATGAGAGCGAAAGGAAAACCCTCACAGATCTGTCCTAGTGATTTTTACCTTTGTTCTAGAAGGCGCTCCTTTCAGGGTTGTGGTATCCCTAGGTTAGCGGAGCTTTTTCTCCTTTTTCCCACCCATCTCCCCAATATTGCCCATTATTAATTAACCTGTTTCTTTGGTTGGAACCCTGGCAGTTCTGCTCCCTTCCTAGGATCTGCCCCCGCATTGTAGCTTGCTTAATGGAGCACTTCTCCTTTTTCCAAAGGTCTACATTCTAGGGTGTGGGCTGAGTTCTTCTGTAAAGAGATGAACACAATGCCAATAAAATTGAACAAGAACAATGATCATCTGCCTTTGCCATGTCTTTTTTTCCTTCTTTGAGAGCCTTGACTCAGTAGAGACCACATGAGTTAATCATAGCCAATGCCTTATCCAGCAAGGAGCCCTCCATAAATGGGCATGTGTGGTGCTTCGAGGCAGAAAGGCCCTCTCATATCTGGTCCTGTAGTGCCTGTCCCTAGTTGTTTTTTTTGTTGTTGTTGTTGTTGTTTGAGGGGTGAGGGGTGGGTAGTTTAATCGCAGTGTTGGAGGTTGAGGACCATGGATGGAGAAAGCATTGTCCCTTTAGAAGATCAACCACAAACTGCTGGGGACCTCTGAGCCATGCATATCCTGTAGGTGTAACTGTAACCTATTCATGTGTTATGTGTTTTATTTTTAGTTGACCTAGTTGCTAACACTTAGATGTATAATTCTGCATTTGTCACAGGAGAGGAAGATTTGGCAGCAGAGACCCTGTATTCCAACATATGTAAACCCCTACCTGGAATGGAATAGATCCCACTTAGAAGCAATTTTATTAAAATAGTAGTAGTTCAGGCCGTGGGTCACTTTAGGTTTTGCAGAAGTACCTCATTGACTTAGATCTTGAATTCTACTTTGCTACACTTTTTTACATTTCTACTTCTCAGGCTCCTCAGCTGGTTTATTTCCTCATGGCTCCTCTTGGCATGTACTTTATGTGTTAAAAATAGCATAGTTTAGAAGCTCAGATGCTGCACAATGTGAGATTATCCACAGTGCGATTTCACCCTGGCTGGTGGTGCATGGCTTAAATCTTCTCTGGTCCTGTATTTTGTTTGGGCCTCATCAGGTGTTTGTACTCTAGAGGGCCCGAGCTTGGGGCCCAGTGACTGGGCCACAGTGTGTGGACTCTTGTGTGATGCTCACCTCTGCAAATCAGGCATCTGTTCCTCTGATTGTGTTACACTGGTCTTGACCTTGTATGTGACATTAAAATGGACCTTGACTTCTGACCTGCTTGACCTTTATCCTAAACTGATGATCATCCTGACATTACTTAGCTTAAGATGAATGTAATCTTTAATTGACTCTGATTTCAACCATTGTCCTTACCATAGCTTACCTTAATTTTAACGGCTTTGGCTTTGAACTGACTTTGACTTTACCCTAAACATGATCACTGTTGAATAACCTTGACTCTGACCCACCTCCTGACCCTAATCATCACCTGACTTTGAAGCTAATATGGAACCCTACTATGACAATAGGTCTTACTCTCTGACCTGGGACTAATTAGTCTCATGTCCCATCAGCCTGATGGCTGAGGTTGGTGTCATATTACAACCCTAAATTGTATACTGTTTATCTAAGGGATTCAGCTTAACTACAGTAGGAAGCCATGGCTGAGACTGAGCTCTGCATCAACACAGTGCCTTTTTCTATATTCCTATGTAGATTCAGCATAAGCATGTGTTTTCTCTCAAAAGAGGGGAGCTTGTCATTTTGCTGCAATAAGCAGTAAGGATATACTTCTGAGAAGAATATCTGGGACTGAGTTTGTCTGCAGTACTGTGGATTGTTTGAGTTCATTTGTATTTGCCTCGAGGTGAGAATGAGAGATGAGTGTGTTGCTGTGTTTACATCCATCTCAGTTTGCTCTAACAAGTAATCAGAAGTTACTTTTGGCCAGGCACACTGGCTCACACCTGTAATTCCAGCACTTTGGGAGGTCGAGGTGGGTGGATCACCTGAGGCCAGGGGCTTGAGAGCAGCCTGGGCAACATGGCAAAACTTCGTCTCTAATAAAAATACAAAATTTAGCTGGGCGTGGTGGTAGGCGCCTGTAGTTACAGCTACTTGGGAGGCTGAGGCAGGAGAATTGCTTGAACCCGGAAGGCAGAGGTTGCAGTGAGTTAAGATTGTGCCACTACACTCCAGCCTGGGCAACAGAGTGAGACTCCATCTCAAAAAAAAAAAAAAGTTTTGGAAAGGACATCTGGGAATGAGTTTGTTGTACTAATATGTACTTGTTTCAGTAGTACTCCTTCCTCAGATCCCAGCTTATTCTGTCTCCATGTGAGTGTGTGTTGCTGTGCCAACTTTTATCTCCCCCAAGAAGCTATGAGGATTTGGTTTTAAGAAGAATGCCTGAGTTTGTTGTACTAACAGGAATTCTCATCCAAACTCCTACTGGGGTTCATTCTGATTCCACTCATCTTTTAGTAAGAATATGCCTTTGAGGTTAATGTGTATTGCATTGTTTACATTCATGTCCGTTAACATTGACCAGCAATAAGATTTCACCTTAGAGATCTGAGACTAAGCTTTTTTTGCACTGAAAATGATGCCTTCCAATAGCACGAAGTAGGTGCATCTTGGTTCACTCTACCTTGCAGTAGAGAGGAATGTATGTGTCCTGCTTACCTTCCTCTCAGTTGTCAGTCGCATGCAATTAGGAGTTACATGAATCAAATGATTGAGACTGGATGTACTTGTACTAATATCGATTCTTTTCATTAGCACATTAGACTCATTCTAATTGATTTACACTTACGATCATCCTGACTTTGATCCCCTTGAGGTGACCTTGGATTAACTTTGAAACTGACCCACATGTCCTGACCTTGACTTTTTTTTTTTTTTTTTTAATAAACGGAGTGTCACTCTGTCACCCAGGCTGGAATGCAGTAGTGTGAGTGATCTCAGCTCACCACAACCTCAGCCTCCTGGGTTCAAGCGATTATCCTGCCTCAGCCTCCTGGGTAGCCGGGATTACAGGTGTGCACCACCACACCTAGCTACATTTTGTATTTTTTAGTAGAGAGGGTTTCACCATGTTAGCTGGGCTGGTCTCAAACTCGCAACCTCAAATGATTCGCCCACTTTGGCCTCCCAAAGTGCTGAGATTACAGGTGTGTTGATCCTGATCTTGAATCTCATACACAATCATCCTGACCTTAAGCTGAAATAAGCATGAACTTGACCTTGAATTTGAATCTAGCCCTAATTCTGACCCTTGTCCTCATCCTAACCATCACCTTGACCATGTTTTGCCCTCATTTTAAACTTGCCCTTGAAACTGACCTTGATTGATTTTGAATCCAGTACGCGCTGATGCTTTTCATAGCCCTGAATCTGAATCTGCAGCCAACCCTGAACATTGTCCTGGCCATAAGTTTATACTTCCCCTAAGTTTATACCTGAATCTAGCTGACTTTAACCATTCTTAAGTTAACCTTAGTCATCCTGCCATTGATGATAGTCTGCCTTTGAACTGCTCTGACCTTCAAATGACCTTGATCCTCTTGGCTCTAATCCTTAGCACTGGTATGACCTTGGACCCAACCTTGTCCTGGTGCTGACTAGCATTCTGACCATATCACACCGTAAGTTTCAACTTTACCTTGAGCTTGAGCCATTTGGACCTTGACATGACTTTGAGGCTGACTCTGATTATCACCTTGAACATCATTCTAGCCATGTCTTAGTTTGTTTTGTTTTGTTTTGTTCTGTTTTTTGAGACAGAGTCTTGCTCTGTCGCCCAGGCTGGAGTGCAGTGGTGCGATCTCTGCTCACTGCAAGCTCCGCCGCCTCCCGGGTTAACGCCATTCTCCTGCTTCAGCCTCTCTAGAAGCTGGGACTACAGGCCCCTGCCACCACGCCCGGCTAATTTTTTTGTATTTTCAGTAGAGATGGGGTTTCACCATGTTCGCCAGGATGGTCTCAATCTCCTGACCTCGTGATCCACCTGCCTCGGCCTCCCAAAGTGCTGGGATTACAGGGGTGAGCCACCGTGCCTGGCCTTGTTTTGTTTTCTTTACTTAACTAAAACCTCTCCAGGTGATTCTAATGCGTAGCTGGAGTTGAACTGGTGTAAAAATATTTCCTTAAATATTTTATGAACCACAAATGTGTAAGGTCCACAGCTGGTTCCTAAGAGACAGGAAAAAGTTTGGCCTTAAAAAAAATTAAAGATCTCAGCCAGGCATGGTGGCTCATGCCTGTAATCCCAGCACTTTGGGAGGCCAAGGCAGGTGCATCATTTGAGGTCAGGAGATTGAGACCATCCTGGCTAACATGGAGAAATCCCATCTCTACTAAAAATACAAATAATTAGCCAAGCATGGTGGCAGGCGCTTGTAGTCCCAGCTACTCAGGAGGCTGAGGCAGGAGAATGGCATGAACCCAGGAGGCGGAGCTTGCACTGAGCAGAGATAGTGCCACTCCAGCCTGGACGACAGAGCGAAACTCCGTCTCAAAAAAAAAAAAAAAAATTAAAGATCTCAAATATATGCTCTAGCCTTCCCCACCACTGCCGCCACTGAATTGCAACACTGCACAGATTTTGTTTGACCCACTTTCCCTACATACATCCAACCAATATTTGTAAGTGGGAAGATAGCACACAAAATCCAACTCTAGTTTGTTTTTTAAAAAATTGGAAGAAAGTGCAACACTTTGATCGCACTCCCGAATTTCTCATAGTGACCACTAATTGAGGACCCACCTTATTTAAAACTTGCTTGCCTGGCTCCCATGCTAAGAAACCAACTTGTGTCTGAGGGCGGCCTGGCAGCTTCCAAGTGGAATGCGCGTGCTCCGAGAGACCGGGCTTTGGGATGTGGTACGCTGAGTGCTGCTGCTCTGCCAAGTGAGCTCAGCCTGGTCCACAGTGACTACCGAGTTTCCATGTCCTGAGTTTCCTGGCTAGGTAGAAGATACTGGAAGTCTGGAGGAGAACCCAAAACTGCCAGCATGGCACATCCTGTCCCCACCTCTTTCCTTTAAGGAGAGGAACCATGTGCCTTCATAATGCCCTTCCTCACAGTACCCCTTCCCTTTGCCAGAAGTCCTGCCTCCATTCACATTGCAGGGCTAAAGATGCCCCTTTTTGCTTATTTTTGTCGTTTCATGGAAGGGAGCCAGAACTGGAATTTTGTTAGTTTTTTGGGTTCTAATCGTAGCCCGTGGGTGTATTATTACTCCCTATTTTATGCCAGGAAAGAGAAAGGGTAAAGGCTATAAAAAATCCCTAGCTTAGAGGAGGAAAAGGCCACTCTGGATGGCATATTGTACGGAGGTGGTGAATTCAGTAATTGGGTTTCCATTGGTATCTGTTGCTTCTGCTTTCAGAAGCAAGCTTGGCTTGCGGTTTGTAAAAGTACCCTGGGTCCTAGGCCGGACGCTCATGCCTGTAATCCAGCACTTTGGGAGGCCAAGGCGGGTGGATCACGAGGTCAGGAGATCGAGACCATCCTGGCTAACATGGTGAAACCCCGTCTCTACTAAAAATACAAAAAAAAAAAAAAATTTAGCCGGGCGTAGTGGTCGGCGCCTATAGTCCCAGCTGCTTGGGAGGCTGAGGCAGGAGAATGACGTGAACCCAGGAGGCGGAGCTTGCAGTGAACAAAGATTGCTCTACTGCACTCCAGCCTGGGCAACTGAGCAAGACTCCATCTCAGAAAAAATAAAATAAAAGTACCCTGGGTCCCTAGTCATCTCTGCACTCCCAGGATTGCCTGCTGGGGTACTGTCTAAGTTGTGGAAGGACAGGGAAACTTCTTGCCAAATTTCATTCCTTGCCGTAGAACAGGATCCTCCAACTCTAGACATTAACTTAGGTTGTCTTGGAGAGATCACCAAGGTTTTGTTAAGTCACTTGATTCTCTAACTGCACTCCCAGGTAAAAGGAAACTACCCTCACATCTATGGTCTATTGATTTTTGACAAGGGTGCCAAGACCATTCAATGGGGAAAAGACAGGTTTTTCATCAAATTGTGCTGGGATACGGATACCCATAGCCATCTGCAAAGAATGAAGTTGGAGTCTTAACCTTGCACCGTATACAAAAACTAACTTGAACTGGATCAAAGACCTAAGTGTCAGAGCTAAAACTGTAAAACCCTTTGAATAGGGGGAAAGCTTCATAACAATGGATTTGGCAGTAATTTATTTGATATGACTTTAAAAACACAGGCAACAAAAGAAAACAGATAAATTGGACATCATGAAAATTAAAAAATTTTGTGCAGCAAAGGACACTATAAAGAGTAAAAACTCATCATATATCTCATAAGGGATTAATATCCAGAATATATAAAGAAGTCCTACAACTCAGTTTTAAAAAGTGATTCAACAATGAGTGAAGGACTTAAATATATATTTCTCCAAAGAAGATACAATGATCACTGTCAGTCCACCAGAAAATGCAAATCAAAACCACACTGAGCTACTTAACACAAAAAACAACAAGTGTTAGTGAAGATGTGGAGAAATCAGAACCCTCGTGCTTGCTTTACTGGTGGGAATGTAAAACAGTGCAGCCACTTTGGACAATAGTCTGGTGATTCCTCCAAAACAGAAACATGGAATTACCATGGGACCAGCAACTCCCCTCTTGAGATGTGTACCCAAGAGAATTGAAAGCTGGGATTCAGAGAGATACTTGCACACCCATGTTCATGGTAACATTATTTACATTAGCCAAAAAGTGGAAACTAGTGTCCATCAACAGGAATAGATAAACACAATGTGATATGTATATAGAATGGAATATTATTAATAAGGAGTAAGGCCAGGAGCGGTGGCTCATGCCTGTAAGCCCAGCACTTTGTGAGGCTGAGGCAGGTGGATCATGAGGCCAAGAGATCGAGACCATCCTGGCCAACATGGTGAAACCCCATCTCTACTAAAAATACAAAAATTAGTTGGGTGTGGTGGCACACGCCTGTAATCCCAGCTACTCGGGAAACTGAGGCAGGAGACTCATTTGAATCCGAAAGGCGGAGGTTGCAGTGAGCTGAGATCATGCCACTGCACTCCAGCCTGGGCGACAGAGCTAGACTCCGTCTCAAAAAAAAACAAATCTGAGTCATGCTGCAGTATATGTGAGACTTCAAAACATTATTCCAAGGCCGAGAGCAGCGGCTCACTCCTGTAATCCCAGCATTTTGTGAGGCCAAGGTGGGAGGATCATTTGAGCCCAGGAGTTCCAACTGGCCTAGGCAACTTAGTGTGACCCTATCTCTACAAAAAATAATATTAGCCAGGTGTGGTGGCACGCACCTGTAGTACCAGCTACTTGAAGGCTGAGGCGGGAGGATTGCTTGAGCCTAGAAAGGCTGCAGTGAGCTGTGATTGTGCCGCTGCACTCCAGCCTGGGCAACAGAGCGAGATCCTATCTCTAAAGGAAAAACATTATTCTAAGTGAAATAGACACAGGAGGACAAATACTGTATCATTCCACTCTTAGGAAGTACCTAGAATAGGAAAATTCATAAAAGACAAAAAGTAGAACAGAGTGCGGGGGTGGGGAGTGGAGAATTACTCTTTAAAGGGTACACAGTTTCTGTTGGGGATGATGGAAGTTTTGGAAGTGAACAGTGGTGATGTTTGCACAACATTGTGAATATATTTAATGATGCTAGAATTGACAAGAAGGTAAATTTTATGCAAGTTTTATACGTTTTTTAATTGAAAAAAAAGGAAACTGCTGAGTGAAAAAAGTCAAAGATCAATGAGTGCCTAAAGCCCATGAACTTGAAAATGAGGCTTCACCCCCACACATTTCTGGAACTCGGCTCTGAATCAGGGTGGGGGCCAGAAATTTTTACTCAGTTTCGGGGGACACATGAGTTAGGACTCATTTCTTGGGCCTTAAAGCTGTACAAGCATCTCCTGGCAACTCCAGCCAGCTTTGCTGCTGAAGGAGGCTGTAGGTAGTGCAGAGAAGCCCCTCCCCAGGCACTCTCCCCAGTGGAGCAGGGACCTGGAAAGTCAGTGGCCTTCCTTTCCTCACATCCATTGAGGCCAGTGTGGAGACTGGGATGCTGGGAAGCTTGCCCCAGGCACCTTTGACCCTGCAAGTCCCTGGAGCCCTGCCCCAGGCAGGGCTGCAGGCCCCTGAGCTGCCCAGACAACATCTCCAGGAGCACTAAGGCAGGAAACTCACTGGAGAGCTGGGGCTTTAAGAAAACTTCATGCTTTGCTTTTTTTCCCCACCTTCAGCGCCATGGATTTCCTTGGTCTGGGTGTGTTGAAGGCTCACCTGATGATTTGAGGGTGTGGCCAGGGTGGAGAAGCACACAGCGCTGGATGCCCTCAGCAGAGGCCTTTGGCCCAGGGCTTCTGCAGAAGCCGGAAAGGAGCCTGTACTTCCCGCCTTCCACTACCCATGGCTCTGGACAATGACAGGCTGGGCAGAGAGACCTATCAGTGGGCACAAAAGATCTCTTTCTGTTTCTGCTCGGGGTGTTTCTGTGTAGGAAAAGAAATCCCATCTGTCTTCATTGAGGCCCAAAACCAGCAGAACTGCTCTTCCGCCTGGCCCTTCTAGTATGTGAACCTGGTTCCTGTAGGAAGTTGTGGCTCTACTGTCCCCTCCAGAGGCCACACCAAGGTCTGGAGGAGGCAGGGGCTCCCGGGAATGATGGGACCCCTGAGCCGCTGTGTCTACATGGGGTACTGGGTTATGGACAGAGGCAGGTTGCTAGTTTGCACATAGACCAACCAGAGAAGGCCTGAAAAGTGTTTGCAGCTGTTCCAGGCTGTGTTTGGGAACCTACAGCTGAGTGTAGCAGGCCTGCGGCATTTGCCAAGAACGGGCACTGCAAGCCAGGCTGTGACCCTGCTGCTCCATTCTCCTGCTCTCTGGGTTCCTTGGTGCTAGGAGGAGCCTTCTGTATGCCTTCCAGGCTTGGGATAGAAAGTCAAGGGAAGAAGAGTGTACCCTGGTGGCCAGCCTGGCAGTGGTGAGTGGTTCCAGTGGGGAGAGGCCCAGGGACTGGGGCTGGGTTCCAGGATCCGTTCGGCAAAGGATTTCTGGCCAGCTGCTACCCTCAGAGAGCAGTTATGAAGGAAAACCAGGTCAAGAAGCTGACGCCTGCCCCACAGGAGCGCACAGACTCAGAGCCAGATAGCCCTGGTAATGGGGAGGGATCCCTGTGGCTGCAGCCACAGAGACCACGTCCCTGGGGCATGCAGTGGAGCCTTGCCGCAGTCACGGTCAGCACAGGCTGAAACTGCACCAGTTACAGGCCTGCAGGCCAGCCCTGAGCTGCAGGTGGGTTTTGTTTTATATCCTGCAGTTTTCCTTCAATGTGAAGTTTTATGGCTCCAGTGTTTAAAACACACACACACAAACACAAGATGACGTATAAAAAATGCTGATGCCCACATCTCTTCAAACTGTCTTGCAGCCCCAGGCCCCCATTCTCCTTGCTGCAGCAGCTGGAGCCGCTGGTGCTCCCAGGCAGGGCCACTGCACCTCCAGCACGGGCTCCTCACCTCCTGCCTCTCAGGCAGATTTAGATCATCTCCCTGGCCAGGTAGGCCTGCAAGCCTGTGGCCCCTGGGAGAGAGATAATGTATTAGTCAGGGTTCTCTAGAGGGACAGAAGTAATAGGATATATGTATATATGAAAGGGAGTTTATTAAAGATAATTGACTCACACCATCACAAAGTAAAGTCTCACAATAGGCCATCTGCAAGCTGAGGAAGAAACAAGCCAATAGTAGATCAGTTCAAGTCCAAAAACCTCAAAAGCAGGGAAGCTGACAGTGCGGCCTTCAGTCTGTGGCCAAAGGCCCGAGAGCCCCTGGCAAACCACTAGTGTAAGTCCAAGAGTCCAAAGGCCAAAGCACCTGGAGTCTGATGTCCAAGGGCAGGAAGCACCCAGAACAGAAGAAAGATGAAAGCCAGAAGACTCAGCAAGCCAGCTTATCCCACCTTCTGCCTGCTGTGTTCTAACCACGCTGGCAGCTGTTAGATGGTCTCCACCCACATTGAGGGTGGGTCTGCCACTCACAGTCCGTGGACTCAAATGTTAATCTCCTCTGGAAACACCCTCGCAGACACACCCAGGAACAAGTTTATCAGCTATCTAGGCATCCTTCAATCCAATCAGCTTGATATATTAACATCACAAGTCCTTGTCAACTGGAACCCATACACATCTCCTGAAATCATATTTAATCTCCAAATAAAGGAAATAAGGTCATAATTACCCCTAACATAATACAGCTATCCTTCATACAACCAGAAGCACACTAATCCTTAACATAAATGCTATTACATAAAGTTAACAACATTTAAATGCTGATATAAAATCAATAAATCTTATGTCACATGGTAACGGAAAAAGGAAATAAAATGGAGGTGTTTTCTCAGTACAAGTGTATACATGCACAAACATATTTTTAACAAAATAAGGAAGAAATGGTTGTGACCATTACAATCCTTGTTTCTGCAATTGGTCACATGGCTGTAGCTGGTATTAATAACTATTATCTTCTGCTACCCATACTATATTCCCTTTGCCTTCAGCAAGCACCTCAGCTGGTTGTGGCTTTTTACCTGGTGGAATGACCCAAACCTTCATTCCTGAAGGATCCGACCATTTGCAGTCCTGCCTGGATTGGGCTGTTGTAGTTTCCCATTGACCTTAGTCACAGGGCCTGGTAATACTCAGAGATGACCTAAGGGAATCCTATATTCCATGCATACTCTTCCTTATTACCTTCATTGTGGAGTAGTAGTCTGATTTCATCTTGATAGTCCAGGTCAGTCACCCCAGCCAACACTAACTTCCTTCTTAGCCTGTGGACTTAGAGGCAGAGGAGCCCAAAATGGTCAGTTGGCAATCTTCCACTTTAATAGAATTCTTATTTTGTCTCCTGGTGGCAACATTCCTCCCTCTGGAACTGAGACCTCTAGGCCAGCAGAACATAATGTTCCAGGAACAGGAAGCAAAACTTTGCTAGTGGGTCACTAGGGGTGATGGTGAATGGTGCCACATCCACTTCCACCCCTTGATTCCTGGATCTGTGAATGCTGGCTATGGGAAAAACTGCCATACGTTGGATGCTGATTCAGAGCATGCACGGCCTTCTGGAGAGCTTTGCCCAGTCCTGCAAAGTATTGTCACCTAGTTGGCATTGTAATTGTGACTTCAAAAGGCCATTCCACTGTTCTATCAATCCGGCTGCTTAAGGATGATGGGAAACATGGTAAGACCAGTTAACTCCATGAGCGTGAGCCCGCGGCTGCACTTCTTCAGCCGTAAAGTGAGTGCCTTGGTCGGAGGCAATGCTGTGTGGAATACCAAGATCGTGGATAAGGCATTCCGTTGAGTCCGAGGATGGTAGTCTCGGTAGAAGCGTTGCGTGCAGGATAGGCAAACCCACATTCAGAGTAAGTGTCTATTCCGGTGAAGACAATCCTCTGCCTTTTCCATGATGGAAGAGGTCCAAGGTAATCAACCTGCCACCAAGTAACTGGCTGATCACCCCGAGGAATGGTGTCATATCGAGGGCTCAGTGTTGGTCTCTGCTGCTGGCAAATTGGGCACTCAGCAGTGGCCACAGCCAGGTCAGCCTTGGTGAGTGGAAGTCCGTGTTGCTAAGCCCATGTGTAACCTCCATCCCTGCCACCATGGCCACTTTGTTTATGAGCCCATTGGGCAATGACAGGGGTGGCTGGGGAAAGAGGCTGAGTGGTGTCTACAGAATGAGTCATGATTGATAAATACCTACGATAAAAATCCTGCTTTGCTGAGGTCACTCTTTGGTGAGCACTCAAGCGGGACACAAATATCTTCACAGTTTTTGACCACATACTGTGGTCAGAGAAATCCATCCACATACCTCTTCCCCCAGTTCACCAATTTTCCGATCATGCTTCCTCCGAGTCCCTGTCCATCCAGCCAAACCATTGGCTACAGCCCATGAATCAGTATATAATCACGCATCTGGCAATTTCTCCTTCCATGCAAAGTGCACAACCAGGTGCACTGCTCGACGTTCTGCCTCCTGGGACGATTTCCCTTTCACCACTGTCCTTCAGAGATATCCCAGAAAGGGGCTGCAGCTGTCCACTTATGGGTGGTACCTGCATATTGTACAGAGCCATCTGTAAACTAGGCCCTTGTCTCCTCTTCCTCTGTCAACTGATCATGGGGCCATGAGGCCACTGGCTGGCTGGGAGAGAGAAGGCAGGGTGGCAGAAGTGGGGACCATGGGCATTTGAGTCACTTCCTCATGTAACTTACTTGTATCTTCAGGACCTGCTCGAGCCAGATCACATGTATACCACTTCATTTGATGATGGAATGCTGCTGTGCACACCCCTCCCACTTTATGGCTAGATGGGTCGGAAAACACCCAGTTCATGATATTCAGTTTAGGTCTCATGGTGACTTGAACATAGTCAAACATAGTCAACTGTTGAACATAGTCAAACATAGTCAAATGTTCACTTTCTAACAGGCCAAGAGCTGTCTCTCGAAAGGAGACAAGTTATCTTCAGAAGGTAGCAGAGCCTTGCTCCAAAGTCCTAGAGGCCTCTGCTGTGATTCACCTGTGGGAGCCTGCCAAAGGCTCCAAACATCATTGCTATCTACCACTGACACCTCAAGCACCATTGGATCTGCTGGGTCATATGGCCGAAGTGGCAGAGCAGCTTGCACAGCAGCCTGGACCTCTTGCAGAGCCTTATCCTGTTCTGGACCCCACCCAAAACTGGCAACCTTTTGGGTCATTTGACAAATGGGCCGGAGTAACACACCTGAATGAGGAATGTGTTGCCTCTAAAATCCAAATAGGCCCACTAGACATTTTGCCTCTTTCTCGGTCACAGGAGGGGCCAAATGCAACAACTTATCCTTCACCTTAAAAGGAATATCTCGACAGGCCCCAAACCACTGAACCCCTAGATATTTTACTGCAGTAGTAGGTCCCTGTGTTACCAGAAGGTGCCATGCAGGTCCAGGCTCTTGGTGTCCTGAACAAAGAATTGGATGAGACACACACAGATAGGAAAGCAAGGCAGCAGAAATGGATTAGGCACAGCATTCCACTCTCTGAGGGGGAGCGCGGACTGACCTCTGGGAGGTGAGATCAGACCCAGCGTGGTGTAGTTTGGATCTTTTTATGGGTTTTTTTTCCTTCTCTTCCCAAGGCTCCCTAATCTCTAGCCGGTGTCTGCCTTTTTGATTGATAGGTGTGTTGCTTAGTTACTTTGGCCCCTGTGCGCTTGTGCACCACCTCCGATATGCAGTCCATATGCATTGTTGGGAGAAAGGTTTATGGGGTGCCTGCATAAACTGGCCATAAAAATATGAGACAATATGTTGTGGAAAGCCACAAGCGGCCTCTAAGGAGGAAAGCCTCCTAACTGCCATCATGTCCCCATGCTCAGAGCGAGACCTACTTTTTTTTGTTTTTTATTTTTTATTTTTTTTGAGACAGAGTCTAGCTCTGTCGCCCAGGCTGGAATGCAGTGGCGTGATCTCAGCTCACTGCAAGCTCTGCCTCCCAGGTTCACACCATTCTCCTGCCTCAGCCTCCCGAGTAGCTGGGACTACAGGCGCCCGCCACCATGCCTGGCTAATTTTTTGTATTTTTAGTAAAGACGAGGTTTCACCATGTTAGCCAGGATGGTCTCGATCTCCTGACCTCGTGATCCGCCCACGTCGGCCTCCCAAAGTACGGGGATTACCGGCGTGAGCCACTGCACCTGGCCAAGAGACCCGCTCTCTTATCTGTAAACACTGTGTTCAAGGAAAAAGATACTCCTTTGAAACCCTAGAATGTGGACAGATGTGCAGGTTCCTGGTTAAGCCGCTCCCACTAGCTACTCTCTGATAAGGTAAAGATACGCTGTTTGAGTACAAAGGAGATTCAATTAAACCACTATTGCTATAGATTACACCTGTGACGCACTGTCTCCCTTTCACTGTTTCACCCTGAACATCTGCTTCTTAGATCTAAGTGATCGTACTCAATAGACAGTGTGGAGACCAGAGCTCTGAGACTTTTGCAGCCTCCATTTTGCAACTGGCCCCCTGGCTCCCACTTTTATGAACTCTTAACCTGTCTCTTTTCAATCCTTTGTTGCCACTGGACTTCGGGTACCCTGCGGGTGGTGTTGAAGCTGGTCCCCAACATTCATGAGCTTTAATGAGCTGATTATCATGTGGGGTCATGGTAAGGATACGTTTTCTCTGTAATGCACATGCCTAGCCCTGAAGAGCGGACCCTTACTGGTTTGGTCTGGATCCTGCCGGCCAGGGTGTACCGGCTCACTTCTCTTTTTGTTTTGACTGCTCAGCTTCTAGCTCTTCTTATCTTGCTTCTTGCCCACTGCCCTTTTACCTTGCTTCTGCTTTCTGTTTTTAGTCATTCTGCCCTTTATTTAACTTTTAATTCCCTTTGCTACTCTCCTGCTTCAGTTTCCCTATTCTCCAGCCTCACCTGAATTTTAGTTGGATTTATTTCCCATCCCCTGGCACACAAATGTCTCACCAGCGAGTCCAGTGTGGTTGTTACTTCTTGCTCCAGTCAGCATAATGTCATCAATGTAATGGACCAGTGTGATATCTCGTGCAAGGAAAACGCCACTAAGATGTCTGTGAAGAAGATTACGACACAAAGCCAGATAGGTGATAGAGCCCTGAGGTAGGACCATGAAGGTATATTGCTGGCCTTCCCAGCTGAAGGCATATTGCTTCTGGTGATCCTTATGGACAGGAATGAAGAAGAATGCAATGCCCCACACTCAACCGCCAACAGCCCAAAGCCAAGACTCCCTCAGCCTGGCAGCCCGTGGCAGAGCCCCAGGAGGCTGCCTTCTTCCCAGAGCTGCTGCCCAGGAATGGACGGGTGGACAGGCATCCGGGTGTCTCAAGTCAGGGCCACCCTGACACAGCTGCCCCAGGACCACAGCTCACTGAGTGCAGCCACGTCCTTTATGGGCCACCTGTCAAGGTAACAAGTGACAGATGCCACAAGTCACAGTGGCCTGCCCTGCCCAGGGGTGACCCTCGGGGTGGGCGGAGGGCACTCACTCAGGTCCTCTCCCCTTCCTCAAGGCTCCTTCCTCACCTGGGGTGTATGGCTCCTAATCCCAGCACCTCAGGGGCCTTCCTGTTTCATTTTTGCTGACAAATGATCGTTGAGCATCTTCCGTGTGCAGGGACAGAGAAGACAGACAAGCTGGCCCCCAGGTGGGCGAGAGAGACTAGTCCATCAGTGCAGAAAACTCCCAATAGGGACAAGGGCTAGGAAGGAAGCACCAGGAAAAGTGCTGGTGGAAGACAGGGGTGACCCTATTGCAGATGGCGTGTTCAAGGAGGGCTTCTCTGAGGGGGTGACATTCACTTGATTGACAAAAGGGATGGGCAGGGCCTGTGGAAGTCTTCTAAGGAAGGGAACAGATGGTTTTTTAAACCATTAGATCTTGTGAGACCCACTCACTATCACAAGAACAACGTCGGAAAGACCCGCCCCCAGAACTCAATCACCTCCCTCCAGGGTCCTCAAGACCCACCCCCAGAACTCAATCACCTCCCGCCAGGTTCCTCCCACGACACGTGAGAATTGGGGGAGTTACAATTCAAGATGAGATTTGGGTGGGAACACAGCCAAACCATATCAGAAATGCTACCTGATCTCTCTTCAGCTTCGGTTTCCTCACCTGGATGGTGGAGCTGGAGCCCCCTGACTGCCTGACCCTGCTCTCTGGATTGCCTCTAGGGAGGCCACCCTGCTCAGGCCTGCTCTCACCCCTCCATGACTGTCAGTCCCTCCCAAGAAGAATGTCCTCCAAATGGAGGCTGCTGGCGGCAAAGGGAGATGAACAAACAAGCCAAGGTTGGCCGGCCGGCACCGAGGGCTGCACGGCTCCTGAGGCCGGCCTGGGTGGACACTGGAGGGCGCTTTCTGTCTGTGGGTTTTGCCCTGGTGCCTGGAGCCCGTTTCCCTGTAGTCTGTTGACCCAGCCCAGCTCGGTGAGCCTGGAGCCCTGGCTTCTGGAGAAGAGAAGTCAAGGTCTACCACAGGTCACAGGTCAGAAACAACTCTGGCCTTGTCGGGTGCAAATGGAAGCCAGGTCTGGGGAAGGCACCCTCCCACAGGGCCAGCACTTCCAGCGGGGCACAACAGCAAGGCAGAGGGACAGACTCTGAGGGGCCCTTGGGGAACTCAAGCGGGGCCCACAGGGACCCTCTCTCTGGGGTTGCAAACTGGCATTGGGTGGAGGGAGATTCAGTATTGACACCTGGGGACCCTTACCCCCAAAGTGGATATTAAGGACAGAAGCACGTGAGGAAGACGAGGGGTCCCACAACACTCCCAGCCTGTCCCCAGCCTGCTTCTAGCTTCCTGGTCCTGCTCTCTTGGGGGAAAAGGGGATTTTATCTGACTTTCCCTGACTTCTGGCCTTTCCTGGGCAGCTGAAAATGACAAGTAGGAAATACTGGCTTGCTTGGAGACTTCTTTGGTTTTACCAGGAAATGGAAACTTTGGCAGATGGAGAAGGACAGGTGGGAACCCCAGGAGGAAGGGACCATGCTCTGATGGTGGAGCGCTTCCTTTTCTGTTGTTTCCTGTGATCTAAAATGAGGCAGGTTGCTTGGGATAGTTGATTTGTTTTCCAGTGATGACACTGAGGTGTTCTCGGCCTGGAATCCCACGGCCGCCACGAGCTGGGTTGTTTGGGGTTCGGGTGGTCCAGGAGTGGCTTTCGGTGTGGTGTGATTGGCAACCTCTGGACACTTTTCACTTACAGATTTTTCATCACTTGTTCCAGTGAAGGACACTCCCTGGGGTCCAGCATGAGTCACTTTTTAATAAGTCTTTCCATTCGTTGGGAAAAAACATTGTGGTGAATGATGCTCTGCACTGATAATTTTTCCCTGAGGCCTGTAGGGTTCCCTGAATAGAAGGGCAGGGCCCTGGCCACCATGGAATCCAGTGTGGCACTGAGGCTCCATACAATCATGGTGGCACTGGCACTCCTGGCCCAGGAAGAGCTCCACGGCCATGTAGGGGTGCATGCCACAAAAGGCTTTCAGCATCTCTGCCTCCCCAAATGTCGTGCTAAAGCCAAAGTCCATGATTTTTATATTGCCTTCCTCATTGAGTAGGATGTTTTGTAGCTCTAGGTGTGGATGTGTGATGTTCTGTAAGTGGCAGTAGTGCAGGGCTGACACAATCTGCCTGAACGTGGTTCAGGCCTCCTCTTCCTCGATGTGGCCTTGGTGGCGTATCTGGTGCTGTAGCTCTCCTCCACTGGCGTACTCCATGACCACATGGATGGTTTCCACCTTGTCAGTCACCTGGTGGAGCTGAATGATATTTGGGTGACAGAGAGTCTTCATGATACTCATCTCTCTCTCTAGAGAGCAAGGCCAGCCTTCTTAGAGATGATTTGGAGGACAGTCTGGGTCCCAGTTAGCCTATGCTGGGTCAGTTCCCTGGCAGATGGTGTCAAGGATCCCATAGTTTTGTATCTTTTTGCGAGGTGAGGTGGAGGTTGATCCCGGGTCTATGGTGCCTCCCAACTACGCTGCCGCAAAGGGAGATGAACAAGCCACAGTTGCCCGGCCTGCACCTAGGGCCGCAGGGCTCCTGAGGCCTAGCATGAGTTGACACTGGAGGGGGCTTTCTCTTTGTGGGCTTTGCTCTGGTGCCTGAAGCCATTTATCTATGGTCTCTTGACCCAGCCTAGCTGGCTGAGCCTGGAGCCCTGGCTTCTGGAGAAGAGATGTCAGGCTTTGCCACAGGTCATAGGCCAGAAACAATTCTGGCCTTGTCCAGTGCCAGGCCTGGGGAAGGTGCTTCCTCTCACAGGGCTGGCACTTCCCGAGGGTGAATGGCAGCAAGGTGGGGAAGACAGACTCTGAGGGGCTGGCCCTTCGGGAGCTCAAACAGAGTCCACAGGGCCCCCCTCTCTGGGGTTGCCAACTGGCATTGGGTGCAGGGAGATTCAGTATTGACACCTCATTCCCAAAGTGGATTTTAAGGACAGCAGCACACTGGGGAGACTAGGACCCCACAACACTCCCACCCGGTTCCCAGCCCGTTTCTGGCTTCCTGGTCCTGTTCTCTTGCGGGGACCAAGACTCTTATCTGACTTTCTCTGACTTCTGTCCCTGCTTGGGCAGCTGAGAATGACGAGTAGGAAATACTGGCTTGCTTTGAGCCCCCTTTGGTTTTGCTGGGAAGGTGGAAACTTTGGCAGACGGGGAAGGACAGGGGGAAGCCCCAGGAGGAAGGGCCGCTGCTCTGATGGAGGAGCGCTTCCTCTTCTGTTCTTCTATGTGTTCTAACACGAGGTATGTGCTATGGGAGAGTTGATTTCTTTTCCAGTGTTGACGCTGAGATGTTCTCGGGCTGGAATCCCTAGCCACCATGACCAGAGCTGTAGGGGGCACAGGTGCCAGGTTCTCCGTATGGTGTCAACAGCACCTCCCGGCCGACATTGACCCAGGGATTCCACATCAGCTGGTTTAGCAGGGGCCGCTCCCTGGGGCTAAGGGTGAGGAATTGTTTTACTAGTGTTTCCAGTGGAAATGAAAAAATAGGTGGGGAGTCATATTGTCATATTGCCTGAGGCAGAAAGGAACCACGGGTGGGGCTGGATGTTCTTTCAGCCTCCCTGGCAGAGATCAGAGACACAGTGGTCAGCTTGGCCAAGCTTCTGCGATGGCTGGCTCTGATGTGGTGGACGGAGGCAGTCCCCAGAGCAGGAATGCCTTCCCTGAGGTTCATATCCTTGCAGGGGAGGAGCTGGAAATCCTCCCGTCAGAACCTCCCTCACTGCAGCCCGGGGGGGTGAGTGACTGGGGGATCCATGCCCCAGGGGCAAACCTCTGGGCTCTGGCTTCAGCCCCATCCCGGGGAAACATGCACAGCCCCTCAGAGGGAGAGCCCTTCTGCAGGCTCCGCTGGGAGTCCTGGATTGCCTGGCAGGGCCGAGATGCCTTTGCGTAGCCTCGGGTCTCCATGGAGATGGGGGCGGGGCCAGGCAGCAGGGGCGGGGTGCCCAACAGCCAACTGCCCGCCCTCAACCGCCAAAAACCCACACTCAACCGCCAAAGGCCAAGGCCAAGGGCCCTCTGGCTCTGCTGCCCCCACACAGACGGAAGCCCTTTGCAGGTCCCGAGGCTCCCGGCCCTGCTCAGCGTATCCAGAGGCCTCACCCGGGCCCTCTCCGCTGGGTCCCCATGGGCCTCAAAGCGCTGACCCAGCCGCAGGGTCACTCCTCTGAGCCTCCCGACTGTCCATGGGTCCTTTGGAGCCCTGGGTTTTGGAGCTTGTCCTTCCTCAGTGCCGCCTGCTGGGATGTGGCTGCATCAGGGCCACAGCTGACCGAGGGTGGCTGTGTCCCCTGCAGGCCACCCGTCAAGGGCACAGGCGACAGGCGCCCCAAAGCGCAGTGGCCGGGCCTGGCCAGGGCTGGCCCTCGGGGTGGGCAGGGACTACTAAGTCGGGTTCTCTCCCCTTCCTCAAGGCTCCTTCCTCCCCTGGGGTGAAGGGCTCCCAATCCCAGCACCTTGGGGCCGTCCTGTTTAATTCGTGCCCACAAATGATCATGCAGTGTGCTGGAACAGAGAAGACAGACACGCTGGCCTCCGAGGGGTGAGACAGACTAGTCTATCAGTGCAGAAAATTCCCAATAGGGACAAGGGCCAGGAAGGAAACACCAGGAAAAGTGAGGGTGGAAGATGGGGGTGACCCTACTGCAGGTGGGTGCTCAGGGAGGGCTTCTCTGAGGAGGTGACATTCACTTGATTGGCAAAACAGATGGGCAGGGCCTGTGTAAGTCTTCTAAGAGAGGGAACGGCAGTGCCCAGCCGGCTGTCCCGGGGATGGAAATAGGGCAGCGGGTGGGGGTGGGGGCAGCGGTGTGAGCCAGGCAGGCAGGACCCAGACACTGTGTGATGGGTGCAGTGGTGGGACCCATGGAGGCTCTGAGGAAGCCCTGGGCCTCAGAAGATGGGGAACAGGAAGACTCACTTGGAGACCTGCACCCAGGCAGGGAGCAAGAGCCAAATGCACCGCACCGCCCTCCTGGGGCTACCCTGGGCCTCCCTTTCTTTCCCCACACCCTGTGCTCTGCCACACGCCCCTTCCTTGGCCAGGCTGACAGAGGAAATGGAGCCGCTGGAGGCAGGAGTGCTGGACTGGGAATTAGACTTGGAGTAAAATCCAAATGCCCTATGAGCCCAGCTTTTCTTTGGAGTTTGGCTTCATGTCAACTGGGACTGGGGGATAAGGGACAGCAAGACCGGCTCTCAGACCCTTGTCACTCCATATTGCAATGCTTCTCAGTGGTCTCAGGGGCTATCTATTTTAGGAATAATTATCTGGCTATAGAAGAATAATGGAAGGAAATATGTTTCGAGTGGCACTTATATCAGGCTCTAGACTAGGTATTGCTTTTGACGGGGAGTTGCTTTTTTTTTTTTCTCTCCCTTTCACGAAACATGAGTCCTGACTAGGGCCAGGAGTTAGATTCCAGTTTCTAGATTTTCATCATTCCATGCTGCACAAGGCAGACATCTAGGGGACAGAGGGGCAGATTATTAGCATGTAAAGGAAAGATGATTTAGCTAGAGAAAATATAGGAGAAAAGGAATCAGGATGAGGGGATTAGGAATGGGAGAGGAGGAGCTGGGGGAGAGGGAGTTGGGGGCGGGGCTGGGACAAACAAAAAGGAGGTGTGGAGGGGTCCAGGGAAGTAAAGTCCAAGAGGATAGTGGGGACCAGAGTCACAGCCTTAGTGGGGCCTCAGGAGAGCAGCAAGCTGTGTCTACCTTGGAAAGGTGGAGACAGGACTGCAGTGAGCTGGGCGGGGAGGAAGCGGGAGGGGGCAGAGCAGAGGAAGCAGGGGACAGACTGGAGGAAGAGATGGTGCACTGGGTCAGGTGGGGCAGAGGGGCACTCTGGTCTCCAGGAGGCGTCATGCTGTCCTTCAGCTCATCCGTAGCTTTGGATAGGAGGCCTTTGAAGGCCACAGGGTTGCCAGATGCCCTCTTGACTAGAATCATGTTCAATGACCCCGGCAGCAACTTGGACACCTCCGTCTTCTGCTGAATGCCACTGGACCGGGTGTGCTGGGCACATAGCAGCATTGGCCTCTTGCCTGGCTCCCACCCGCAGCTGTTGGAATCTACACATGTCCAACCTGTCACAGGTTTTTAATGTTCTTGAACCTCAGGGCCTTAGTGCAATAAAATGCAGGAAGTGTAGCTTGACTGCCCCACCTACTCGATTTTTGTCTTCAGCCATCCAACTATGTTGGGGCAATCATTTTGCTTGTTTTCTTTGGTGGACACACATGTAACGTAATACTTTTAAAAGAATTGAAAGGCATCTCCTGGCAGCCCTGCGGCAGCCCCAGCTTCTTGATAGCAAGGCGACATCACAGCTTCAGGCTGCCCAGCTTGGAGGACACTGGCTTCCTGTGATGATTGTCACTGAGCCAGGGACCTTTCTGGGTCTCCCCCACTGCTGCTGGTGCTCTGGCTGGAGGGAGAGGCCACGGGGTCATGCTGGGGGCTTCACTGGAAATGGCTGGCTTCCTCTGTAGGCCGGCAGGTGCACTGGCAGGAACGGTGGTCTTCTGCCCTGACTTCTGGCCCTCCTCGGGCAGCTGAATTTTGGAAGTCTCAAATGCTGGTTCACTCTGAGCCCTCTTCAGTTTCTCCCAGAAAGTGGAAACTTTGGGGGTTGGGGAAGAAAAGGTGGGAACTCCAGGAGGAAGGGACAGTGCTCTGATGGCGGAGTGCTTCCTTTCTGTTTTTTTGTGCAAATGAGGTAGGCGGCCATGGGATAGTTGAATGTTTTTTCTTTGACACGGAGATGTTCTTGGCCTGGAATCCCATGGCCACCGTGAGCTGTGTTGCTGGGGTTCGGGTGGTCCAGGAGTCACTCTTGGTATGGAGTCAGTAGCATCTTCTGGCCACTGTCCACCCACAGGTCCCTCATCGGTTGTTCCAGTGGGGGTCACACCCTGGGGTCTACTGTTAGTAACTTTTTAATAAATCTATTTGAAATGAAAACAAAAATGGAGGCAACGTGTACTTTCCTGTTATATTTTGTTCTTGATGTGCATAGAGTAGAAGGGCAGAGCCCTGGCTACCATGTGGTATAGCATTTTTCTAAGCATACCTCCACAGCGGGCACTGACACTCCTGGCCCAGGAAGAGTTCTGGGGCCACGTAGGGGGTACGTGCCACAAAAGGCTGGCAGCATCTGCTTCTTCGTAAGTGTGGTACTGAAGCCAAAGTCCAGGTATTTGATGTTGCCATCCTCATCCAGTAGGATGTTTTATGGCTTTAGGTCTCCATGTGCGATGTTCTTTAAGTGGCAGTCCTGCAGTGTCGACAGAATCTGCCTGAACCCAGTGTGGGCCTCCTCCTCCTCCTCGATGTGGCCGTGGTGGCATATCTGGTGGTGCAGCTGTCCTCGTCTGGCACACTCCATCTCCAAATAGTCAGTGTCTATGGTGTCAATCACCTGATGGAACTGAATGTTCAGATGCTTGAGGGGCTCCGTGATACTGACCTCTCTGGAGAGTGATGCGGGGGGAGCCAGCCTTCTTTGGTATGGTTTCCATGGCTACCTGGGTCCCCGTCAGCACATGCTGGACCAGTGTGACCTCACTGAATGTGCCCTGGCTGATGGTCTTGAGGATCCTACACTTTCGGATCTCTTCATCAAGTGCGTTGGACGCCAATCCCTGCTGCATGGTGCCTCCTAACTACCCTGACTACAAATCCTACCTCTGAACTATGCTAACTGAGGCACGCCAACTCCGATAACTAGGCTAGACTTGCACAGGCCGCCCGGGGAGGGTGGAGCCCAAGAACCCTCTCCAGGGCCTGGTCTCCTTTGCCATGTTCCCTGTGTCATTTTCCCGTGCACAAGAGAGGGGGAGGGGTGTGCCCAGAAGCTAAGAGCCACTCCCCTCCTCATCCTTTCATGGGCACTCCTCTGGGGTCACACCCTCACCCTTGCCCACCCTGGAGCCCCCGTTTTGCTTCGAGGGGACCCGGGGCAGTGACTGTCGAATCACACCTGAGGCCCTGGGTGCATGCACGGCCATGTGGGGGCAGCTAGTAGGTGTCCCCAGAGAGGCCCTGTGGTCATCCTCTGCTCCGGGGCTGTGCGCAGGCCCCAGAGGCACAATCAGACTTCAGGGGCACAGGCAGAGGACACTTCCCCTCCACCGTCCCCTTTAGACTGCAGAACCCCCTGGAGGATATCCAAGCACACACACTTTATGCTCCCCAGCCGCCCCGTGAGGGCTCGCCCTGGGTTAGTGTGAACAAATGGAAGCTGCTCCCGTGGGCAGGTCGAGGGCCTCTGGCGCTCCATTGGATGCTGCCCATGAAGATCCCGGCCATGGCCTCCCGCGGGGCTGCAGTATCGCTCTGGCTGCCTCCAAATGGAGAGAGGACTGCAGTGACCTGGGCAGGGTTGGGGGAGGAGGTGGCAGGGCAGAGGAAGCAGGAGCACACAGGAGGAAGAGACGGTGCCCTGGGCCGTATCTTCTCTCCTACCCTAACATGAGCCAAATTAGAACTACCTGGATGAAGAAAAGAGCAGAGCAGGGCAGGAGAGAAGTGCCCCGGGAAACACCGTCCCGGCTTTTACATTCCACTAGGTGGGATGGAGGCGCCCTCTGGTGTCCAGGAGGCTCCAGGCGTTCCATTTCACCTCTTCCTTTGCATAGGAATGGTTTCAAGGCCACACGGGCACCAGAAGCTTCCTTGATTTGAATCCCATGCCGAGACCCCTCCGCCACTTTGCATGCTTCTGTCCTCCACGCTTCTGTCCTCGACGAGGCCTCCAGGATGGGGATGTCAGACACACAACAGTGAGGGTGTCTTGCCCAGTTATCCCATGCAGCCACTGCAGCACACACGTGGCTGACCTGTCATATGTTTGTAGCATTCTTTGACCTCAGGACCTTCGTCCTCTCCATTCTAAGTGCAGAAAGACATTTGACACGGACCGTCTCAGGTGTTTTGCAATACGCAATACATTATCATTGACTCTGGTCACCCTGCTGTGCACTGGATGTGAAAACCTCTTCCTCCTGTCCATCTCAGACTTTGATCCTTTGACCAACAACTCTCCATTCTCTCCCTCTTTCCCACCCCAACACCTGATACCCAGCCCCTGGTCACCATGCATCTACTCACTACTTCTATGGGGCCAACAGTTTTCGATCAACACTTCCGTAACTTCATGTGGAATTTGCCTTTCTGAGGTGATGGAGATGGTAAGATTTCATCACTCCACGGTGCACACATCTATCTAATCCTCACATTGTACCCCATAAATGAATACAAGCATGATTTGCCAATTAAAAATAATTAAAAAATAATAAACAGCTGGGCATGGTTGCTCACACCTGTAATCCCAGCACTTTGGGAGGCTGAGGCGGGCGGATCACGAGGTCAGGTGATCGAGAACATCCTGGCTAACACGATGAAACCCCATCTCTACTGCAAATACAAAAAATTAGCCAGACGTGGTGGCGGGCGCCTGTAGTCCCAGCTACTTGGGAGGCTGAGGCAGGAGAACGGCGTGAACCTGGGTGGCAGAGCCTGCAGTGAGCAAAGATCATGCCACTGCACTCCAGCCTGGGTGACAGAGGGAGACTCTGTCTCAAAAAAAAAAAAAATAATAATAATAATAAATATATGACTCAGAGACATTTTCTAAAAACAAAAATGGAAACCAACAAAAACATAATAAATAAAATAAAATGCAGAAAAGGCAGCTTGCCCGCCCCTCCCCCGTGCTTGGTTTGTGTCTGGGCCACAGCTGTCCCCTGGGTTTACTGGAGCCACCGTATTTCTCCATCCACAGTGGGACTTTGGGGCCAGGAGGAAGCAAAATGTTTTTGAAGACAAATCTAGTGGCTCCCTGGCAGCCCTGGTTCTCTTCACAAGGAGAGGCTGAGGTCACACCATCTGATGCCCAGTGGAGAGGACACTGGTTTCCCGGGCTGTTCCCTGGGGACAGGTGACTCTGGGTCTCCCGCATGGACAGAACTGACGTCCTGGGATGTTCCCTGGGGACAGGTGACCCCTGGGTCTCCTGAATAGACGGAACTGGCTTCCTAGGATGTTCCCTGGGGGCAGTTGACTCCTCCTGGGCTGCTCCCACTGCTGCTGGTGCTCTGGATGGAGGGGGAGGCCACAAGGCCACACTCGGAGATGTGCTGGTATTGGGTCATGTCACCTCCAGGCCCAGTAGGGGACAAGCAGGCAAGGTGGCGTCTCTGGGCATCTTCTGCCCTGGCCCTGGTCCTCCTCAGGCTGCTGGATTTCTGAAGTAAAGGTGGGAAAGGTCACAGTGAAGACCTTTTTCACCAAACATTCCAGCCTTTGACTCCTCTTTGGTTGGGACAGAAAAGTTGGATTTAACTTTGGGGGATGGGGAAGGTAGGTGGCCATGGAATAATTATATATATATTTTTTCCTACTGGGGATTCCTCAATGTGCCTAGAATGTCACGGCTACCAAGAGTCAGGCTGTCAGCTTGTCAGGGGGCCCAGGTGACTGGAGCAGCTCTATGTGTGGCCTGAGAGTTCCCTGGCTAGTACTGACCCAGGGGTCCCGCATCAGCTGGTCCTCTGTGGGTCACTCTCTGGGGTCAAGGATCAGAAATTTCTTGACAAATATTTCAATTCGGAAGGAATATGGACAGTACATATTTTCCTTGAAGTATGTTTTTTTTGAGCCTGAGAAGTTCTGCCTGCCAAATGGCAGGGCCCTGGTCCCATGTGGTAGAGGAGAGAGCCAAGACCCACACGACCATGGTGGGGCTGTGATACTTGTGGCCTAGGAAGAGTTCTGGGGCAGCTTAAGGGGAGTCCCAGCAAAGGCGCTCAGTTTCTGGCCTTGGGAATCTGTGGTGCTGAAGCCAGCGTCAGCTGTTTTTGTGTTGTGCTCTTCATCCAGGAGTCCTGCCACTCAGGTCTTGGCGGCTGACTTTGGTGGCAGTACTGGAGGGCAGATAGTACTTGCAGAAACATGGCTTGAGCCGCCTCCTCCTCCTCCATGTGGCCGGGCTGGAGTGTTTGGTGGAAAAGGTCTTCACTATGAGTATCACCATAGCTCAGTATGGGATGTCCGAGGTTTCAATGACATGATATGGCTTTATTATGATGGGGCACTCAGGGCCTTCATGACTTCTACCTTTCTGTGTAGATGTAGAAGGCTGGGGGAGCCCCTAATTTTATTTTTACAGCCACCTGAATCCCAGGGAGTTTGTGCTGGGTCAACTTCACCTCACCCAGGCTTCCCTGGCCAATGGTCTTGAGGACTTTGGCATTTTTAAGGGCCTCCTCGATGGTGGAAGCCAGACCTGGAGAAGGTGCCTTCTCACAGGGCTGGCACTTCCAGAGGGGAGTGGCACTGGGGTGGGGGCACAGACTCTGATGGGCCCTTGGGGAGCTCAAGCAGGGCCCACAAGATTCCCCCTCTCAGATTGCAAATTGGCATTGAGTGGGGGAGATTCAGTATTCATACCTGGGAGACACTTGCCCTCAAAGTGAAAGGAAATCCTGGGGAGGCTTTGGTGCTCCAGCAGGCAGACCGTGGGACTGAAGCCAGGCCCTCTCCTCTGCGTGAGGCTTTATGGGGCCTCAGCATCTCCCACGATGACAGGGTCCCCCTGAGCTCCTCTCTTCAGTGTTCCCACACGAGCCTGAGTGTGGAGGACTTTCTGAGCCATTGCTCTCTGACTTCCTCTCCGTGGGCTGGGGAAGAGCTGTGAGGAGCTGTAAGGTGTGTGGTCAGGGCCCTTGGGTGGCCATCTCTGAAGATGGAGGTAGCCATCTTGGGGCACCCGAGCCCTAGCCCTCGGGATCCCAGGTGTAGGCTCTGCCTCTGCCTCTGAACGGCTGAATGGCATGGGCAGCCACTGTGGGTGGCAAACAGGGAGGGCCATGATGAGGTCTCCATTCCAGGCTGATGTTCCAGATCTATGGGGGGGAGAATCAGGAAGGCCCAGGGTAATCACCCTGCCCAGTGGTGGCCTCTGCCATGGGTACACAGACCCCAGGCCAGGGAAGAGACACGGCAGCAACCTTGGAGGAGGGGCCTCTGCCCACCTGTGTGACAGCCACCAGGGGCTCCTGGCTTCACAGCCTTACTGGGGAGAGATGGGAAACTGAGACCTGGGGACCCTCAGCTGCCTGAGGTGCGGCTAGACTCAGATCCACCTGAGGCTGCCCAGTCCACCTCTCCCTTACTTCCTCCTTCCAAGAATATGGGCACAATGGTGAGCATTTGGAGACGAGAGATCGGGACCAGCCCCAGCCGGAACCACTGCCCCACTGCTCAGCCTCTGGCAGCCGCTCCTCTCTGGCCTGAGTGTCCTCTTAGTTCAATGGGCATCGCCAGGTCTCTGTGGTACCTTCTTTGTCATAGGCATGTGAGGGGTCAACAGGATCATCACCCAGCACTGTTCACAGACACAGACTGAGGCTGGACCCTTGGAGTCAGAGCTGGAGGGGGCCCTTTTGTGCAGATGGGGAAACTGAGCCTTGGACTGACTGTTGCAGGAATCAGGAGACTGGAGAGACCAATGGGTGAAACAGGAGGATTTCATTTAGGTGGCCACTAGCCTAGTGGATTAATATCCAGCGGCTGATCAATGAACAAGGCCAGGCTTAACGTTTATTCAGGTGACTGAAGGGGAGTGGCTAGCCATGGCACAAAACTTGTGGGGCAGGGAAAGCAAGCTTACAGAAGCAGAACGAAGGCAGTTAATTAAACTGTGACAGGTTTTGCATCTCAGGCATGTCTTGTGATCTTTGCCATCCTGCACAGATGGGAAAACAGGAACATATAAAATCCTTGCAAACTTGCAGAAATAGTTACAAAAATAGTTATAAGAGCAGAACAAAGAATGATGGCATGGGGAGAGAATTCCAGGGGGAGACTGATAAGAATTTGTTTTTCTCATCCCTACTCTTGGAACCATTTCTTTGGGACCCCTGCCTGACCTTGCAGATAATGTTATCATAGCTCCAGCTGGACTTGTTTTCCCTTTACTTGTTTTTCTTATATTTCCTGCTTAATTCTCCCCTTTGATGCTGTTTATAAATAAAGTTTAATAGAAAGAATTATCATCAGAATTTAATTCTCCACGAGGAGTTAGTTCTTTATTTGGCAAAGGTTGATATTTGGTTAAAGCCATTAGTTGGGTGGTGGTTTACCTGGTTACAAGAACCTCTATGGCTGATTGGATGTTTTTGAGGAGAGGTAGGAGACAAGGGAGTATGAGGCAGACTCCCAATATGACCAGAACTATTCCTATTAAGGTCTTAAATCCTCCAAGGGATGGACACCAGCCCCCAAAGAGGGTATCTGGAGACCATCCTTTCCAAATTTGGACTGGGACATGGGCTAATTTTTGAATTTTTGCAGTTATATCTTCGACGACCTTCCTATTGTCATCAATTTCTAGACAACAGTTAGTTTAAACTTTCCACATACCCCTCCTTCTAACATGGATAGAGGGAGTAGCAAGAACAAAGTAATGAATAGTATACTAATACCCAGTATGGACAGCAGAGGTCCTTAACCAGGGGAGGAGGTTGAGCACAGTGACAGGTTAATAGTAAAACAATTAAGATTACAAGGAAAGTTACTGGGCTTAAGATTTCTAACTACATTTACTTCCTTGATGAAACCTTGGCCGTGCATAGACTAGTCAGCTTCCAGGGTGACTAGAGCAGGGCTGCTGTCTCCTCAAGCTTCAGCCGTGTGTAGACTGTTCAGCTTCTAGAGTCACCAGAGCAGGGCTGTTGTCACTTTCACTGGCACCTCGGTCCTGTCATAGGATCAGCCGGTTCGGATGGTCTGGGACTTGCTGGCTGGTCCACTTGTCCTGGGCTGCTGGTTTCAGCCAACTGTGGTGGATGTAAGGCATGATTCCTGCAACTTTAACAGCAGTGGCAGTGGACAAGATTACAGTATGGGGCCCATCCCATGTGGGTCTTGAAGTGGTTGGATTCTATTTCTTGACCTAAACAGAGTCCCTGGGTCTAAAGGGGTGTGTTTGGTCTATTAGGCCTACGGGCATTCTTTCCTGTACCCAGCCATGGATCTCTTGCATGGCTCTCCCTAAGGCCTGCACCTGCCTTCTCAAGGTTAGCTTCCCTAACTCATGGAATTACCTTTAATTTGACCTATGGTTGGGGGTGGCTGGCCGAACAAGATTTCAGAGGGTGAATATCTAGTTTGTTTGGTGGGGGTACACCTGACTCGGAGGAGGATCATGGGCAGGACCTGATCCTATCTTAGATGAGTTTTTTTGGCAATATTTCTTTAGTAGCTGCTTGAGTGTCCGGTTCATGTGCTCCACTCTTCCTGAGCTTTGTGGCCAGTTGGCCGTGTGTAATTTCCATTTCCTGAATCCCCAGGGGCCTGGTTTGCAACACGTATGTCCAGCACTGGTCTATATTCATTAGTCCTTGGTTTCCACACTGGCAAAAGCAGAGTGTTCTATGGTGACCGGCATCGGGCCAAGGTCCTGTGTTCTAATAGCTGTTTCAAATGCCCTTGAATGCCCTGTACAGCTTCTTGGGAAAGTGGGTATTGACAAACCTGAACCAGTGTTACCCCCAATTTTAGTTCCACTATCACTGGTGCCTGGTTCACAGCCAGGCCAGGGGGGTTATCCTCAGTCTACACTCCTGAAATTTTACTAGGTAACTTATACAGCTCACCTAGCACAGCTTTGACAACCCTTCTGCATACAGTCTCCATTCCTCTGCCTGCAGGACGGTAAGGGTTAACACCATTTCTTCAGGATGGAGCAGACTTAAAGTCACGGGCTGTATCACTGCCAAGTGTTCAGCCCTAGTATTTAAAGTCCATCAGGTGGCCCCCTACTTCCACTGTGACATGGGCTCCTGGGGGCCTAAGGAGATGGAGCCCAGTCTGGCCTAGTCCTCATACCTTTCAATCCCTGCCAGCCCAATGAAGTTGGCATCTGGCTCTTTCTGGGTATGACAGCCTTTAGCTGGCAGCCTTCTAACTGCTTGGCTTTCGTCCTCTCCCTCATTGCCTTCTGGACATTCATTCTTACCATGTCCTTTCCTCTTGCACCATGCACATTGGTCCCTATCTAGTCTTGCCTGATTCTTGGGTCTTTGCCTGATTTGACCTCTTCCTTGTCTGCACCTATGTCCACGTCCTCTCACGACACTTGCCCCCGCTTCTGTAAGTGCTGCTGCCAGCAAATCGGTCTTTTTCCTGAGTCTCTGATCAGCCTCCTTCTTTGCCTCCTGATCATGGTTAACATACACCTTGGTCAGGTCACTTCTAAAAGCTGAGTGGCAATCACACCTGCAAAGCCCTCTAGCTTTTGCAGCGTCCCCCTAATGTCCCCCTGGGCTTTTCCTACAAATGCTGTGTTCACCATGTGCTGATTTTCAGTGGCCTCGGGGTCAAATGCGGGAGTATAAAACTGCAACACCTCACAGAGTCTCTCATAAAACTGGCTAGGGCTTTCATCAATTCCCTGAAGCACCTCTGAGATCTTTCCTGTATCGATGGCCTTCTTTCTACCCTCCCTTAATCCTTGCACCAGTGCTTCTTGGTACCTCTGTAGGGGCTGAAACTGGGCTGCATCATTTGGGTCCCAGTTAGGGTCTGCTTCTTGGAACTGGCCCTGAGCATAAGCCTGAACATTAAGTGTGCCTTCTCGTGCGTTGGCTTCTAACCAGTGGAGGGCTGCCTGGGTTACCCTCCGGCACTCCTCAGTGTTAAACAGCACCAGTAGGAGCTGTTTGCAGTCTGGCCAAGTTGGACTGTGTGTCAGGAAGATGGAATGTATTAGATCTGTGAGGGCTTGTGCTTCTCCATGTAGGAGGGAGTACGGTGTTTCCAGTTTAGGAGATCAGTGGTTGAAAAAGGCTGGTAAATGAAAGTTTGTTCTCCTCCTTGCACTTGGCTCTGTTCATTATAATAAGGGGTCCCCTTGTTTCCCTGAGAGGCATTTGCATAGCCTGGGTGCAGCCAGACTGGAGGCAGCCTGCTTGATAATTCTGACTGTCCTCCTTGACCTCCTGGGGTGAGGGCTCAGATTTCTCCCTCCGGGGTGTAGCCTGGGGTGTATCACCATCTGAGTCTGGCTGCTCAGGGGCCAGCCTTGGTAAAGGGTGGGTAGATTGGAGTGTAGGGAGGAGGGGTCTCTGTCTCCTCTGGTGGTTCCTGCAAAACTGATTTTTCCTGTGGCTTTCCCTTTGTCTCTGTAGCTGACAGTGAAGCTGAATTCTCTTTCACTTTTGGCTTGACTCAAGCCACTAGCGTTCTGCAATAAGCTAATAGGCAGGGCTACATTCAGCCATGAGTCAATATAAGGGAACTGGTCTGGATGCCCTAGTTGTTCTCCGACCCTAGTCACCACCTGATATACACGGCCAATTGTTTATCTATCTATAGTCCTTTAGGCCAGCCATCCTACACCAAAAGAGGGCCATTCTATTTCATAGAGTGTTCTTAACCTCTGGGGGGGTCAACTTGATTCCATAGTCCCCCTTATAACCTTTCTTAAAGTTCTTTAACGTACATTCTAATGGGGTGGGTTTTGACGACTTCCCTCCCATTTCCTCCTTTTTTGGCACAACACACTCACTCTCACTTTCGCTTCAGACTGATTAGATCATCTCCCTCGTGGGAGTCTTTCAGACGCTGCTTATCTTTGGAGTGATTGTTAATCCCCCCACAATTTAGTAATTCCTGAGCCATATGTGGTAGCCCATGTAGGATGTTCGCCACTAGTCCTGATCCGTCCCACACTTCGCTTGGAGCGTACGGTCTACGCTAAGAGACCTGCAACCCCCACACATCACTCCCTGTGTTGGTTCCTCCTGGAACCGTCTCTTTCATACGCACCCACACACCTCCCTGCTCCGTTTCCTTTCTCAACCAACTTTGCAAGCCACTCTCGCATCCTGGGTCGGTTGGGGTGTAGGTTTCATCAGAAATAGCGAGCCACTCTCGTGTCCTAGGTCAGATTACTTGTATGCTCTGGGTGTCAGTTTCATCTGACTTTGTGAGCCACTCTTGTATCCTGGGTCAGACTACTTGGTGCACCCCCAGGAGCTGATCAAGTTCCCTTCTACCCTTATGGGACAGGTCCTGCCTTGGGCCCCAAACCTTACTGCGGTCCTGAAGTGTGCTGTTCCTGGAATCATCCTGTAGCCCCTTTAGGTTCCGCTGCACTGTCAGGTAGGGGCACCAGACCACAGGAGAGCTGATCTCCCCTCCGGGTTGAAGTTCTACCAATGGTGCCTGGGGTCACAGGTCTCTGCTGGCCCAGGGCTCCAGTCCCACAGGCAAATGAGACAGTAAACCTGTTGTCTCTGCTCCTGGCTGGCTTGCCAAAATGTTGTGGGAATCAGGAGACTGGAGAGACCAATGGGTGAAACAGGAGGATTTCATTTAGGTGGCCACTGGCCCAGCGGATTAATATCCAGAGGCTGAGCAATGAACAAAGACCAGGCTTGACTTTTATTCAGGCGACTGAAGGGGAGTGGCTAGCTAGTGGTGTGAAAATTGCGGGGTGGGGAAAGCAAGCTTACAGAAGTAGAACAAAGGCAGTTAATCAAACTGTGACAGGTTTTGCAACTCAGACATGTCTTGTGACCTTTGCCATCCTGCACAGATGGGAAAACAGGAACTTATAAAATCCTTGCAAACTTGCAGAAATAGTTATGAAAATAGTTATAAGAGCAGAATAAAGAATGATGGCATGGGGACAGAATTCCAGGGGGATACTAAGAACTTGTTTTTCTCGTCCCTGCTCTTGGAACCCATTTCTTTGGGGCCCCTGCCTGGCCTTGCAGATAATGTTATCATAGCTCCAGCTAGACTTGTTTTCCCTTTACTTGTTTTTCTTATATCTCCTGCTTCAGGACAGTGCAGCCAAGAAAGGCAGAGCCAGCCTGCAACTGCGCCAACCTAGAGTCAGGCTGGGGAGCCTTCTCTCCTGCTCTGGGCTTCTTTGCACACTCTTTGTTCAGCCTGTCTGTCAGTAATGGAACATCCACAAGACAGGACAAAATGCAGTTGCAAATACAATGCAGTGGGGCCCAGGCAGGAAGGAGGGGTGCTGGCTGTAAAAGGGTAGCACAACACTAGGCACCTTGTGGTGGTGGCCATGTTCAGTGCCATGACTGTGGGGGGCGGTTACACATGCCAACATGGGTGGGAAAATTGTCCTGTAGCTTTGCACACTGTTATCATTGTGGGAAACTGGGCAAAGGGTATAAGGCATCTCTATATTATTTCCTGCAACTTATGTGAGTCTACAATTACCTTAACATTTTGCCATGCTGGATAAGAACATTTACTGACACAGAACCATGCTTCAGGAGATTGCTGAGTGAAAAGGCCAGATGATGAGTTTATAGCCAGCACTTCATAGACAGTGATAGGGCTGCCATAACCGAATGTGAGGTGAAATGAGAAGATGGCCATAGAGGAAGGGATGAGAAGTCTTGTTTACAGGCCAGGCTAAGGGAATACAGTAAATCTGAGGTTCCATCTATAGGTAGCAATACTTACACACATAAAAGTCATGAAACAGTATTTGCAGTGTGATTCCACTTTTGTTTAAAAATGTTATAAAATCACATGCTCCTAATTATATATTATGCATATATTACATATTCACACAGAAAAGGTCCAAGCAGATGTATTTCAACATGTTTAGGAGCGATTCTGTCCTGAGGATGGGGTGCTAAGGGCTAAAGTTTCTTGCTGGTTTGTGTCTCTGTTTTATGGCAATCCTACAGTGAGCACCATCTGCGTGGGGTGCAGGAGGCAGAGGGGAGACAAGCCTGCATTCGGGAGGTCAATCTCAGCCGCCTGTCTGTGGTTCTGCCCTCCTCCATTCTGTGGCTCCTCCCTTCAGTGCCCCATTTCTGCTGTGGCCTCCTCTTAGTTCAGGGGGCTTGTGCAGAGTCCCATGCTCCCTTATTGGCTCACAGACCTCAGGACTCACCCCCACCCACTCATTCTCTCTCTTCCCCTCTCTCTTGCACACACATCACCACCATCACACATGTGCTCACACACACACCCTGCTGGACTCTCGGCTTTGCTGCTCACTCCACTTGGCCCACGTTGGGCTCTCTGTAAAATACATTCTACTGACAACACTGTATACCCCTCCCATCCCTACCAGAATGGGGACCAGGAAGAAATTGAGGCACAGGGAGTTTGAGCTATTTGCCCCCAGAAACGCAGGTTGCAAGGAGTGAATATAGGACCACAGGTTCCAAGCCCAGACTGCCTCCCACGACATCACAGTTGCCATTCTTCTCTCCTTGCTACTCTCCCCAAAGCACCAGCAAGGGGCCTGGCTTCCCTGGTCTTGTCAGCCTTGCCAGCACTGAGAGTGGACAGGCACTCCCAGTTACCTGTAGCACCTCTACGGCAGAAATGAAGACGTGGAGGCAGAAGATCTTGGAACCACTGTAGCTGACCACAAAGCCCTGCAGTTTCTGCTGGTGCACAGGGAAGGTGCTGGCTTTGATGTTGAGGTAGCCTCCTCCCAAGAAGCAGAGCATGTCCTCACACCGGGTGTTCCAGGCCACACTGTTGGCGTTTGGTTCCTGGGGGACAGGGACGGTGGGGATCCTGTGAGAACCACCCTGGGCTTGGCCAGCGCTTGCACATTTCAGCCCAATACCCTCTTAAAGACTGAATCCCACTAAATTGCTTACAGTGGGATGGAGGGAAAAGGAGGAAAGGGGACCAAAAAGAAATGAACAGAGGCAATCCCCTCCATGCACCTGCATGTTGTTGGAATTTTTGAGTAAGCAGGTGTTACTTTTGAAAAATATTCTCCTGACGATTCCTCAAATTGCACTAGAAGTGCAATTTGACCCAGTCATCCCATTACTGGGTATATACCCAAAGGATTATAAATCGTGTTGCTATAAAGACACATGCACATGTATGTTTATTGTGGCACTGTTCGCAGTGGCAGAGACTTGGAACCAACTCAAATGTCCATCAGGATAGACTGGATTAAGAAAATGTGGCACATATACACTGCACTATGCAGCCATAAAAAAGGATGAGTTCATGTCCTTTGTAGGGACATGGATGAAGCTGGAAACCATCATTCTGAGCAAAGTATCGCAAGGACAGAAAACCAAACACTGCATGTTCTCACTCATAGGTGGGAATTGAACAATGAGAACACTTGGACACAGGATGGGGAACATCACATACCAGGGCCTGTCGTGGGGTGGGGGGAGGGGGGATGGATAGCATTAGGAGATACCTAATGTAAATGATGAGTTAATAGGTGCAGCACACCAACATGGCACATGTATACATATGTAACAAACCTGCACATTGTGCACATGTACCCTAGAACTTAAAGGATAATAATATATATATATATATTTTTTTTTTTTTGAGGCGGCGTCTTCACTCTGTCGCCCAGGCTGGAGTGCAGTGGCACCATCTCGGCTCACTGCAAGCTCCGCCTCCCGGGTTCGCGCCATTCTCCTGCCTCAGCCTCCCGAGTAGCTGGGACTACAGGCGCCCGCCACCGCGCCCGGCTAATTTTTTGTATTTTAGTAGAGACGGGGTTTCACCGTGTTAGCCAGGACGGTCTCGATCTCCTGACCTCGTGATCCGCCCGCCTCGGCCTCCCAAAGTGCAGGGATTACAGGCGTGAGCCACCGTGCCCGGCCAGGATAATAATATTTTAAAAAATATATTCTCCTGAAATATGAGTCCCTGTATAGAAAGTGGAGAATCAGACCGGGTGCAGTGGTTCACACCTGTAATCCTAGCACTTTGGGAGGCCAAGGCAGGTGGATCACCTGAGGTCAGGAGTTCGAGACCAGCCTGGCCAACATGGTGAAACCCTGTTTCTAGTAAAAATACAAAAATTAGCCGGGCGTGGTAGCATGTGCCTGTAATCCCAGCTACTTGGGAGGCTGAGGCAGGAGAATGGCTTGAACCTAGGAGGTGGAGGTTGCAGTGAGTCAAGATCATGGCATTGCACCTCCAGCCTGGGCAACAAGAGCGAAACTCCGTCTCAAAAAAAAAAAGAAAAAAAAAAAGAATCGGCAAAGTGGGATTCCACTTCTATTACAGAAGACATATACATCTCTATACACAGAAGAATGTTTACAAGAATATGTTCCAAAAAAGGCTGAGGCAGGAGAATTGCTTGAACCTGGGAGGCA
The DNA here is from genome assembly GCF_000951045.1 of Mandrillus leucophaeus. Lineage (NCBI taxonomy): Eukaryota > Metazoa > Chordata > Mammalia > Primates > Cercopithecidae > Mandrillus > Mandrillus leucophaeus. Next base: position 645,590 of record NW_012107364.1, on the reverse strand, counting down.
GAGGTTGCAGTAAGCTGAGATTGTGCCATTGTACTTCACCCCGGGCAACAAGAATAAGAGCAAAACTCCGTCTCAAAAAAAAAAAAAAAAAAAAGAATATGATATTCCAAAAGATTAACAGCATTTCTGGGTGGGTGAAATTGCATAATTATAAAATCTTTTTTGTTTGCCTGAATTTGTTCTGTCATGAACATCTATCTATTCTGTTTGATAATAAGAGAAAGAACAGTGAGTTATTTGTAAGATTTGAAAATAATATCTTGTCTTTGTATTTACAGTCCACACACTGTGAAAATAGAGTCACCCTGGGAGGCACCCACTGCACCTCAGTTCCCTACTCAGCCCTGGAGCCTTGGGGACCAGCAGATGCTCACACTTTCTGCCTAGAATGTTTTACAATGTCTGAATCTTTTGTAATGATCGTGGATTGCTTCTATAATTAGAAAAAAATATATAGCTATTTTATGTGTAGGGGGAGGAGTAGTGGAGAAGAGGAAAAGCCAGCAGGCAATGTCACAGCTGGCAATGCTGATGTCTCCTGGCAGGGCTGAGAATCACCTCCCCTAGTCTGCTACAGAACCAGCAGTGGGGACGGTGGAGCACACACCCTTGCACACTTGTATGGTTCTAGGCTCAGACACAGATTCACATTTGGGGCCAGCTACGCCCCCTATAGGTGGGAGGTGAGGCTGGGGAGAAGGGAGGTAACATTTCAGGCCCCATTTTGTCTCCAGCACTGAGCTAGGCACTGTGGTATCTCGTGTATTCCTGTAGCAATTCTGTGAGGGGCAATTACTAATTTCATTTTAGAGAAAAGTAATCAAGGCTCAGAGAGGCTCACTAACTTAAGATCACACAGTAAGGGATGCAGGCAGGACCCAAGCCCAGGTTAGCCTGAAGGCTGTGCCCTCTCTTTCCCCCAAACCATTCTACTCTCTCCGGGACATGAGTGAGTTGAGACTGACAGGGAGTCACCACTGGGCTTGAGGTGGCCAGGTAACCCCTTCTAATTGATTGAGGCTGCTCCCTACTCCAGGCCCCTCCCCTTCTCGATTCTGCTGCTGAGGACAAGGAGGAGCCTGGTAAGGCTGAGGAAACCAGTTAGGAGGGGCTCCAGCTTTAAGGGGAACTCGATTCTGCCAAACCAGCCCTCCCCACCTTCAAAGCCTGAAAGAGACAAAGAACTGCACGAGCCCAGCAGAAAGCCAGTCAGGCCCTGGGCACAGAGCTGCCGGGCTATCTTCTCTGGTGACACTTCCTCAGGTCACAGGGCTGGATGACTCCACTAAACAATGCCTAGGCCTCCAAAGATCCAAGCACTTCGCATTCTACCGGCTCTTCTAGCATTCTTGTGAATTAAGTAGAAGGCAAGGCTTGCCCATTCCCATGCCCCTATCAGATGACAAAACTGATCCTGTTTCCTTCCCGTGCTATAGGTGCGCACAGACACAGGCAGGCCTGCACAGGTAAGACGCAGACTTCTGCAAAGGAAGTGCATCCATCGCCCCATTCACTGAACGCCGACAACACGCTCCCCTCAGAGTCATCGCTCCATTTCCTGTTCATGGTAAATGCTTAAGAAAGGCTCTGCTGGCTCATCTCATTGGCAAGGAAACCAAAGTTAAAGAGGCCGGTCCAGGCCCTGCGGCTTGTGCCTGTGTGGGAGGAGCAGGTTGTGGCCCAGGGCCTCTGGGACTCTGCACCTGTGCTTGGCCCCTGCCCCTCACTGCTCCTTCCAGAGACCTGCCAGGGCCAGAGCTGGAGAGCCTCCTGCAGGGGCTGGGAAGCTAGAGGAGGGTCTCTAATCAAAGGACAATGTCCCTGGGCCCCCTCGAGGACATCACCTGAAAAAGCAGCTCCTTGGTGTCAATGTCATACACCAGGCAAGTGTCGTTTTCATGTACCATGGTCAGCTTCTTACGGGAGGCACTCATGTCCAAGCAGCGCACGGCTGTGGCCTGCTTCAGCAGGATGATAGCAAAGAGATTGTCCACGAAGATCTTCAGGATCTGGCAACATTTCAGTGAAAACAGTGTCAGTCACCATGGCAACAAGATCCTGGCCCACTGCCAGGCCGCTAGAATCCCATGTGCTCTGCAAGAACAACTCCCACCACCTTCACCAGAAGTTCTGTGCAGAGAAAAGGACTCCTCAAAAGAAAGAGGGGGGTGGTGGGCACGTTGGCTTATCCTCAGCAGGCCAGAAGCGAGGTTCATCAGAGGCTGCAGACGTAATGACAGCCCCGAGACAGGCCGAGCTCACTTCAGTGTCTGTTCAGACTGGGGATTTGTTGATGACATTACCCAAACGGCAGCATTAGGAGAGGCCACCTAGCAGAGATCTGAGTCACGAACTAACACAGGAAAAGGCTACTATGAACACTGACAAGACATGTGGTAGAGAATTATAATAATGATGATGACAGCCATCATCTACTGATATCCCTGGTTTAAAAAAATTTTTTTTAGAGATAAGGTCTTGCTGTGTTGCCCAGGCTGACCGCAGTGGCTATTCAGTCTTAATCATATCACACTGCAGCCTCAAACTCCTGGGCTCAAGAAATCCTCCTGCCTCAGCCTCCTGAGTAGCTGGGATAATAGGTACCCACCCAGTATGCCTGCTTTAATATCCCTGTTTGGGGTTTTTTTTGAAACTGGATTTAACTCCCAACCTTGATAATCTGTTTTTGACAGCCCTGTGAAATGCAGTATTATCCTCATGTCAAACTGTAGCCTCGGAGAGGTAAAATGACCTACCAAGAGGACAAAGCCAGTGAGTAGCTAAGTAAGAACATGACCTCAGGCCCACCTGACCCCAAAGTCCATCCTCCCATGGGAAGTGAGAGCTGCCTGAGAAAGAAGCGGCCCTTCCTCCCCTTGGCATTGCTCTTGACTTCACCCACCGCTCTCACGCCCCATGACTTCCATCCCCAGCAAAGACCCGACAAGCCTCATCCATAAGCCACCTGCTGCATGGCTTGGCTCTCAGGCTAATGCAGCTACATTTTCAGTTTTTTGTTTTGTTTTGTTTTGTTTGAGATGGAATCTCACTCTGTCATCCAGGCTGGAGGACAGTGGTGCGATCTCGGCTCACTGCAACCTCTACCTCCTGGGTTCAAGAGATTCTCCTGTCTCGGCCTCCTGAGTAGCTGGGATTACAGGCGCCTGCCACCACGTCCAGCTAATTTTTGTATTTTTAGTACAGACGGGGTTTCACCATGTTGGCCAGGCTGGTCTCAAACTCCTGACCTCAAGTGATCCACCCGACTCAGCCTCCCAAAATGCTGGGGTTACAGGTATGAGCCACTGCGCCTGGCTCATTTTCACTTTCAAAGTTTCATGTAGCAGCCCACTTAGAACTTTTCTTATGTTGAGCAAAGAACATGCTTGTACACGCATACACACACACATAAATCTGTTTAACTTTGTGTAACCTGGATATCCCACAACTAACTGGCCAAAGGCTCATTTTTCTTATGACATCTATCAGTACCCTGAGGACCCAGCATTCTCTAGGACACATGCTGGAACGCACTGCCTTAATCCACTTGCTGCCCTAATCAGGAGCTGACCTAGGTAACAATCTCTGCCTCCCTCTAGAAATCCACAGAAGCAGCATCTCTAACAAATCTCCCACCTTCTGGTGACCTTAAACCACTAATCCACTCTACATGTAGCCAAAGGTTATAGCTCAATTCTGCCAAAACATGGGCCTGCTATGAGTGTGAGGGCCACAGCACCTTTGGCCTGAGGCTGTCCTCAAAAAACAAAAACTCTTCTCTGAAGTCTCAGAGTTGGAAAGAGGGGTGAAGCAACTTGCCTGAGGCCACACAGCCGCACTGAGAGGTTAAGTAACTTGCCAGAGGCAAAACAGCTGCACAATAGGTTAAGTAACTTGCCTGGGGTCACACAGTTACACAGAGAGGTTAGGTAATTTGCCTGAGGCCATGCAGCTGCACAGAGAAACTACATAACTTGCCTGATGTCACACAGCTTCATAGAGTGGTTAAGTAACTTGTCTGAGGCCACACACCGCACAGAGAGGTTAAATAACTTACCTGAGGCCATAGGGCTGCACAGAGAGATTAAGTAACTGCTGAGATCACACAGTTGCACAGAGAGGTTAAGTAGCTTGTTTTAGGCTACACAGCTGCACAGAGAGTTTAAGTAACTTCCCTGAGGCCACACAGCTGCACAGAGAGGTTAAGTCACTTGCCAGAGGCAAAACAGCTGTACATAAGAGGTTAAATGGCTTGCTGGAGGCAAAGCAGCTGCACAGAGAGGTTAAGTCACTTGCCTGAGGCCACAAAGCTGCACAGAGAGGTTAAGTAACTTGCCTGAAGTCACACAGCTGCACAGAGAGGTTTAAGTAGCTTCCCTTAGGCCACACAGCTGCACAGAGGGATTGAGTAACTTGCCTGAAGTCACATAGCTGCACAGAGAATTTAAGTAACTCGACTGAAGCTGCACACAGAGGTTAAGTAACTTGCCTGAGTTCACACAGCTGCACAGAGAGGTTAAGTAACTTGCCTGAGGTCACACAGCTGCACAGAGAGGTTAAGTAATTTGCCTGAGGTCACACAGCTGCACAGAGAGGTGGGGGCATCACGGAGCTCCAGAGTGAAGTCTACAGTAAGCAGTGACTGTGCCACTGCATTCCAGCTTGGGCAACAGCCAAGACCCTGTCTCAAAAAGCAAAAAATAATACAAAAAGTCTGGCTGGGCACAGTGGCTCACGCCTGTAATCCCAGCACTTTGGGAGGCCGAGGCAGGCAGATCACGAGGTCAGGAGATGGAGACCATCCTGGCTAACACGGTGAAACACCGTCTCTGCTAAAAAATACAAAAAATTAGCCGGGCGTGGTGGCAGGTGCCTGTAGTCCCAGCTACTTGGGAGGCTGAGGCAGGAGAACGGCATGAACCT